>NC_058084.1:36188389-36540389 GCF_014858855.1 Bufo gargarizans
CACACCATTGCAGATACCACCAGCACTGTATACTGTAATGAGCCGTGCAGCTGTACATCACATGTCCAGGCCAGTCTTATCCCGTCAAAGAAAACAGGAAGGCTCCTATTGTGTAGCAGCAAACAGAAATCTTGGAAACGACAAGGAAATGATACAGAAAGTGTATTGGAAAACGGTATACATTTCTATTACACAAGCAATAACCTGGAATACCCACTAACGCACAGTCAGTGGAGTGGATTGTGCCTTCTGATGTCACGTAATTTTTTATAGAAAAAATAAATAAAAAAAGTGTTTTCCGATTTTCAGAAAATCCCACTTGTCCTCTTGGTGCCTGATATCTGCCACTTGATACAACGGAGCAACAGTTGTTAGAAAATCTGTTATAGTCTAATTATATTCCAGCGTTAGAATCACTCAGAGCTGACAGTAATTGCTGCTTTCACAACTTAGAATCTGGGCCAGCTCCATTCCGTGTCTCCTATGGATATAAAAAAACACTATTTTGCCTCTAAAATACTCCCATTCGTGTGTCACGTTCCGCTGACAAGATGTCTTCTATAGATATCATCTGACCTGCTGCAGCATTATCCTACACGTCAGCCGCTAGCACCCATCACCTATCTCATTAGAACTATTGCCTACTGTATGGAAATGTATAAATGTAATCTAAAGTGGACTAGGTGTCCGGTTGCATCTGTTTTTTGGAAGGCGCTGGATGTTTTTGAACTTGTGCACTGCTATTGTTGAACGCACCGCTTGTTCTTTCTGCTGATTGTCTTTAGAATATTCATTGATAAAACTTTCTGGAAGGCACAGCCAGTGGGGTCATTGCCCCAAGTGGGTGCCTGATACTTTCTTACTATGGTGGGGGACACTAGGACGAGAAGTATTAGAGACAAAGAATGTGTCAGTCGATCAGATTATTGTTTTAATCGACTAATAAACTGCATAAAAAAAAAGTCAATTCTGTGCTGATTAAATTTTTGATATATCTTTATAACAGTCAGACGTTTCATATTCCCTGGATGAACATTTTAAAATTCTGCTTACTTTCAGCCACCACTAGAGGGAGCAAAGGGCAGTGAAACTCTACGCTCCCCCTAGCAGACAGCTAGAATGTTAATATTTAAAGGGATTTTTCAGGCACCACCTATTGATGACCTATCCTCAGGTCATCAATATCAGATTGTTGGGGTTTTGACACCTGGCACAACCATTGATCAGCTGTTTCCTGCAGTCTTTGGTGCCAGAACCAACACCTTCAATGGAGCCGGGAGCACACCAAATGAATGGGAGATTAAGTTAGCCAACATGGTCATCACACGTTGAATGCAGCCCTGCTTCTGGCTCTGTTCAAAGAGTTAATTCCTGCCCCCAAAGCATAAAAGGAACAGCGGATGGATGGGAGTGCAGAATGTCAGTACCCCCATCCTGAGGATAGGTTATCAATATGTGGAGTGTGCAACAGAGGCTCCCGCCAGAACTTCTGCTGCTGGTTTGAACCCTACAGGATTTCAGCACTAGAAGTGTTGTCAGATCACCAGGACATGCCACCACTGCTGATCAGTAGGGTCGGACTGCAAGGATCCCCACTGAACCTCAGATTGCTCTAATTATTCCCCCTAGTGCACCCTGCATGTCCGTCCACTGTGAAGGAAACAAAGTGGAGGGACTTTAAAGTAGGTGAAGGTCCCAGAGGTCATCCTATAAATATGTCATAACGTTTTGTATGATTGGTGTACCTCTTTAGGTGGAAAATACTCATTAGAAGTGTTCTCTGTGCATAGATGAATAGGAATCGGGGTCACCTTTACATCCAGTACTGATGCTATCTCCTGGAAAACAAAGCGTAAATCTTCAACCCCCAGCCTTGGTCTTGCTGGGGCTGTAGATACGAGGGGCAGCTTTCCTGAATATCCCTTTCATTGCTTTGGCTCTGTTTCAGGTATTCCTTGGAAAATTCAGGAAAACAAAAGACTCATAAAAGCTATTTCTGGATAAATGATCCCATCTTGAAGCTCGCACACGTTGTATTTAACCTCCAATGCCGTATATCATGAAAACTTTGTATAACATGGAAGACACAGACTGTAAACTGCAATAACATGCTGCAAAACCTCATACTGGTAAAATGTTTCCCGGCCGTATCTTATTAAAGCGGATCTGTCCTCGTAAATCCACATCAAACCATTTTATAGGTTAGTGTGTAAAAAGGAAACTTTTCCAATAACTTTTTGGCTTTTCTGAGCTTTAGCAAATGAGTCTTCAGAATTGATGTTGAACTGAAGGTCATGGCAGTAAAGCTGGATCAGCCATTGGTTCATTGCTGCCTGTTTATCATTTTATATTGCTTTTTGGCTTTCTCTGCTTTAAAGCTCAGTGTTTAGATAATCAGGGAGGGCTGAAATTTTCTGATGGCCAGAAATGTGAAACCTTAACTTTACTCTAATCTAGAAACAATGCTGTAAAAATACAGTCATTATGAAAATATAAAGCATCCATACAAGACCATTGCTTTATGATTAGTAGTCCAACCTCTGGAAATTATTATTATTATTATATATTTTTTTTCCCCTGCACAGTGGTGCTCCTGACCATCCATCCTTATCTGACCCCATTCACTTGACTGGAAAGCCTCTGTTCAGCTTCTTCATTCTCAGTACAGCATATTTTGGTGATACGCCATCACTTTATAAGATGGGAATACCCCTTTAAATAGACCATTATGGCAAAGAGGCTTCAGGTTATATATAAAGAGGACAGTTAGAGCCCCCAGTTGTCTGCAGATATGGACCAGTGTTTAGAAGAAAAGGCTGCCAGATGGCATGAGTCAGATCCACAGGCGATATTTATGCTGTGTGGGGATTCGCTCTGGTAGACAGGGTATGCGGACACAGTACAGAGGCAAATTACCACTTCTTAAATCAAACATCTGTGTTTATTCAGACATAAGGCAAAAACAAAACTGTCACTTTGCAGTCTTGGTGTTAGTTCACACACAATGGAAAGTCCACATAACAAAAATCAACTTGTTGGCAGTTCTATCTCCAGCAGTCCATAGCAGGCTTCTAGGGGGCCTGTTTCCCCTAAACACGGGTCTCAGCCCTCCAGCACGACACAAGCCTCAGATCCCAGCACACGCACACTTTGCTGCTGAGCCCAGCCATCTTTTAAGGACAGCTAGGTGCTGTCAAAACCCGGACCGGCACTTAAAATCTAGTCCGGTGTTTGACCCCACCTGGCTGCAAATCAGCCCAGCAGCACACACTGGGAGGAAAATACCTGTTTTCAAAGACTATACCCTTCACTCTGTCACAGTTGCTAAACCGAAAGGTGTACTATAGGGTAATACCGTATAAATCAGGTAAGTATTGATTCCAGGATAAGGCTCACCTTGAATGGCTGTGCTGAGGCACAACTATAGATAGGGCTCGTAAAGATGCATACTGGAATCCCAGAAGGCGGTTGGTCTGCAGCCACGGATGGAGGTCTTCTTATCGGAGATGCCTGAAATCCCCAAGAAGATGAAATCTTTCCGAAACAATAGATTCTCCCATGGCGCAAGAAACCAGCCACGGTCCAGACTGCTAAAGATTGAAGTCTTTATTGCAGATGCACAATGCGTTTTGGGGACAATCTCTACCCTTCATCAGGTAAAAACTGCATATACACATTATCATGTACCAAACAAATATATATATATATATATATATATATACAGGGTGGGCCATTTATTTATTTATTTTTTATTATACACACTTATATCGCAGCGCTTTACAGACATTATCATCCAACTGTCCCCAATGGGGCTCACAATCTAAGTTCCCTATCAGTATGTCTTTGGAGTGTGGGAGGAAACCGGAGTACCCAGAGGAAACCCACGCAAACACAGGGAGAACATACAAACTCAATGCAGATGTTGCCCTTGGTCAGATTCGAACCTAGGACCCCAGTGCTGCAAGGCAACAGTGCTAACCACTGAGCCACCGTGCTGCCCTATTTTATATGGATACACCTTAATAAAATGGGAATGGTTGGTGATATTAACTTCCTGTTTGTAGCACATTAGTATATGTGAGGGGGGAAACTTTTCGAGATGGGTGGTGACCATGGTGGCCATTTTGAAGTCGGCCATTTTGAATCCAACTTTTGTTTTTTCAATAGGAAGAGGGTCATGTGACACATCAAACTTATTGGGAATTTCACAAGAAAAACAATGGTGTGCTTGGTTTTAACGTAACTTTATTCTTTCATGAGTTATTTACAAGTTTCTGACCACTTATAAAATGTGTTCAATGTGCTGGCCATTGTCTTGGATTGTCAATGCAACCCTCTTCTCCCACTCTTCACACACTGATAGCAACACCGCAGGAGAAATGCTAGCATAGGCTTCCAGTATCTGTAGTTTCAGGTGCTTCACATCTCGTATCTTCACAGCACATTTTATAAGTGGTCAGAAACTTGTAAATAACTCATGAAAGAATAGAGTAAAACCAAGCACACCATTGTTTTTCTTGTGAAATTCCCAATAAGTTTGATGTGTCACATGACCCTCTTCCTATTGAAAAAACAAAAGTTGGATTCAAAATAGCCTACTTCAAAATGGCCTCCATGGTCACCACCCATCTTGAAAAGTTTCCCCCCTCACATATACTAATGTGCCACAAACAGGAAGTTAATATCACCAACCATTCCCATTTTAATAAGGTGTATCCATATAAATGGCCCACCCTGTATATATATGTATATACATATATATATATATATATACACACACACATAAATTACCCAAAAAAGCCAAAACGGGTTCAAAGGGTAGGTAGGGGGCGGTCCCAAAAGTGATCAGTATGTTCCCATATTGTAAAGAACTCAAAACAATATAAAAAACTAATTATTGTATTTAATACATGAATACATTGGTAGTTCAAGTAGTGGGTTGGAAAACAGGTGAAAATTAACATAAAAGTGATGTCTGGAACGATCGCTCTAAAAAAAGTTTCAATCACGTGATGTAAGACAGCACCACATGGTGCCCTGTAACTTGGTAACAGAACCCTCTGGAGGCCAAAGAAATAAAAATAAAGATAAACAGCCGTTAGTACGTTGCCTTTTTATGGTGCGTCGTGAGTTCCAATTGTGAAGTGGGTACTGTTCACATATACAGGTGTGTTTGTTCAAATGGACCGCGCTGCTCCAGAGCAAACAGAAAGATCCTCCTTCCAAATCACACAGACTTCCTTGGATATGGTAAAGCATTCAGGTCACTTGGATTCACTTTCCCCTCTCTTTTGTGAACCTCTGTGAAAGATCAAGGTTGCCACTCTGGAGGCCAAGCCTACGGCAAAAATGTATGGCCTGGCCCGAGGTCCTCAGGAATGAGGAGGAGGGAATCTAGAGGAGCGGCCCCTGGGTCACGTGAGCGCAATCTCGGTCACTTGATAGCGTCACCGGTGAAACCAGATGCTTGCCTCTAAAAAAAAGTATGAGCTGGCCTGATGAGAGTCAACCCTACTAAAATGGAATTAAAAGATGGCATGAGTGACCAGAAGAACATGTTGAGATGGGGATACTCTGCCACACACCCTGGGTCACCAGCCCTTATACCAGAGGGCCAGCCAGACATCTGAGCCACAGACCCTGGGCCACCAGCACTTTGGCCAGGGTACCAGCCTTCTGAGAGAGAGAGGGACAGCAATCTAATTTCCCATTGGAGTTCACCATACTTTTCCATTCCCTCTAGAGAGCAGCAATACATGTTGACATCTCAATGGTGTCCGGGAACCCAACGTTAGTGTTGGGACAACCCCAAACCTAGCCATTATAAGTTAACGGGTTGTAGAGACATTTCAGACAAGATCAGTCCTGCAGATATAACTATGGGGTCCCACCTCCTCCACTTAGTGCTGTGACATCACAGATTTTGTTCTGTATATTACCATGCATTTTATCATATTATTGTAGTCATTGTGAGCCTTATTGCAGTTCTGTGACATCACTGCACATTATGCCCACTACTGTGACATCACTGTATGCATTATCTTTTTTGAATCATGGAAACCAACATAATCATAAGCTTCTCATGTTCTGAATTTTGCTTGAAGGCAGTCATGATGGAGTTTAGCCCCGGGGCACAATGGGTCCTTGTTACGTCCCTGCTAACACCCCATGAAGAGAGTCCTATCTGACAACATCTTTACTCCAATCAACATCACAGACAGAGTATGACACCCTGTCTGCCAACTCAGCTGTAACTCTAATAGACCTGTTTGGCACCCTCATAGTGCTCGCTAGTTCAGTTTGCAGGGGCATTTTGCTAACAGACTCACTTTAGAATAATGGCTGTCATCTTTACAAAAAAATAAAAGAAACTTAAACCTTAAAGGGACATCAGATAAATGTGTGATTAGGAGAGCAGAGAGAGGGGCTATAGACTGAGATATCATATGGATCATCTCACAGATTTCATACTGAATGGGACTGGGCAGCCTGTAATGAGTATGAGAAGAAATGCAGGCTGCAGAAGACAAACAGGTGAAAATTCTTTATAAAACCCAATCACAAAAATGATTTTAGCAAAAAGTGACTGCATTTCAGTAAAAAAAAATATAATGTCCCAAAGATGTCTATAGCTTCACAAAAAATAAGCATCAGGTTGTGACATCCATGTTTTTGTATTGAAAAGAGGGATCATATTATGGATGGGGTCATTTAAAAACAAATCATAAAGTTTTTTAAATTATAACAAAAAATTCGAAAACAATGTTGCACTGTGTATTGTATTTTGCAGTACCACACTCTACCATTTCAACATACTGGATGAAGGCCCTTCACATGGCTAATGATTGGGGTCATTATTGGATAGGAGCGTCACCAGAAAAGTTTGTTCCCAATAATTGCCCTGTGTAAGGCTGGTTTCACACGGGCGTTGCGGATTGGGGCCGGATGCGTTCAGAGTGCGTTCAGTGAAACTCACACTATTTTGCAAGTAAGTTCAGTCAGTTTTGTCTGCGATTGCGTTTAGTTGTTCAGTTTTTTCCGCGCAGGTGCAATGCGTTTTGATGCGTTTTTCACGCGCGTGATAAAAAACTGAAGGTTTACAAACAACATCTCCTAGCAACCATCAGTGAAAAACGCATCGCACCCGCACATGCTTGCAGATGCAATGCGTTTTTCACGCAGCCCCATTCACTTCTATGGGGCCAGGGCTGCGTGAAAAACGCAGAATATAGAACATGCTGCTATTTTCACGCAACGCAGAACTGATGCGTGAAAAACAACGCTCATGTACACAGACCCATTGAAATGAATGGGTCAGGATTCAGTGCGGGTGCTATGCGTTCACGTCACGTATTGCACCCGCGCGGAAAACTCGCTCGTGTGAAAGGGACCTAAATGTGCGGCTAATCATCTGATGAACGAGCAAACTTCGCTGCTGTGGTCATCTAAATTATCATGCATATGGAGACAAGCAATCTCTGTAGCGATTGCTCATCCCCAGCTCTCACCTGCTCCGACAGGCAGGTCATTTGTAGTGCCCTGGAGCAGGGGTACTTTGAAGTCTGGACATTTATGGACATTTGCCCCATGTTCCCCCTATGCAAAGACATCAACTTTTTACTTTTTTTCACTTTAAAGGGTTAACTTGCATTGACTAATACGTTTTAATGCTGTGTAACTGCATGTTATCTGTATATATGAGAAGACTCATATGTATATGTAAGAGGAGACTCTGCTAGACCAGTGTTTCCCAACCAGTGTGCCTCCAGCTGTTGCAAAACTACAACTCCCAGCATGCCCACAAAGCCAAAGGCTGTCCAGGCATGCTGGGAGTTGTAGTTTTGCAACAGCTGGAGGCACACTGGTTGGGAAAGACTGTGCTAGACTATTAAATGACCAGAAGAAGACGCTGAGATAGGGATACTCTGCCACTAGTGATGGACGAACATCTGCCGGGGCGGTGCGCGAACGCGATCAAATGTTCGCGAACCGCAAGTTCGCGGCGGGTCCCATTCATTTTAATGGCAGGCGAACCTGAAAAACCTACAGCTCATATTTGCAGCCAAGAAATAATTACTAGAAGTGCACAAATAGTCCCACAACATGGACAGTGACATACCAGATGTATTAGTCGAATTGGCGATCTCCATTCATAATTTTTTTTTCTAATGCAAAATATCGGCAATATAATTTTCGCGTACGCGCATGCGCAAATGCACTATACAGTACCCGAATGCACTATACAGTACCCAAATGCACTATAAAGAAAGTATATTGGTATATAACACCCCGCTTCAATTGTTTTTTGGGGGGACGACTGGTATATCGCACCAGTAGAAATTATTTGTTCCAATAACGCTTGTCCCTCTATATACCTGCAGTATCGCAGCAGAACCGCGCACAACTGCCGCACAATACAAATGCACTATAATATACTCTAACATAGAAAGTATTATAACATTGTACAAGGAAGGCAATCCATTAGAATATACATGAAGATAAAACGTAACCTTTAATAATTTTACTATGAGGGTCCATTCACACGTCCGTAAGTGTTTTGCGGATTTGCAAAACACGGACACCGGCAATGTGTATTCCGCAATTTGCGGACCGCACAACGCCAGCACTATAATGGAAAATGCCTAATCTTGTCTGCAATTGCGGACAAGAATAGGACATGTTCTATTTTTTTGCGGAAACGGAAGCACGGATGCGAAAGTGCGGATCTGCAAATGCGGATGCGGACAGCACATTCCGGCCCCATTGAAAATTAATGGGTCTGCACCGTTCCGCAGAATTGTGGAATGGATGCGGACCCATTTTGCGGACGTGTGAATGGAAAAGATATCCCTCAAAATGAAAATAAATTAAATTATTAAAGTTAAGCAAAAAGCATAGATGTGGTCGGCAATAACAAGTGCTCGGCGGCACTAAATCAGAAACCATATGTCCTACCACAATCCGGGGGGTTCCAGTGCACATCTATGAATCCCGGAGGGAAAGCAAAAAACCTCCATCCCTGGGCTAGATGATGATGTGGTATTGAAGGACAGGGTGGGCAAAGAACTGTCTCTGATATTGCCCTACAGGGGGTGCTATTCTGGCCCTGATAGCCTAACCACAGACCACCCGCCCTGATAAGAGCGACCCCGTCCGGAATCTTAACCTATATAAAAATGGCCCTAGTAAGCCCCTAGCCCCTAGCCCCTGACTTCCAGGTGATCACTATATAGATCTATGTTGAGAATAAATGGGTGGTTGGCTCTCACCTAGTGGCTATGACGGGTGCTACTAGCTCACAAATCGGGTGCCCGACCCAAAGTGGTGTAAATATTGGAAAAAGAGGGGAGTGGGCACTCACAACACTTGGACCATAGGATACAAGATATATTTATTAGGATAGGACCTGCTGCGTCCAATAAATGAAAAGCAATCACACATAACATATACTAAAATATAATAAAAGATTGGTACCAATGTAAAAATTCCCTGGTAATGGGGTGGAAACCTTATTGGCACACCCTGAACAAAGATATTGCTTGAAGGCACATTCAAACCGCATATGATAGGGGCACTATTGGTATTTGTTGTCCCTCAATCCGCAGTTCATTGCTGTTCAATACCTGATTCCTAGAAATAATAAATCGCATGTATTACAGGCACTGTTGGTATTTGTTGTGCCACAATCCACAGTTCAAATGGAAGTGTCCCAAGGATGTCTGTAGTGAGTCACTCCAAATGCTAGTTAATTTCTTAGTGCATACAGATGACATAGTTGGTATATAGTTCCAGCCCTGTAGCACAGTAAGTCTCTCCAACGGTTATCCTCTTGCAGCTATTAATATAACCGCCCAGAAGGGTAGATTTTGAATCGCTACTGTTCAAATGAGCAATTCAGGTCCCTACCTGAGTCATGACACTGCGTCCCGCTGTTGTATCTCACAGTCCTTCCACGAGGTGCGTGCGGTGTCGGTCGCTTCGGCGTCTTGCCTTGCACGTCTCAACCGGATGACGTCACAATCGCGGGACTGGATAGACAGGACCAATGCCTTAGCAGTAGCGTCCGTTGCTGTATGCTGGAGCGGTAGTTGAAGCTGAGGATTTTCCTATCGCATGGCCATGCAATTCTTTGATAGAGGTTCCGTAGGTTGGGTGGGCGCTTCTTCCTATCACCAGACGCGTTTCGGGGCGTCTACACCCCTTCCTCAGTGGTTGAAGCGCTCAACATCCCACTCCACCTTTTATAGTGCATTCAGTAATCCGGAAATTCAGGATTCTGGATCATTTGGGTATACTTCTTCCAATGCGGTTTTAATGCAATATGGTTGCAATTTTTTCAGTTTAGATGCGTTTTTTCTAAATATGCAACTAACATATTACAAGATTGTGCCATACTAGATATTTAGGTTAAAAATCACATTTTAATAGATATAAATAAAAGAAATTGTACGGAATCAGACAAGTTTGAACAAGAGGCAACCAGAATGAAACTCCAATTCTTAGATAAGAAATATCCAGTCACTATTTTGTCCCTAAACAAGGTGAGAGAATTGGAAAGAGAGTCCTTTTTCAAGGACAAAAGGATAATTGAGACATCTGAAGAGCCTAAGATGGATATTAAAATGATTTTGCCTTTTAATAGCAACTACAAAAAGATCAAAATATCATAACAAAACACTGGTATCCTATATTAAGTGATAAGGTAATTGGCTCACAATTGCCGAATACACCCAAGATAGTATATACAAAGGCCCCAAGCTTGAAACTTAAAGTAGCCCCATCAATAAGAGAAAAAAGACCCACAACAAAACATCTAGGTTCTTTTTTGAATCTAAAATGTTTTTTAAATGTGGGCGATGTATGGGGTGTAAAGTGAGCTTGCAAGAAAGGAAAATAACTACAATATACTCAGCTCACAACTCCTTCACTTGGGAGATTAATGATTGCCTTACATGTAATTCATCTGGAGTCATCTATTTGATACAGTGCCCATGCAAACGCCAGTACATTGGCAGGACGAAAAGGCTATTAAAAAACAGAATCAGTGAACACGACTCAAATATTAAAAAGGGATACGCAAAACATTCACTATCCAAACATTATGATGAGGTGCATAATAGGGATCCGTCCAAACTATTCTTTGTGGCGTTGGAAAAAATCAATAAACATTGGAGAGGGGGTGATTTTATCAAGAGGATGTCCAGAGCTGAATCCAAACACATCTATGAATTTGGCTATTACCAGCAGGCCTAAATTCGGACCTGGAGATCTTCGGTTTCTTGTAGGGCGGTGGTCCCGTCTCTGATGGAGGGTCCCAGAGTTGGCCGTTTATCGGCCCTGGAACCCCCCCTCGGAGTAGGGATCACCGCTCCTAAACCTCTGAACCCCACCATTTATTACTGACAGAACCTCGACCCCTTCTCATATTCATATTTTCATATTTTTATTTTTTTTATAATTTCTGCAACTATACAAACAATGTCTCCCAATAAGGATAAAGGCCTCTCAGCCTATGGATTAGAAGGGATTTGAATGGATAAGCATATCTATTTATTTATATTTTTATAATGTGTATACTGTTTTTTACTTTTATTCTATTTTTATATACTATTTATATCTATTAAAATGTGATTTTTAACCTAAATATCTAGTATGGCACAATCTTGTAATATGCTAGTTGCATATTTAGAAAAAACGCATCTAAACTGAAAAAATCGCAACCATATCGCATTAAAACCGCATTGGAAGAAGTATACCCAAATGATCCAGAATCCTGAATTTCCGGATTACTGAATGCACTATAAAAGGTGGAGTGGGATGTTGAGCGCTTCAACCACTGAGGAAGGGGTGTAGATGCCCCGAAACGCGTCTGGTGATAGGAAGAAGCGCCCACCCAACCTACGGAACCTCTATCAAAGAATTGCATGGCCATGCGATAGGAAAATCCTCAGCTTCAACTACCGCTCCAGCATACAGCAACGGATGCTACTGCTAAGGCATTGGTCCTGTCTATCCAGTCCCGCGATTGTGACGTCATCCGGTTGAGACGTGCGAGGCGAGACGCCGAAGCGACCGACACCGCACGCACCTCGTGGAAGGACTGTGAGATACAACAGCGGGACGCAGTGTCAGGACTCAGGTAGGGACCTGAATTTCAAATTTGAACAGTAGCGATTCAAAATCTACCGTTCTGGGCGGTTATATTAATAGCTGCAAGAGGATAACCGTTGGAGAGACTTACTGTGCTACAGTGCTGGAACTATATACCAACTATATCATCTGTATGCACTAAGAAATTAACTAGCATTTGGAGTGACTCACTACAGACATCCTTGGGACACTTCCATTTGAACTGTGGATTGTGGCACAACAAATACCAACAGTGCCTGTAATACATGCGATTTATTATTTCTAGGAATCAGGTATTGAACAGCAATGAACTGCGGATTGCGGCACAACAAATACCAATAGTGCCCCTATCATATGCGGTTTGAATGTGCCTTCAAGCGATATCTTTGTTCAGGATGTGCCAATAAGGTTTCCACCCCATTACCAGGGTATTTTTACATTGGTACCAATCTTTTATTATATTTTAGTATATGTTATGTGTGATTGCTTTTCATTTATTGGACGCAGCAGGTCCTATCCTAATAAATATATATAGATCTATGTGTTTTTGACGCATTATAAAAGTATATTATAAGTATATCACACCCCTCTGTGTATCACACCTATCGATAGCACACCTATACCAGTCCTTAAAAGGACTTTTGTTGCCCTATTAGCTAGCGTTTGGTGTCCCTAACAGCCTTTCCCTGCTCCACACAGCAACCTCTCCCTACACTGACAAAAGACTCAATGTAATATGGCGGCCAGATCAGGTTTATTTATAAGGTAGGGGGTACGTCCATGTGCTGAAATGTCTCAATTGGCTGTCAGCACCACCTGATGTGTCATGGGTCAAAGTTCTTCACAATGTAAAAGAATATGGCGGGCGCGAATATCTCCATATGTTTGCATATTCGGGAATCGGGAACACGCAAAGTTTGCCCCGAAACGACCGCAAGGGTATCTAGATCTGCCACAGACCCTGGATCACCAGCCTTGGACCAGGGTACTGGCCATCTGAAAGAGAGAGGGACGGCTAGCTCAGGCCTTTCCTCAGCATCAAACCCTTCTTCTGCCAGGGAGGAGACTGGAGCAGCCTGCCCTGTACCTCGTCTGTATTCCTGCAGACTCTGACTCTCTCTTATTTCCCATTGGGGTGCACCACACCTTACCTTCCCTTCTGAACAGCAGCAATACATGGTTACACCTCTGCGGTGTCCGGCGGACCCAGCATAGTTTTGGGACCACCCCGAACCCGGCCACTGCAAATTATCACCACAATTGCCTGCCGTGTTGGCCCATGTGAAAGGGCCGTTAGACCCAGAACGGAGCCATTGTTTTCCCATTCCCATTTCTGCATTAACAAGAACAATGGAAAAGTTTAAAATAAAAAAAAAGTGAGAGCTCTTAAAATTATTGAAAATCGTAGCCTGCTGACTGTGCTGGCCTACTTCCTGTAGCATTGTTAGATTTATGAAGCCATTTGCACTAACCAGGCAGCTCTGCTGTACAAGCAAATGCATATCATAATTATATTGTACAAGGACATTGTTTCAACTGCTTTATGATGAATTATCTGAATTTGTCATTAAGTAAATATTGGAATTTGGAGCACTCCGACAACCTGCTTCTGAGCTCTCCGCTCCCCGCTGTGACCCACTTCCTAAGTGTGCCAGAGCTGCGGGGGTCTAAAGTGCGGCTAGATGACTCTGATGTTAATGAACCGGACTGTCTGAAATTACTCACAATACAGGTAGTTACAGCAACTTCCTTTAATCTGGTTTCTAGGCGTTCTGGTAATCCGGCACTTGTTTCTGGGACGGGAATGTCAAACAATCTGTGACCCCACAAGACCAGGAACAACAGCCGGAGCGGAGAGAACCAATTGGGAGACTCCTGTCTTTATGGAGGCTCCCAACAGTCTGATATTTCAGGCGGGAACGTTCACACATTCAGGTTTCCTGATGCAGTTTTGGAGGCCAAAATCAGGAGTAGATCATAAAAGGAGAGAAAGTATTAAGGGCAGATACAACTTCTCCTCTTTTCTGAATTTACTCCTGATTTTTGTTTCAAAAACTGCGTCGTACCCTAAGGGCTCTTCCACGTGAGTGAGTTGTCCATCCGAATGCGATGTGTGTATTGAACCGACAGGATCCGGACCCAATCCTGATCTATTCATTTTGATGGGTCTGTGCACATGTTTTTCACGTAGGGGTGTTACCAGTTGTGGGTGTGTCCCTGCCCAGTCTGACAATGCCAGCGCTGACTGGATAAGAGGGAGACTGTGCAGGTACACCCCCCCCCCCCCAACTGGTTACCTCCCCTCTGTACCCTTACTGCAGCCTGCTAGCAATTCCTTCATAACTTCTAGCAGGAACAATAAAGGGACGGCACAATATAGTCATAAGACAGGTATGGCCAACCTGTGGCACTCCAACTGTTCCAAAACTACAACTCCCAGCATGCTCAGTCTGCCTACAGCTATCAGCCTACAGCAGGGTATGGTGGGAGTTGTAGTTTTACAACAGTTTGAGAACCACTGGTTGGCCAGCCCTGCCATAAGACCTATTACATGGGGAATGCATCTAGCTATGAAAACAGGCGTGTCAGGAGTGGGGACAGGTCCTCCTTTAAATAGCTAACCACAGCCACATACTTCAAAACTGGAGTGGTGTAAAATGCAATAAAAAAAAAAAAAAAAAAAATAATAATAATAATTTTTTAGCAAGTGAGTGCAAAAAGCAGCAAAAGCTCTATTTTGTGACTTCTTGAAGCCAGAATTTTGGAGTGAAGGCATAATAAATCTGGGCCAATAAGTTTTATGCATTTCAATAAAAACTACAACTCATCCCAGAACAATCAGGCCCTTAGCACCCTTAAAGGGGTTTTTCAGTACTTAAGTATTGATGTTTTATCCTCAGGATAGGTCATTAGTATCTGATCGATGAGGTCAGGCACCCTGCACCCCTGCCGATCATCTGCTGTGCAGTACCTGCAGTAGCTCCAGCACCAAAATCGGCACCAGAATTAGGCTACTTTCACACTAGCTTTTTTTGCGGACCCGTCATGGATCTAAAAAAAAACACTTTTGTTACAATAATACAACCGCATGCATCCGTCATGAACGGATCTGGCTGTATTATGTCTTCTATAGCCAGGACGGATCCGTCATGAACACTATTGAAAGTCAATGGGGGACGGATCCGTTTTCTATTGTGGCAGAGAAAACGGATCCGTCCCCATTGACTTACACTTGCAGCGTTATTATGTCTGCGATAGGAACGCATTTTGGTGCATTCCGTTTTCTTCCGTTCAGTTTTGTCCCCATTGACAATGAATGGGGATAAAACTGAAGCGTTTACTTATTGACGGATCTCAATAGCGAAATTGAAAATGCTAGTGTGAAAGTAGCCTTACACAGGTCAATCCATTTCTGTAGTGGCCAGAGATGGTTACTGCAGTGCTCCTCCCAATGAGGTGAACACCTGATAGTGGAGATGCATGCTGTCAGACCCCTGCAGATCAGAAATCGATGGCCTATGCTGTGGAGAAACCCCCTTTAAAGCCCAAATAAGCTCCATACCATATCTAACAATATATACTGCAATTCCTGCATCTCACTGTATTCATTCTAGGTCAGAGACAGGGCTGGTGTTATATTCTTTCCCATCTGCCTCTTCTTCCCCAGCCAAACATTTCCTCCTCTGCGTGGAGGACAACATCATCATAGCATGTGCAGTAGCTATCTGTGCTACTGGTGAAGAAGAGATGAATGCACTGCACATGCGCCGATAGCGTGAGCTACTGTGCAGGAGCGAGATTACACAGGCAGGTGCATAAACGCTGACAATCAAGAGGGCGGGGGAGCGGAGGAGCTCTGGTGCTCCCAGGGGATCGAGTCCACCTCTCTTTGCACCAATTTACATAATAATAAGAAGTTATTTTTCTCAGGAATTACAGAGGATCGTAAATTGCAGTGACCCAGTGGATCACTGCTAAAAAAGTTAAGAATATAAGATGTTGTATTTCGTTGCAGTGACCCAGTGGATCACTGCTAAAAAAAGTTAGGAATATAAGATGTTGTATTTCTTTGCAGTGACCCAGTGGATCACTGCTAAAAAAAACTTACAGATATAAGATGTTGTATGTCTATGCTGTTTTATGGTTGTGTTTTATTGTAAGTGCTATTTCACTGGTTGCAGTGCTGAAGGCTGTGTCTACATATGCATGAAATCAGATTTTTTTTACACAATAAAAGCACACAGAGCTATGGGGACTGGGTATTGCGGAAGTGCTAGCGGCCATCTAACAACCCAGGTCCTCAGCTCTATACACAAAATCCCGGTGACAGCTTCCCTTTAGCTTCCAAGCCTTCACACTGAGATTGGACCACCAAGTAGGAAGAATAGGATTAGGCAGAGTGGCCTGGGTATACCTGATTTATAGCGATTCGTGACGAATTAATTCTGAACTAATCGAATTTCTTAGTGAACTTCGACGAATCTGCCCTATAGAATTTTTAAAAACTTCTCTCATCTCTAATTGGAACATAAGGGCTGGTGTGAGTGATTAGCATGTGCGTACCACCCTGCAGGATATGATGGCGCTATACAAATATCACAACATAGTCGCTCCGTAGAAAACTCAAGGGGATACATCTTCCAGTGAGCATTTCCAGTTAACTTTCCTACTTAATATTCTATTCCCCGGTGGATTAAAATATGAGATAAGAGTGATCAATAATGCAGCATAGTCAGCCACAAGTAATAAAAAGCTGACCTCTGTGTAAAGGAAAATATTGATCCATGAGCTAAAATGCTCCAGCCATGAAAGGAACTCAATCAGAAGGAAAACATATTTTGCTATTGTGAACAGCCTGCAGGTACCAAGATCCAGCTCCTGTAACTCTGCTACAAGCCCCCGAACGCCAGACAGCAGCATTACATAAAAACACATCTGCGCACATAAACAGTCCAGATTTTTATTACTTTCTCGGCAATTATTTTAAATTCCTTGCAAGGAACATTCATCTCCTTCCAAGATCTCCCAAGCACATCTGTACAATACATCCCGAGTCATAGAAGAAGAGCCGCAAGGTCACGACAATAGAGCTCAAGAGAGAGAGTCCATGAGCTTGAGTAAAAATGAGCACAATGTGGCATATCTACCGTCATGCACCGCAGAGCCGCGTGGCAGGAGAGAGTTATGATGGCACCAAAATTTCGGTAGACTGCTCCTACGAGGGCGATCTTATTTATGGAGGCATCATTAAGGATCATTATGGATGAGGAGCAGCATATAAAAGAACATAAGCAATCACAGTCTAATGGCCTGATACTGGTGAGACACGTTATTACGTTACACTACCTGAACATATTTTCTTAAAGAAAATAATTAAAAGTAATATTTCCAAGCCCAGAAATGACATTTCTTCAGTTATCAAGTGAGGACAAGCTTGGGATTTTTTTTTTTTTAGGTTTCTGCTTCTCAGAGGCTCGAATCAATTAAGACAAGGATGGGGCTCTTACTTGAGGAGATGTAGAAGACCCTTGAGACTTCTAACACGACTCAGCACCTGTCGATCAATACGAGGTGCCTCACATCATGGTCTCCTGGGTGGTTCATGCTGTAGTCAACTTTTGAAAATTTCTAATATAGAAGCTAGAACTTGAAGAACATCTGTTTTCACGGTATGTGTTGACGACAAGATGGTTAAAGAGGAGCTACTTTAGTAATTGTTTGCATTCCCCAGGAAGTAAAGCCTTATTCACACGTCAGTGTTTTGGTCAATGATTTCCATCAGTGATTGTGAGCCAAAACCAGGATTAGAGTCTCCACAGAGATGAGGTGTAAGGAAAAAATCTGCACCTGTTCTGTGTTTAGAGCCGCATCTGGTTTTGGATCACAATTAGGGATGAGTGAACTTGTGTTTTCAAGTTTAGCGTACAAGGTTTGGGTTATCTAAGAATTCTGTTATGGATTCCCCTACCACAGACCATAACTCTAAATTGCTGCAGCGCCACATGGTGACCACCACTGCTGCAAAACCACGCCAGCAGGCGGCGCGACCCAGCAGTCCAACAGCACCCCTGCTGTCAGACCAAGCTCCCAGCACCAACCCACAGGCAAAGCATCACAGCCGCCATGCAGCACCGCACCATGTGAACAGATTTTAAAAGCTCATCTCTCTATGTGGTCTCAGGTACTACAACCTGGGACCTAGTAGGAGTTTATTAACCCTTCTGCAGTCTCCTGCTAATTAAATGCAGCTGGCGAATGGGAAGTGTTCTGATATCATAGGAAAGAGATTTGCTATGATAAAATTCCAAAATAAGAGAAAAAAGCATGGATCACACATCTGCATGCTATGCATTGATCTATAATTGCTTCTCAGAACAATTCATATCGCTTCTCAGCATAAATAATAGTATGCCAAGCCCTAATCTACATAGCACACATAGGGTTGCCACCTTTCCCAACAAAAAATACTGGCCAAGTTAAGCCACACCCAAAAAAAGGGGTGGTTGTGGGCGTGGCTTAACATTGCTGGTAGAAAAAAAAATTACCGGTATCGGCAGGGCTACTAATATACGGGCCTTGCCGGTGAGATAGCGGTCGGGTGGCAACACTAAGCGTACACAAGGCATTAGTACACATTTTGATCAAAATGCATAGGCCCACTCACCATGCCAAGGGTGCCTCTATGAGTGGGTACCTACTCTAAATTGGTTGGTGGTCGCCACGTGGTGCCACGCCAAATTAGAGTAGCTTCCACTCAAGGAGGTAACCTTGGCGTGGTGAGTGAGCTTATGCATTTTGATCAAAACGTATACTAAAGCCTCATGTACAGTATGTAGAGCAGGGGGCTGTATACTCATTATTATGCTGAGAAGTGATGTGAATTGTGCTGAGAAGCATTTATAGATCAATGCATAGCATAGGGATGTGAAATCCATGTGATCGGCGGCAGAATTTGAGTTCGCATCCATTGCTTTGTTCCGTGGCCCCACCAAAAATATAGAACATGTCCTATTCTTGTCCGTTTTGCTGACAAGAATAGGCATTTCTATAATGGGCCGTCCTTTCTGTTGCGCAAATTGGAACGCACATGGGTGGAATCTGTGTTTTGTGGATCCGCAATTTGCAGGCTGCAAAACACAGCGCGGTCGTCTGCATGTAGTCTAAGCCTGGCCCTGTGGAAGATTTGAAGGAAAACATCCAATGTGAAATTGCTGGTATTCCCCCCAATATGCTTGCCAATACATTTAGGAGCATGGAACATATGGGGAATTAATCCAAAGACTATTAAAAGGGATGGACAGATCAAACAAGCATCGAGTTCTCCTATCCCAGAGAAGTATTGTCCACACCCAAGGATTGTTTATAGACCATCTCCAATAAGTCAGCAAATCATAATTTTACCTAGCAAAATTAAATAAGAAAATGCCCCACCTCAGTTACTATGCTGTTGGTTGTATTAAGGACCTCAAGGATGTGCCCTGAAAATGTGTGACGGGAGCCATCTGTGCATACAATACAAACTAAGAGACATTCTCATAGTCCTTAGGTTGCCTCAAAATTCCAAATATTTCTTAAGAGAAATTTGACCATTCTCATAGTCCTTAGATTCCCTCAAAGTTCCAAATATTTCTTAAGACAGTAGACTACCAATGTTATCACTCTCATCTATGGCCCCAACCACAGCAGCAAAGAAAGGAACAATCAATCGCAAAGACCAGCAAGGTCAATGACTTTCGTAATTTCCTTCCATTGTATCCAGGGTTGGACTGGCGCACCAGAGGCCCAGACTCTAATGCCATAATGGGCCTCAAAAACACGAGAGGCCAATAATGTGCCACCAGGATCTATTTCTTTGATTCAAAACCTAGACTTATTGATGATATAAGGGTAGTGCCTTGAAAATAATTTCCTCTGTTCAGCTGAATGAAGCTCATTGCATCCCGTGGGCAATATCAATCATGCTGTTCCCTGATATAACGTATGTGTGGCGTAGTCTTTGCCTAATTCACTACTTGATGGGGATGAGTTATTTTGACAGTGAGAAACACGACATTTCAGGTTGCAGGAAACACTGCGTTTTATAATATAAGAATATCAACCGTGAGATCTCCAGGCACAAATCTGAAGTTCTGTAGAAATGACTCATCATGAAGTGTAGTTATCTGTATCAAGATTACACCACAACATGCATATTGCATTCTCTGTACTCAGCGGTATGTAACACAGCAATGTGGGCAGATTAAAGATTCGACAATAGATCTATTAGTTTCAGCTGAACATCTCTACCACTGGGGATTCTCTACAAATTGTCAAAGAATAAAGGAGAAAATATGGAAATAATATTCTCTGCAGCTGATCTCAAAGAAGCTGCATTGACTTTTAAATAGCACCTCACCCACCATAAATCATTGCAGTAGGTTGGGGTCTCTAACAGCAGTTTACCACAGTTTTTGAGGTCCCAAATGTGACTTAGTGGTACAAGAGTACAAAATACTTTCTGTGCAACCCAAGACTGCTCATGGCTCTGAAACTAGTTGAAGCGTAATCAATATTTGCACCTCAAAAGATAAATTTGTCCATATACTAGTAAATCAGAAGGAGCAAAAGACTATCAGCAGTTCAATTAAAGGGGTTCTCCAGGATTTGCATGCTCTGAATAGGTCATTAATATGAGATTGGCGGGGTCCGACACCCAGCATTCCCATCGATCAGCTGGAAGCCACAGCACTCAACGGAGCTGCAGTGAACACTGCGGCCTCCTCACAGCTTACCTGTCACAGATGCGATGTGGATGGAAAACTCCACACTGGAAACTAGGGTAAAGGAGAAGGTCACCTTCTAGAATATTCCAAGTCCTGACTACCTATCAGTATGAACTGACCTCAATGGTAAGAAAGTTCATACACAGAAACCTAGAGCCCTAACACCCTGTTAGGGCCTTGGTATAGTGATAGGACTTGAGATAACCTATTCCTCCACCAGAAGGATGAACAGGAGTCTCCCTCAGGCCTATATACAAAAGACAGGGAAATACAACAAACTAAATACAAATAGGAAAGACGACACTTAACTTCACGTGGAGCAAAGGCAGAGCCAGGAGCTCAACCTAGATCCAACAACCAGCTAGGCCAGAGTTCAGAAGCTGAAGCTATAAACCGCACTCCTAGAAGGGGTAAGCAGTAATAAATAGGGGAGGTTAAATTACCAAACCAACAACACCTGCCAGAGGTGTGGTCATTGCCAAAACAACACAGACACAAATGATCCACAAGGAACAAGTCAGATTAACCCACGTGTTGCCAATCTCTCTGATCTCCTGGCACCTGTCACGGGAGTGTCCGTGACATTACCATGCACAGCGCCGGAGCCCGCTAATCTGGTATTGATGAGCTACCCTGAGATTAGGCCATCAATACATCAATCCCAGAAAACCCATTTAATCACAAAATTGACAGATTTGCCATAAATTTCAGAAAATCTAAGGCGACAACCAATATGGATACACTTCCTACATAGTTTATATACAAAGTTTATAAGGTCGAAAAAAGACATTTGTCCATCCAGTTCGGCCTGTTATTCTGCAAGTTGATCCAGTGGAAGGCAAAAAAAAAAAAACCTGGAGGTAGAAGCCAATTGATATATTTATACATAGTAATTAGATCTCCCCTCAGTCGTCTTTTTTCTAAAGTGAATAACCCTAATGTTGATAATCTTTCAGGGTACTGTAGTTCCCTCATTCCAGTTATTACTTTAGTTGCCCTCCGCTGACCCCTCTCCAGCTCTGCTATGTCTGCCTTGTTCACAGGAGCCCAGAACTGTACACAGTACTCCATGTGTGGTCTGACTAGTGATTTGTAAAGTTGTAGGACTATGTTCTCATCACGGGCAGCTATGCCCCTTTTGATGCAACCCATTATCTTATTAGACTTGGCAGCAGCTCCCTGACACTGGTTTCTACAGCTTAGTTTGCTGTTCACTAAAATTCCTAGGTCATTTTCCATGTCAGTGTTACCCAGTGTTTTACCATTTAGTATGTACGGGTGACTTGCATTATTTCTTCCCATGTGCATAACCTTACATTTGTCAGTGTTAAACCTCATCTGCCACTTCTCTGCCCAAGCCTCTAATCTATCCAGATCCCTCTGTAGCAGTATACTGTCCTCTTCCGTGTCAATTACTTTACACAGTTTAGTATCATCTGCAAGCCTTCTAAAAGATCATTAATAAATATATTGAAGAGAATAGGGCCCAATACTGACCCCTGTGGTACCCCACTAGTGACAGTGACCCAATCTGAGTGTGTACCATTAATAACCACCCTCTGTTTTCTATTACTGAGCCAGTTACTTACCCACATACAGACGTTTTCTCCCAGTCCAAGCATTCTCATTTAATATACTAACCTTTTATGCGGTACAGTGTCAAATGATTTGGAGAAGTCCAGATATACGACATCCATTGATTCCCCGCTGTCAAGTCTAGAACTTACCTCCTCATAGAAACTGAGTAAATTAGTTTGAGATGACCGATCCCTCATGAAGCCATGCTGATATGGTGTTATTTGCTTGTTATCATTGAGATCCTCCAAGTTAGCATCTCTTAGAAAACCTTCAAACAGTTTACCTACAACAGATGTTAAACTTACCGGCCTATAGTTTCCGGGGTCAGTTTTTGCACCCTTTTTGAATATTGGCACCACATTTGCTATGCGCCAATCCTGTGGAACACTTCCTGTCAGTATAGAGTCTGTAAATATCAGAAATAAGGGTCTGGCTATGACATTACTTAATTCTCTTAGAAGATGGGGGTGTATGCCATCTGGCCCTGGTGATTTGTCTGTTTTAGTCTTTTTAAGTCGCTGTTGTACTTCTTCCTGGGGCAGACAGGGCACTTTTAATGGGGAATTTAATTTTACATTCTGCATTTCATCTGACAGTTTATTTTCCTCAGTGAATACAGTGGAGAAAAAAATATTTTATAGCTTTGCTTTCTCGTCGTCGCTCTCTGCAACTTCCATCTCATTGCTCTGTAGAGGGCCAACACCTTCAGATTAATATTTTTTACCATTTATATAATTGAAGAACATTCTAGGGTTAGTTTTGCTCTCTTTGGCAATTAATCTCTCGGTTCTATTTTTTTCCTTATAGTTTTTCAGTGCTTCCTCGCTACCTCCTGTTTTAGTGATTGAAATGCTTTATTTTTGTCATTTATTGAATTCTCTACAGTTCTATTTATCCACATTGGTTTCTTATTGATCCTTAACCTTTTTACCTATAAGTTATGTACCTCTCACAATTAGATTTTAGGATGCTTTAAAAAAAATATCCCATTTTGTGGCTGTATTTTTATTTTTGAATACTTTGTGCCAGTTAGTTTGGCCTATAGCCTATCTTAGTTGGCTAAAGTTAGCTTTTTTTCCCTGTAGAAACGCTTGTTTGAAGGATAATTGGAAGGTTATTAATTTATGGTCACTATTTCCCAGGTGTCCCCCAACCTGCACGTCTGTTGTTCTGTCAGGTCTATTGGTTAATACTAAGTCCAGTATGGCCGTCCCTCTAGTTGGGTGCTGAACCAGTTGGGAAAGGTAATTGTCTTTGGTTTTTGCCAAGAACCTGTTTCCTTTATGAGATGTACAGGTTTCAGTTTCCCAGTCTATATCTGGGTAGTTAAAGTCCCCCATAATAACCACCTCATTATGATTTGCCGTCTCGTCTATCTCGTTTAGTAGTAGATTTTCTGTGGACTCTGGTATATTAGGTGGTTTATAATAAACTCCTATTAGTAATTTATTATTATTTTTGCCTCCATGTATCTCTACCCACAGTGACTCCACATGTTCATGTCCCTCACCTATATCTTCTCGGACTGTGGGCTTTAGACAGGAAAGGCAGACCCCTCCCCTTTCCGTTTTTGAGGATCCTTTCTAAACAGACTGTAACCTTGTACATTAACTGCCCAGTCATAGCTATCATCCAGCCATGTCTCAGTTATTCCCACTATGTCATAGTCCTCCTCACACATCACTAATTCCAGTTTCCCAGTTTAATTAGTCAGGCTTCTGGCATTAGTATATACATGCAATATGGCTGCCAGTACTGAACTGAAAATATCTCTGTACTGTAAATAAAACTTTAGCTGATGAACTTTCTTCAACCCCTCAATGACCTTTATGCATCACAATGTTCTTGTGGGTACACGTGACAAGTGGCATGAATGTAGCTGTGATACCTAGCTTTCCTCTTGTTGTAATTGCAAGATTTAGGAAAAAAAATTGTAAACCCTGTTAGTGCCGGAATCGCTATGTACAGGGCTGTTTCATATAATGCGACTACTGGTTGTAAGTGGCCAGTGCTTACTAGTAATTCATTTAAATTAGTACGTAACTTAGGGTGGTGACAAACAACAGAAGAGAGCGGAAAATCTGGATTTTTTATATTTTTTTGCTATATAGCCCAAGTTTATATACAGTGGGATGCGAAAGTTTGGGCGACCTTGTTATTCGTCATGATTTTCCTGTATAAATCGTTGGTTGTTACGATAAAAAATGTCAGTTAAATATATCTTATAGGAGACACACACAGTGATATTTGAGAAGTTAAATGAAGTTTATTGGATTTACAGAACGTGTGCTATAATTGTTTAAATAAAATTAGGCAGGTGCATAAATTTGGGCACTGTTGTCATTTTATTGATTCCAAAACCTTTAGAACTAATTATTGGAACTCAAATTGGCTTGGTGAGCTCAGTGACCCCTGACCTACATACACAGGTGAATCCAATTATGAGAAAGAGTATTTAAGGGGGTCAATTGTAAGTTTCCCTCCTCTTTTAATTTTCTCTGAAGAGTAGCAACATGGGGGTCTCAAAACAACTCTCAAATGACCTGAATACAAAGATTGTTCACCATCATGGTTTAGGGGAAGGATACAGAAAGCTGTCTCAGAGATTTCCGCTGTCTGTTTCCACAGTTAGGAACATATTGAGGAAATGGAAGACCACAGGCTTAGTTCAAGTTAAGGCTCGACGTGGCAGACCAAGAAAAATCTAGGATAGACAGAAGCGACGAATGGTGAGAACAGTCAGAGTCAACCCACAGACCAGCACCAAAGACCTACAACATCATCTTGCTGCAGATGGAGTCACTGTGCATCGTTCAACCATTCGGCGCACTTTACACAAGGAGATGCTGTGTGCGAGAGGGATGCAGAGGAAGCCTTTTCTCCGCCCACAGCACAAAAAGTGCCGCTTGAGTTGGGCTAAAGCACATTTGGACAAGCCAGCTTCATTTTGGAATAAGGTGCTGTGGACTGATGAAACAAAAATAAAGTTATTTGGCCATAACAAGGGGCGTTATGCATTGAGAAAAAAGAACACAGCATTCCAAGAAAAACACCTGCTACCTACAGTAAAATATGGTGGTGGTTCCATCATGCTGTGGGGCTGTGTGGCCAGTGCAGGGACTGGGAATCTTGTCAAAGTTGATGGACGCATGGATTCCACTCAGTATCAGCAGATTCTGGAGACCAATGTCCAGGAATCAGTGACAAAGCTGAAGCTGCGCCGCGGCTGGATCTTTCAACAAGACAACGACCCTAAACACTGCTCAAAATCCACTAAGGCATTTATGCAGAGGAACAAGTGCAACGTTCTGGAATGGCCATCTCAGTCCCCAGACCTGAATATAGTTGAAAATCTGTGGTGTGACTTAAAGAGAGCTGTCCATGCTCAGAAGCCTTCAGACCTGAATGAACTAAAGATGTTTTGTAAAGAGGAATGGTCCAAAATACCTTCAACCAGAATCCAGACTCTCATTTGAACCTACAGGAAGCGTTTAGAGGCTGTAATTTCTGCAAAAGGAGGATCTACTAAATATTGATTTAATTTCTTTTTTGTGGTGCCCAAATTTATGCACCTGCCTAATTTTGTTTAAACAATTATAGCACACTTTCTGTAAATCCAATAAACTTCATTTCACTTCTCAAATATCACTGTGTGTGTCTCCTATATAATATATTTAACTGACATTTTTTATCGTAACAACCAACGATTTATACAGGAAAATCATGACGATTAACAAGGTTGCCCAAACTTTCACATCCCACTGTACATATAAAGTACAGCTACACCTTGGCGTATGTAGAGAAGTAAGGGCCCCATAGCAAGGATCAAACTAGGCCCCACACACAGGACAGAAAGGTTTCTGCCTAAACCCTTTTCAATGACCCTTGGGCCATTTTTCCACTGCCTCATTTGCTAAAAGTTGTTCCATTGGGGACGTGGCCTGAAGCAGCATTGGGTGAGTCGCACATGTGAGCGCTCCTGCCTGAATCCTGGAATCCCAGCATAAAGATACCTGGCAAACCAGCTACGGATCAGCAAAGGTGGGGTGAGACCCGACAGGGAGTGGAACGAAATCCCCCGGACAGCAGCATTATGCCTAAGAAGGCTAAACATATGCCCAGACCAGAGTGGGAGGTGCATTCTCAACATGGCACCGATGAGGGGATGGGGGAGGACCCGCAAGACAAGATGAGCGATGGCATAGCTGCGCGGCTTAGCAAGTATGAACGTAAGCAGAAGGAAAGAAAGAGTGGCATGAAGGCGAGGTGGCTGCTGATTACTCAGATGAAGGAGAATCCTCAGATGAAGAAAGGATAGAGGAGGTGACCAGGGCACAAATATCACCAAGCAAACAGAAAAGGGCAGCCAGGGACCGACACAATTCCCCTGAAAAGGAACCAACTTTAAAAAACGTCATGGCAGCAGTGACACACTGTAATACCACTCTCAAATCGCTATCTTTAAAAGTGGGGAGCTTAAGGGAAGATCTGTCACTTATATGGAATGATTTACATAAAATTGCGGAAAGAACCACTCAGGTGGAGAGAAGGGTGTCTGGCCTGAAAGACAACACTAAGCCACTCAAAATGGCGGCCAAGACATCTGCTCGAGATATTACTGCTCTGTTCGCCAAAACAGATGACTTAAAGAATAGGTCGCGTCGCAATAACATTAGAATTGTGGGTGTTCCTGAAAAAGCTGAATGTGTAAACACCACCGAATACATAGAGAAGTGGATATCCCAAAAGTTTCAAGATAAGGGTTTATCACCCCTATATGTGGTGAAAATGGCACACAGGGTGCCCACCAGACCACTCCCTCCAGGGAGACCACCACGACCGATTTTAGCTTGGAGGCGTAAATAGTTGACTTTTTGGAAGGGATTGACTTGCCTTAATTATCACCAGAGGCAAGAGAATTGCTAAAAGCCCCTATTGGTTTAGAGTAACTGGAAGTAGCGATGCAAAATATGGCCAATGATAAAGCCCCGGGTACTGACGGGCTCCCCGCCGGGATATGTAAAAAATTCCAGGGGGCGTTGCTTCCTGAGTTATTGAAGGTTTTTAGTTTTTAGTTTAGAGGTAGGTACCCTTCTTGCTTCAATGCAGGAAGCACTTACAGTGGTAATGCTTAAACCTGGGAAGTACCCTACCACACCGGATTAATATAGGCCCATTTAGTTGCTTAAGGCTGATGTTAAGTGTCACGGATGGTGTAACAGAAAACAAGAAGTTACAAATAAGGATCCGACTGGCTTGATCCGAAACTAAGGAACAAAAGGGTGACCCCTATTTAAGCCCTGAAACTCTCCCTGTCTTCTCAGCCCATGCAAAGATCTCTATGATAGAAAATTGCATGCCCTCGTGCCTCGACTGTATGACACCTGAACACCCTATAATAGTGAGGGGACACGACCACCGGCTCCCTACACTTAATACGGAGGGAGTCAGGGTCACCTAGGATCAAGCAAACAGGAAAACACAAATAAATTAACAGACTTATCTGTAGACGCATAAGTTGTCGCATCCAGCATGTACACACTCAAGGAAGTTGTATAAACCGCAAAGTGATGCAGTATGGGAGGGGATTTAAAGGGATGCAATCAGTGCAACTAGATGACAGCTGAGAGAGGGAAACGAGACGAAAGCAAAACAAAAGAACCTCAAGCAGGAGGTTCTGAAGAACGTCTGTCAGAGCTTCTCAGATGTCTGGCGGTGACATTAAGATACTGGCCAAGGTCCTAGTGATGAGATTATCTAAAGTGATATTGACCATAATACATCCAAATCAGACTGGTTTTATGCCGCAGAAATCCACTTCCATTAACATAAGCAGACTTTTCACCAATCTGTAGATGGGGGCGGATAATAGTGGAGATAGGGCAGTACTAGCGCTTGACGCAGCTGAGGCCTTTGATAGTGTGGAGTGGAGTTATCTGTGGTGTACATTACGCACAATGGGCTTTGGCCAGTGTTTTATAAAATGGGTG
Organism: Bufo gargarizans; assembly: GCF_014858855.1. Taxonomy (NCBI): domain Eukaryota; kingdom Metazoa; phylum Chordata; class Amphibia; order Anura; family Bufonidae; genus Bufo; species Bufo gargarizans. The sequence goes on from NC_058084.1 coordinate 36,216,849, forward strand.
CAGGTTTTATATTTAGACCAAAAGGCACGCATTAGTGCTAATGGGGGATATCTTCGGTTTTTAGACTGGCTAGAGGAACTCAGCAGGGATGTCCACTGTCCCCACTGCCATTTGCAATAGCAATTGAACCGTTAGCGCAGGAATGCGTGGTTCCCCAGCAATAAAGGGATTCCAATATGGAACTATTAATAATAAAGTAGCTATGCATGCAGACGATACCCTCCTTTTTTGGGGGGACACGTCGTCATCCATGTCGGAAGCCATGTCGTTGATTGATCGATTTGGTAAAATGTCTGGACTAACTATAAATTGGAATAAATCAGCGCTAATGTTCCTGGGTGGCCAGGAATCCTCGGCAACTGCTATAGAAAAGAATATACTGTGTGTGGGGAATATTAAATATCTGGGGATTAATATCTCACCTCGCCTGGAGGAATTTGAGGAGTTAAATTTAACTCCACTGCTTACTAAGTTCAGACATAAGACCAAAGCGTGGGGCAAGCTGTTTCTGTCGGTAGTGGGGAGAGTTAACCTTTTAAAAATGATTATGATGCCCCAATTACTATACGTCCTTTATAATGCACCGGAATGGATAACACTAGATAGGTTCCAGAAGATTAATTCCATCTTTAGGGAGCTGGAATAGCGGAGGGGTCACGTTAGTACTACAGTACGGGAAAACGGAGGGAGGCCTGGCACTACCTAACCCCTAGATATATTACTTGGCGGCACAATGCCAACACTTTAGGGGCTGGATAGACCCAGATACAACCGACATGACTGGTCAAATATTACAACATAAAATGGGTAACAAAGATCTCATGTGGGTGCTAGAAGGTTCAGGAGTACCATTGGTAGATGAACAGAATCGGCTAATGAAATTGATGAAGGAGGCCTATTGTTTATCAAGAGGATGGTTCTATCAATATCTGCAGATTAGGCACGCTTATATTTCAATGGTAAATAAATGTAGAGTTATGATCCCTAGAGATGCCACTTTACATTTAATGATCATGGGAGGGGAAAATAAGAGAGTAATTTCTACAATTTATTAAATGCTCTTGGACAAATTCCTTGAGTCCCACCCATTAATCAGAATGAAAGAATGGGAAAAGGATGTAGGAGAGATAACAAAAGAACAATGGGAAGACATTTTAGAGGCAGTACCGCAAACGTCACTGAATGAAACTGGGAAATTATTACAATTATTTTTTATACATAGGGTTTATAAAATTCCAGTGTTTTTACACCGTATAGGTGTCAGAGGTGATACAAAATGCCCAAGATGTATGATAGAACAAGCAGACTTACTACATACAGTCCTGATCAAAAGTTTAAGACCACTTGAAAAATTGCAAAAAATCATATTTAGCATGGCTGGATCTTAAGAAAGTTCCAAGTAGAGCTTCAACATGCAACAAGAAGAAATGAGAGTGAGACAAAACATTTTTTGAGCATTCAATTTAATGAAAACAACGAATAAACTGAAACAGACTGTTTTTCAGCTGATCAAAAGTTTAGGACCATATGCCTTTTAAAGGCCAAATCTGTGCAAAGATGTGGATTCATTGTCATTTTCTGTCAGGTAGTCACACGTTGTGATGGCAAAGGCAAAAAAACTCTCCCTTTTTGAACGTGGTCGGGTTGTTGAGCTGCATAAACAGGGTCTTTCACAGCGCGCCATCGCTGCTGAGGTGGGACGCAGTAAGACAGTCATTTGGAATTTCTTAAATGATCCTGATGGTTATGGAACAAAAAAGTGTCATCAGCACTAAGCCGGAGGATCCAATTGGCTGTCCGTCAAGACACTGGACGATCCTCGACCCAAATTAAGGCCCATACTGGTGCTGACTGCAGCCCCATAACCATCATACGGCATCTGAGACTGAAGGGCTTCAAAAACAAAAAATGTCTTCAAAGACCTCGTCTCCTTGAACGCCACAGAACTGCTCATTTGGACTTTGCAAGAGAGCACCAAACATGGGACATTCAAAGGTGGAAGCAAGTTTTATTCTCTGATGAGAAAAAATTTAACCTTGATGGTCCTGATGGTTTCCAACGTTACTGGCATGACAAGCAGATCCCACTTGAGATGTTTTCTACGCGCCACAGTGGAGGGGGCGCCATAATGGTCTGGGGTGCATTTTTCTTCAGTGGAACAATGGAGCTTCAGGAAGTGCAGGGGCGTCAAAAGGCTGCTGGCTATGTCCAGATGTTGCAGAGAGCATTCCTCATGACTGAGGGCCCTCATCTTTTTGGTAACGACAGGGTTTCTCAACAGGACAACGCTACAGTACACAAGGCGCGCAGGACAAGGGACTTCTTCCAGGAGAATTACATCACTCTTTTGGCCCATCCTGCATGTTCCCCTGATGTAAATCTAATTGAGAACCTTTGGGGATGGATGGCAAGGAAAGTTTACAAAAATGGACAACAGTTCCTGACAGTAGATGGCCTTTGTGCGGCCGTCTTCACCACTTGAAGAAATGTTCCCACTCACCTCATGGAAACGCCTGCATCAAGCATGCCGAAACAAATTTTTGAAGTGATAAACAATAACGGCGGAGCTACTCATTACTGAGTTCATGTTTGGAAGTTGGATTTCTGTTTTGGGGGGGTTTAGTTTTTTTTTTTAAGGTGTGATCCTAAATTTTGATCAGCTGAAAAACAGCCTGTTTCAGTTTATTTGTTGTTTTCATAAAATTGAATGCTCACATTTTTTTTTTCGTCTCACTCCCATTTCTTCTTGTTGCATGTTGAAGCTCTACTTGGAACCTTGTTAAGATCCAGCCATGCTAAATATGATTTTTTGCAATTTTTCAAGTGATCTTAAACTTTTGATCAGGACTGTATGTTGTGGCGATGCCCCAGACTAGATGACTTTTGGACGACTATACTAGAACTAATACAGAGTCTTCTCAATACGGGTCCCACGTGAGCCTAAAATATGCATATTGGGATATACGACTGAGATTGGTGAAGATGAGGCAGGCAGGATAGCAATAGGGAGGCTACTATATGTGGCCCGAAAATTGATTGCATTGCATTCAGTCGAATCCTCCGGGGGTGGAAGAATTTCGAAACAAAGTGAACATTATGTTGGCATATAAGAAAGCAGTATTCTTGAAATGTGGATGTTCCCAAAAGTTTGATAAGCTCTGGAGTCCTTGATTGAGTAACAGTGGATAATTATTAACAGACCTAACAATGCTGGAGTGAGGGGTTGGGCAGGGGGAGGTTAGGGGGTTTGTCGGCGGGAAAGTTCTTCAGAACGGGTGGTAGATATGGGAGGTGTAGCTTTTTGTATTTGATACAATCGGTTTTGTAACGGCTCATAATAACTAAAGAATTGTTTTTCATACATGCTCAAAAGGTGACAATATGATGAAGACATACTTGTACTGGATTGTAAAAATTTACTTTATTGATTTACAAATTACAAATAAAAAAGATCTGATTCAAAAAAAAAAGTTGTTCCATTAGAGAGTAGAGTCCTGACCAAGTTTTTATCTCCAGTAGAAGAGGAGATGATCCCAACTAAGACTGGGCCCCCTCTTGTCCTGGGCCCCATAGCAGTCGCATGGTCTGCCGCTATGGGTGTTATGCCCCTGCAGCTACATAAACTAGACCTAATATACCTATAATGATGCAAAAATGATCCAGTCCTATGTTCTGAAAAGCTGATATGATGTGATAACGGACTGCAAAATAGAAGATAAAGCCAGGGTAAGATGGTCCACACAGCTGCTGCACACAGCCAAATCCCTGACCAAATGTTGCGGCCGATGGCCTCACGATTATGTGGGTAAAGCTAAACTATTACCTTCGAAATTGTGTGGCCATTGACCATCGCATATGGACAGGGTTTTGGCCACGTGCAGTAACCAGATCACTAGTTCTTACCACTACAGAGTTCATGACTGCAGCCAGTGACAGAGTGGGCACATGCCATGTATGAGTACTTACAGGTGAAACTCGAAAAATTTGAATATCGTGCAAAAGTTCATTTATTTCAGTAATGCAACTTAAAATTTGAATTTCATGAAAAGGTTCAATATTCTAGGCTCAAAGTGTCACACTCTAGTCAGCTAATTAATCCATACCCCCTGAGCAAAGGGGACCTGAGATTGTGACTTTGGGGTTTAATAAGCTGTAAGCCATAATCATTCAAATTATAACAAATAGAGGCTTGAGATATCTCGCTTTGCATGTAATGAGTCTCTCATTGGTTAGTTTCACCTTTTAAGTTGCATTACTGAAATAAATAATCTTTGTACGATATTCTAATTTTTCGAGTTTCACCTGTAGACAAGGACTACACTTTAAAAACACCTTACACGGTTTGGTAGAATTGATCCTGCAGATTAAAATGATACCTGTTTTGTGGAAATCGGTCGCGGCATTCCAGAGAAAAAATACTTTTATGCTACACTCATACAATGGCGTCAGTGTACCAGTATACCTCTTTGCGCCTTGGCTTTCTAGTGTTGTCCACGCCCCTCAGTGTACTTAAAAAGGTTTTCCAGGAATTTTATATATTTGTATATTTATCCAGGATTTTTATATATTTGTATCTGATCTGTGGGGGTCTGACACCCGGGATCCCCACAGATCAGCTGTTTTGAGAAGGCACCTGTGCTCACAGTAGTGCTGCTGCCTTCTCGCAGCTTACCAAGCATAGTGCCGCACACGGCTGTGCTTGGTATCGGGCTCAGCCCTATTTAAGGCTGAGCTGCTTCTAGGCCATGTGACCAATAAACGTGACTTCACTGTCCTAGGAAAAGCAGAGAGAAGGCCGCGATGCTCACAGCAGCACCACTGCATACCTCCAAACTGTCCCGGATCCAGTGCTACAGATTTCAGTGGCTGTCCAGCGGTCCCAGTAGGGGGAAGGTATGTCCTGCTCTCAGGCATCTGTCTCTGCTTATATAGGCTCCCTTTCCATCATTCCTCCCCCCTGTCGGCGCTCCACACTGCTGGTCTGTGCAGGGGGCGGGGCCGGCCGGGAGTCAGCTGTGCTCCTCCTCCTCCTACACAGACCAACAGGTCTGTATGTATCCTGAGGGGGCACATATCTGGGCATATTACTGTGAGGGGGCACAACTGGGCATATTACTGTGAAGGGGCACAGCTGGTCATATTACTGTGAGGGGCACAACTGGGCATTTTACTGTGAGGAGGCACAACTGGGCATATTAATGTAAGGGGGCACATATCTGGGCATATTACTGTGAGGGGGCATATATCTGGGCATATTACTGTGAGGGGGCATATATCTGGGCATATTACTGTGTGTGGGCATATATCAGGCCATAATTTCTGTGAGGGGGCACATATCGGGCATATTACTGTGAGGGCACACATATCTCGGCATATTACTGTGACAGGGCACATATCTGAGCATATTACTGTGAGGTGGCACAACTGGGTGTATTACTGTGAGGGGGCACAACAGGGTGTATTAATGTGAGGGGGTACATATTTGAGCATATTACTGTGAGGGGGCACAACTGGGTGTATTACTGTGAGGGGCACAACTGGGTGTATTAATGTGAGGGGGCACATATCTTGGCATATTACTGTGACGGGGCATATATCTTGGTATATTACTGTAAGTGGGCACATATCAGGCCATAACTTCTGTTAGGGGGCACATATCATGGCATGTTACTGTAAGAGCATATATCAGGGAATATTACTGTGAGGGGGTACATATCAGGCCATAACTTCTGTGAGGGGGCACATATTTGGGCATATTACTGTGGGGAGCACATATCTGGGCATATTACTGTGAGGGGGCACATATCAGGCCATAACTTCTGTGAGGGGGCACATATCAGGCCATAACTTCTGTGAGGGGGCACAGCTGGGCATAATACTGTGAGGCAGCACAACTGGGCATATTACTGTGAGGGGACACAACTGGGCATATTATTGTGAGGGTGCACATATCTGGGCATATTACTGAGAGGTGACACATATCAGGCCATAACTTCTGTGAGGGGGCACATATCTGGGTATATTACTGTGAGGGGCACATATTTGGGCATATTACTGTGAGGGGGCACATATCTGAGCATATTACTGTAAGGGGGCACATATCTGAGCATAACTACTGTAAAGGAGGTACATATCTGGGCATAATCTGTGAAGGAGGCACAATGTTGTCATAACTACTGTGTGGTGGCCTAAAGTGGCAATAATTACTATGTGGCGGCATGTAGGGGGCTGGGTTGGATTAGGTGTATGGTTATGTTTTGGGCGGAGTTAGAGGCGTGGCCCAGTGCCGAAAAAATATGCGCGCTGCACATAGTGTCCGTTCTTTTCAGAAGTTGGGAGGTGTGCCACTGCCTAACAGCTGTTCGGCGGGGGTCCTGGGTGTCAGACCTCTATCAATCAGATACTGATGAACTATGCTGAGTATAGGTCAACAGTATTAAAAACTCGGAAAACCCCTTTAAGCGCTCATTTGTACAAAGAATAAGTATTTTTTTCTTGGGAACGCCACAAGCAATTTTCACAAGCTAGGTGTCATTTTAATCAGCAGAATTAAAATTTGTGCTGCCCTGTGGTATTTGGTTATGCTGGGGCGGTATTCCGTGTTGCACTACAGTATTGTAGGCCCTGACTACTTCTGCTGTCCCTGCCTACTTGTTTTGTCCAGTTTTCTGTCAATTTGGACATGCCTACAACATGGGGTCACTTTTAGGTTTTTTTCCTGAGCCACTTTAAGTTTCCAATCCGCCCTTGCTAGTCAGTATATCTGGTTTAATAGGGTGAATGGAATCCTTTCCCCACATTTTAACATCACAAATGGCACTTGCCAGGGTTGTCCATTGTCCCCTACCATCTTTATACTTTGCCTTGAAACTCTTATACAGGCCATTAGGCAAAATGAAAACATCAAAGGGGTCAGGATCGGCTCTATGCAGCATTCAGTAGCAGCATTTGCTGACGACATGTTGCTGATCCTGTCTGATCCAGAAAATGCCTTCCCAGAGATTTTAAAGTTATTAGATGATTTCGGTCACTTGTCCAATTTCAAAATTAATCTCCCCAAGTGTTCGGCCATGGGAATTAATGTGCCTCCCAGCACCATTTCCACACTATCTAAAGCATTTCCCTTTGTCTGGGTTTCTTCCCATATTAAATATCTTGGTGTTAATATTACAAGTGACCCCAGTCAACTATTTCACTTAGGTAGGAAAGTTATCAGGTCTGAAGATTCCTTACCTTTCATGGATAGGTAGGAAAAACTTGTTAAAGACTTATGTTCTTCCCAAGCTACTTTACCTTTTACAAACCTTGCCAATCTCCCTACCCAAATCATATTTGTTGCAAATACGCAAACTCTTTTCATAATTTTTTTGGAAACAAACCAAACCACGAGGTCGTACAATCTCCTTTCCCCAACCAATCTCCAGAGGGGGATTTGGATTGCCAGACGTACAACTATACTACTTAGCCAACTTGTTGAGGTTACACTCTGAAATACTGAACCCCTTCTCTTCTAAACTAGGTTGTCTTATAGCCAATAACATATTTGGCCCGTCCCAATTGGTTCGATTATGGACAGTTCCATCTTCTGTTGACACCCTTAGTTGTCGTTCAAATCCCATACAAACTGGTTACTAAGTGGTACCGAACCCCTGACATACTGAACAAAATGTTTCCCTCAGTATCGGAGAATTGTTGGAGGTGTCATGCATCACTGGCTACAACACTACATATATGGTGGACATGTCCTGGGATTTGTCCGTTTTGGGATGAAGTGGCCAATGAGATTAAAAAGTTATGCCCAACTGGCATGTCACTATCACCCAAAGCTGTTCTTTTGAATTTACCAGACCTACATTGTCCCCTCAATAAACACTCCTTACTCTCTCATCTAATAGCTGTGGCCAAATTGCTTATCCCTCTAAACTGGCTATCTGAACAGGCCCCAACTGTACTGATGTGGAGAGAAAAGGTTCAGGAAATCTGCAGATTAGAGGAGCTCTCCTGTTGGGAATCTGTCTCCAATGACAAATACTGAATAAATTGGGCACCGTGGTTGCAGAAGGATCAGAGGTCACCCTTAGGCCCAGACCTGCATATCGCTACGTCAAATTAATTACGCCTGCTCTGCCCATTAGCACCTAGGCCGCTTTGATCTGATGTTTGTAGAGTTACTCATTCAAATTAGCTTTTTAACTCCATCATACTCTTATTGCTGGTAAAATAATACTGCTTGTAAGAGTTATCTGAATATATGTGATGTCGTACTTTGTCCTTATATAGCAATGTGAATTGCTCTTATGATCTTTGGGTATGTTGCCCCACTGGTGGATCTGGATGGGAGCAATTGCCCCTCCCTGAGCTGGCGGCGGGGCACAGGGAGATGAGCGCTTCCATTGTGGAAGCGCTCATCTCTATAGTCATCTGTATCGCCGTCCTCAGGACCGTTATTACTGGCACATGGGGGGGCTGTTATTATTGGCACATGGGGGGGCTGTTATTATTGGCACATGGGGGGGCTGTTATTACTGGCACATTGGGGGCTGTTATTACTGGCACATGGGGGGGCTGTTATTACTGGCACATGGGGGGGCTGTTATTACTGGCACATGGGGGTCTGTTATTACTGGCACATGGGGGGGCTGTTATTACTGGCACATGGGGGGGCTGTTATTACTGGCACATGGGGGCTGTTATTACTGGCACATGGGGGGGCTGTTATTACTGGAACATGAGGGGCTGTTATTACTGGCACACGGGGGGCCGTTATTACTGGCACATTATTGGGGGCACTATAGGGGCATCTACTGAGGCCACAAAGAAGGGGTATTTTATATGGGGGCCTCTGTACAGTAGAATTTTATACTGGAACACATTATGGTGGGTTCTATGGGGAAGGGGGGAGAGGAGTACTATGGGGTCATCTACGGGGGGCACTAAGAAGGGGTATTTCATACTTGCAAATTATGGGGGACACTAAGGGCATCTACTGGAGCATTTTATACTGGTACATTATGGGGCAGTAGGAGGAAGGGGGGAGTGGAGCACTATGGGGGCATTTACTGGGGGCACTATATAGGGATATTTTATACTGGCACATTATGGGGACATTAGCTCACCTTGGGGCATTACAAGGGGGTATTTTTTGCACTGTCACATTATAGGGAGAATTATTTCTACTGGAGGGGCATTATGGTGGGCTTTATTACTCCCCCATGGTATGACCCCCTAGTAGCAACACCAGCCTCTCCCTGCTCTGCTATCCCTCTGCCCCTTCTCAAAATCCTTATTATGAAATCTCTCTCATTAGGATAAAACACATCAGCTCCGCCGAGCCCTCCAGCCAAAGTTTTGAAGTGGCGTCCGAGATCCCCAAGGGCCAAGTAATTGTAAATTTTCATGTGAAATATGTTTGTTATACACATATAGCCTACACTGTGCCACACAATATACAGTATACCTCTACACTGTGTAGTCTGTTCTATAAGCACCATTGTTTTGTGGCGGCGGAAAGAAAATAAACTGCAAATGCCCCTCCCGACACCAGGCTCTGGATCCGCCACTGTGTTGCCCATTAATTTGTGATTATTATTATTGCAGAAATTTTAAAGAAAGATATACCGGCTTCCACCAAATATTGATTGACGTCTGCGATACACCAGCTTCCACAAAATATTGATTAAGGGGTTTGATTTACCAGCTTCCAGCAAATACCCTTTTTGGGTTCTATATATCTGTTTCCACAAATTACTGATAGAGGGGATTGATATACCGGCTTCCACAAAATATTGATTGAGGCCTGCGATATACCTGCTTCCACAAATACTGCTCTTCTATAGGGACTTTGTCACAGGGTCATTTTGAAAATGACAGGCAGAGGAAGAGGCAGGCCTTTCCGCAGGCGTGGTATGGGTCGGGTAGGTGCATCAGGCCGGAGCCTAAGTGGGGAGTTGGAGAAGGTGCGTGCGATTACGTACAAGGACACACCAGAGTTGGTTGAGTGGCTCACTCAGCCTTCCGCTTCTGCACCCTCATCATCCTCTGTATCAGCACCCTCCTCACTCTCTGCAGTGTGCACCCCCAAAGACACCACAACCACCATCACCATAGCCCCTCCACTCGAGTCAGAGGAATTATTTTCCCATCCATTCCCAGACCTTACTGATGCGCAGCCATTCTTGGCATCGGATGAGGAAGAGAAGGTAGCAATGGCCGCCACCCAGAGGTCTGATGACAGTACCTAGATCAGCCCAAGGAGGGTGGTCCCCGCTGTTGCTGCCTATTCCGAGATCGCTAATGTCAGTGGTGGTGAAGGTGACAATGACGACGTGTCGATGGACGTCACATGGGTGCCCACAAGAGAGGAAGAGGAGGGGAGATCAGAGGGAGTGACGAAGCAGCAGATAAGGAGGAGAAGCAGGCAGAACCTGCAGTGCACAGGAGGCAAAAAGCAAATCTGGAGCGAGCCATCCACCATGCACGGTCACATCTGGCACTCCCAGAACGCCGGCACATGGCTCCGCAGTGTGGGCTTTTTTTAACGTGTCAGCTGTTGACAATAGTGTTGCCATCTGCAGCCTGTGCTGTCAACGTATATGTCGCGGTAAGTCCAACACTCACCTAGGGACAACCGCCTTAAGAAGGCCACCTGGCCTCCCACAAAGCCACACTCCCGGTGCTCCACATCCTGCCTCTTCTCCTCTCTCTTCCCATTTGTCCTCCACTCCACCTTCCACTATGCCGTCATCATATTCATCTGGCAAAAGGCAGGCTTCCGTAGCCCAAATGTTTGAACGTAAAAAGTTGATGAAGCCGGATAACCCTCTTGCCCAACGGCTGACCGCCGGCTTGTCGGAACTGCTATCCCGCCAACTCCTGCCATATAAACTGGTGGACTCGGAGGCCATCAGAACATTTGTTGCCATTGGCACACCGCAATGGAAGGTCCCCGAAAGGAAATATTTATCCCAGAAGGGCATCCCAGAGCTATATGGCCATGTTCAGCGGCAAGTGAATGTACTTCTGGCACACAGTGTCGGTGCCAAGATACATCTGACCACAGACACATGCTATAGCAAACACAGATAGAGAAGGTACATAACCTTTACTGCCCACTGGGTGAACCTTCTGACGGCTGTCAAGCATGCAACCCGTGGCACCTATGTGGCTTTGGTCTTACCGCCACGGATTGCATGCAGGCCTGCCTCTTCTTCTCCTCCTCCTACTCCATCCTCCATCTCCTCCTCTGGTGACTCCTCCTTTTCCACTGCTACCGCCTCTTCTGCTGCCCCCCCCCCAGCTCCCCGAAACCTATTCTACGTGCCAGGTGAGACGTTGCCATGCTGTGCTGCGGCTGTTGTGCCTGGAAGCCAAGAGCCACACGGTCCTGCACTTCTTTCAGCTCTGCGGTGACAGGCCAATCAGTGGCTGACACCGCTCAATTTGACAGTTGGTAAAGTGGTGTGCGACAACGGTGCCAATCTTCTGAGTGTGCTGAAACAGGGCAAAATAACACACGTGCTGTGCATGGCACACGTCCTGAACTTAGTTGTGCAGCAATTCGTTGCCAAATACCCCGGGGTCCAGGACATCTTGCGGCAGGCCAGGAAAATCTCTGGCCATTTTAGAAGATCTTAGACGGCCATGGCTCGCCTTACTGACGTTCAGCGGCGACACCACTTGCCCGTCAGACATCTGATTTGTGACTGCCCGACGTGCTGGAACTCCACCTTGTATATAAAAAAATTTGCAGAGTGGAGTGGCTCTACCACTCCGTAGGATAGAGAGGTGCTCAATATCTAAGTGCGAACTCCAAAACACCAGAGAGTTGAGAATTATATAATAATGGAGATATGGCACTCAATATCTGGAAAGTTGCTCAAAACAGATTACTTTATTATCGTATTAAAATGATTAAAATGTCATACAAGATACGTAAATTGTACAAAAATTAAATAACATAAGGATAAAACGTCACAAATGACGATACAGTAAAAAATCACTCAAGGTATATACAGGGAGTGCAGAATTATTAGGCAAGTTGTATTTTTGAGGATTAATTTTATTATTGAACAACAACCATGTTCTCAATGAACCCCAAAAACTCATTAATATCAAAGCTGAATATTTTTGGAAGTAGTTTTTAGTTTGTTTTTAGTTTTAGCTATTTTAGGGGGATATCTGTGTGTGCAGGTGACTATTACTGTACATAATTATTAGGCAACTTAACAAAAAACAAATATATACCCATTTCAATTATTTATTTTTACCAGTGAAACCAATATAACATCTCAACATTCACAAATATACATTTCTGACATTCAAAAACAAAACAAAAACAAATCAGTGACCAATATAGCCACCTTTCTTTGCAAGGACACTCAAAAGCCTGCCATCCATGGATTCTGTCAGTGTTTTGATCTGTTCACCATCAACATTGCGTGCAGCAGCAACCGCAGCCTCCCAGACACTGTTCAGAGAGGTGTACTGTTTTCCCACATTTGATGATGGACCACAGGTTCTCAATGGGGTTCAGATCAGGTGAACAAGGAGGCCATGTCATTAGATTTTCTTCTTTTATACCCTTTCTTGCCAGCCACGTTGTGGAGTACTTGGACGCGTGTGATGGAGCATTGTCCTGCATGAAAATCATGTTTTTCTTACCTTGCAGACTTCTTCCTGTACCACTGCTTGAAGAAGGTGTCTTCCAGAAACTGGCAGTAGGACTGGGAGTTGAGCTTGACTCCATCCTCAACCCAAAAAGGCCCCACAAGCTCATCTTTGATGATACCAGCCCAAACCAGTACTCCACCTCCACCTTGCTGGCGTCTGAGTCGGACTGGAGCTCTCTGCCCTTTACCAATCCAGCCATCTGGCCCATCAAGACTCACTCTCATTTCATCAGTCCATAAAACCTTAGAAAAATCAGTCTTGAGATATTTCTTGGCCCAGTCTTGACGTTCAGCTTGTGTGTCTTGTTCAGTGGTGGTCGTCTTTCAGCCTTTCTTACCTTGGCCATGTCTCTGAGTATTGCACACCTTGTGCTTTTGGGCACTCCAGTGATGTTGCAGCTCTGAAATATGGCCAAACTGGTGGCAAGTGGCATCTTGGCAGCTGCACGCTTGACTTTTTTTCAGTTCATGGGCAGTTATTTTGCGCCTTGGTTTTTCCACACGCTTCTTGCGACCCTGTTGACTGTTTTGAATGAAACGCTTGATTGTTCGATGATCACGCTTCAGAAGCTTGGCAATTTTAAGAGTGCTGCATCCCTCTGCAAGATATCTCACTATTTTTGACTTTTCTGAGCCTGTCAAGTCCTTCTTTTGACCCATTTTGCCAAAGGAAAGGAAGTTGCCTAATAATTATGCACACCTGATATAGGGTGTTGATGTCATTAGACCACACCCCTTCTCATTACAGAGATGCACATCACCTAATATGCTTAATTGGTAGTAGGCTTTCGAGCCTATATAGCTTGGAGTAAGACAACATGCATAAAGAGGATGATGTGGTCAAAATACTCATTTGCCTAATAATTCTGCACGTAGTGTATGTATACACGTCAGACAGCAAATAGGTAATTTCTCATATTCTAATTGATTTACCACAGAAAATTAATTGTCGACAATATAACACTGAATATGTTATTTACCGATAATTCTATGCAAATTTTTCGATGAGAATTAATCGAGAGTCACCATTATTTCGATATAATATAATCGTCGATTTTCATTACTATAATGCAATTGCAGGCTTTTCGATTTAGTTATGAACTGTTATTTCGAATATTTGGGAAGGTCACAATAATTCTTATGTCACAGTTCCTTAAGCTTATCGAATTAAAGTTCGGGAGTTATTAGCTCTAGGTGGCGTCCCACCTATTTTCGAGCTTTCTTATTCCCTTACCTCCAACTTCTCAATGTGGCTTGTTTGAACGCCGTTTCCTCAGCATCCCACGTGTTCGATTTCTCCTTACTTTCGATTAAGTTGAAAATGGGAGTGTATCACTCCAAGGAGTTTTCGAGCATGAACTCATGTGTAGGACGAGTTGATCGCTTAAGAGGTTATTGATAAGGAGGTATAACTGTAGATGTCCTTGCGTACGCCAAAAATGGTGGTAATGTGGGGTCCAGATTCCTCCAATGATGAGAACACCAAACTGGTCAGTCGCAGCCAGGGCACCATCAGTGACATCGTACCTTACGCCTTCTTTCTGGAGTGTGCCTTGTGTTGTGTCAATGATCAAGCCATCGAGGAGCAGGAGCTGGAAGATGAGGAAGTCGCAATGCTGAATGAATTCCCAGGGGTGCTACTCCATCTGAGATAAGTCAGCCGGAGTCTGAAGAGGATTCAGAGGAGGATGGTGGCTGGGGAGAGGAGGAGGAGGAGCAAGAAGAGCAGGCTTTGAGGAGGACTTTAAACTTTTCGAGGATCCCTGGAGTTGTCCGTGGCTGGGGGGAGGAGACCGAGGACGACATTCTCCTGGGCGATTAGCAGGAGCCAGGGCGCTCCACCGATTCCAATTTAGTGCAAATGGGGGCCTTCATGCTCCAGTGTTTGAAGAGGGACCCCTGTATAAAAAGCATAAAGGGCAAGGACCAGTATTGGGTGGCAACGTACTTAGACCCCCAGTACAAGCACAAAATGGCGAACATGTTACCAGCATCACAGAGGGCTGTCAAAATGCAGCATTTCCAGGCCTTGCTTCGAGAGATGCTGCATTCTGCTGTTGAAGGCGCTGGCCGAGGAATTTCCACCCACAGAGAAACAGTTGCAGGTACCAATCCTACAGCGCATGCAAGAAGAGGGTGGTTTTGAAGATGTGTTGGTCAGTTGGTCACTTCAGATATGAGATCATTCTTGCAGCCAACCCATCGACAGCCGCCTTCAAGATCCATCCTCAGGGAACGCCTAGACCGACAAGTGTCCTACATCGGGTTAACGGCTGATGTGGACGCTCTGAGAAGCGAGGAACCCCTTGACTACTGGGTGTGCAGGCTTGACCTGTGATCAGAGCTGGCACAATTTGCCATGGAACTCTTGGCTTGCCCCTCGTCAAGTGTCCTGTCCGAAAGGACGTGCAGCGCAGCAGGGGGGATCGTGACCGATAAGCGCACTTACCTGGCTCACGACAGTGTGGACTACACCACATTTCTAAAAATGAATGAGGCATGGATCTCGGAGGAATTCAACACCTGTGACGACCACATTTAATTGAATTTCCTCATGCCAGCCCATACATATCCGCCACCACTTAGAACAAATAATGGTCCCTGTCTTATTTAAATCTAGCGGCATAAAAGGCCTTTTCTGTCCGGTGAATGCCTAATGTTTAGGTCTATGAAGGAATTTAACACCTGTGACGACCACGTGATATCGAATTTCAACTATTATCATTTGGGATTTTTTCAAGAGGGGGGATTTTGTTAGCCGTGTTTTTAATCCAATTTTATATTTTTAGTTATTTTAAACATATGTATTTGACATATATTTGTACTGGCCTGCAGTAAAATTGATATCCAATGACCGTCTTATGTTCTTTTCTGTATGTTGAATGAATAATTTTTGGGGCCTGTACTCCACTGCGAAAGTGCACCACAATGATATGCAACAGACAACACTGGCTAATCCCTCAAGCTGATGTTAAGAACTGAGACTTTAGCCAATGTATTCCTGTCAGGAACACATCGGAGACCTTTTGCACCACTGTCAAGGTATCTCAGTGTTTCATGGGTTCCTACCACTAGACTACCTACGGTGTGTGAACACGGTCTGAGAGGTGCTAAGATACAACTTACAGCCAAGCTCCCACATACCTCCATAGTGAAATCACTCAGGTAGTGGGAGAGATGATAAGGCTGTAAGCCCCACCTATAACAGGCCATGTGACACAGGCTACCAGGTGAAACAGAATGCTACCAGCAGTACGCAATTGCACATTCTAAACATATCAAGACAAATAACTGAAATAAAGTGGCCTAAATGGGAGGAAATGCTCAAAAACCCCAAACACTGTGGCGTGTTTATAACTAGGGGAGCAATTCCTCCGCATGTCATCCGTTGCTAACGGCAATCCCCAACAAAAATGCATACAATGGAGGATGTCGGCAGCGGACCACATGCCCCACAAAAGCATCCTACACAATATGGGATAATGTGTGGATGCGAATATAAAAATACATAAATCACTGCAAAAGGTGCACCACAATGATATGCAACTCACAACACTGGCTAATCCCTCACGCTGATGTTAAGAACTGAGACTTTAGCCAATGTATCACTGTCAGGAACACATCGGAGCCCGTTTGCACCACCGTCAAGGTATCTCAGTGTGGCATGGGTTCATACCACTAGACTACCTACGGTGTGTGAACAAGGTCTGAGTGGTGCATGTGGTCCGTTGCCGACATCCTCCATTGTATGCATTTTTGCTGGGGATTGCCGTTAGCAACGGATCACATGCGGAGGAATTGCTCCCCCGGTTATAAACACGCCACAGTGTTTGGGGTTTTTGAGCATTTCCTCCCATTTAGGCCACTTTATTTCAGTTATTTTTCTTGATATGTTTAGAATGTGCCATTGCGTACTGCTGGTAGCATTCTGTTGCACCTGGTAGCCTGTGTCACATGGCCTGTTATAGGTGGGACTTACAGCCTTATCATCTCTCCCACGATCTGAGTGATTTAACTATGGAGGTATATGGAAGCTTGGCTGTAAGTTGTATCTTAGCACCTCTCAGACCGTGTTTACACACCGTAGGTAGTCTAGTGGTAGGAACCATGCCACACTGAGATACCTTGACGGTGGTGCAAAAGGGCTCCGATGTGTTCCGGACAGGAATACATTGGCTAAAGTCTCAGTTCTTAACATCAGCGTGAGGGATTAGCCAGTGTTGTCAGTTGCATATCATTGTGGTGCGCCTTTCGCAGTGATTTATGTATTTTTATATTTGCATCCACACATTATCCCATCTTGTGTAGGATGCTTTTGTGGTGCATGTGGTCCGCTGCTGACATCCTCCATTGTATGCATTTTTGCTGAGGATTACCGCTAGCAACGGATCAAATGCGGAGGAATTGCTCCCCCGGTTTTAAACACGCCACAGTGTTTTTTTTTTTTTAGCATTTCCTCCCATTTAGGCCACTTTATTTCGGTTATTTTTCCTGTACTCCACTGGCCTGAAGTAAAATTGTTATCCAATGACGTCTAATATACCTCCAGCCACATAATCACTTGTTGTTTTCTGTCCGGTGATATAATTTTTGGGGCCTGTATTCCACTAGCCAGAAGTTAAATTGATATCCATTGACCGTCTAATATACCTTCAGTCACATAATCACTTGATCTTTTCTGTACGGTGAATGCATAATTTCTGGGGCTTGTAATCTAACTGGCCAACAGTAAAATTGTTATACCGTAACCGCCTAATATACCTCCAGCCACATAATCACTTGATCTTTTATGTACGGTGAATGCATAATTTTTTGGGGCCTGTAGTACACTGGCCTGCAGTAAAATTGATATCCATTGACCGTCTAATATACCTCCAGCCACATAATCACTTGATCTTTTCTGTATGGTGAATGCCTAATGCTTGGGGCCTGTACTCCAATGGCCTGCAGTAAAATTGATATTCAATGACCGTCTAATATACCTCCAGCCACATAATCACTTGTTGTTTTCTGTCCGGTGATATAATTTTTGGGGCCTGTATTCCACTAGCCAGAAGTAAAATTGATATCCATTGACCATCTAATATACCTTCAGTCACATAATCACTTGATCTTTTCTGTACGGTGAATGCATAATTTTTGGGGCTTGTAATCTAACTGGCCAACAGTAAAATTGTTATACCGTAACCGCCTAATATACCTCCAGCCACATAATCACTTGATCTTTTATGTACGGTGAATGCATAATTTTTTGGGGCCTGTAGTACACTGGCCTGCAGTAAAATTGATATCCACTGACCGTCTAATATACCTCCAGCCACATAATCACTTGATGTTTTCTGTCCGGTTGAATGCCTAATGTTTGGGGCCTGTACTCCACTGGCCTGCAGTAAAATTGATATCCAATGACCGTCTAATATACCTCCAGCCACATAATCACTTGATGTTTTCTGTCTGGTAAATGCCTAATGTTTGGGGCCTGTACTCCCGCGGTCTAAAATAAAAATTTTCTAGGCTCGAGCAGGGCACATGTTGACAGTTTCCCTTTAAGATGCATAAAAATGGCCCCTGATTAAAATACATATTTTTTGTGGGAATTATTGCCATTGATCCCCCTTTGGTATGTCACTGTCCATGTTGTAGGACGATTTGTGCACTTCTAGTAAGTATTTGGTGGCTGCAAATATGACCTGAAGGTTTTTCAGGTTCGCCTGCTATTAAAGTGAATGGGGCCCGCCGCGAACTTGCAGTTCACAAACATTTGATCGCGTTCGCAAATCATCCCGGCCGATGTTGTCCATCACTATTGGTGATCTCAATCCCCACCAAAAGACCTATTCCTACAAGAAGGAACTGACTACTACACCCTCCGTCCTCTCGCCACAGCCCCTTACTACATTGTCTTTCCGCCATCTATAACCAATGCAGCCTTCGTCTCATATTCCGCCTCCGGATTGCACACTGCAGGCTCACGATATTAAATGGAATAGATTTTAATAAAAGAACATAAGTAAGTTATGTCGGAATTTCAGCAGAGAAACAGATCAATAGTGACAGAGCCCCCCTCACTCGTAATACAACAGTTTTATTGCAAAGCATGTTTCTTCTTAACATTTTTATTATATCATCTATTCAGGAAGCCATTCTTCATATTTTATCCTTCTAGATACTGGATCTTGGCAGGTTATTTCTGTCTGTCAGCAGTAACTTGTCCTTTGGGGGAGGTTTTTTTATACAACTCTGTTCATGGCGTGTCTACTTTACCCATCGCTGGCTTCTCACCTACAATTAAAGGGGATATCCAAGGCTAAGCTTTTATAACAGACTTCTTCAGAGTGGCTGGATCTGTGGTTGTGATAATACCTACCTTGTCCCCGCCGCTGGATTCTGGGTGCATTGCTCCACGGTCGCCTCCGCAGGTCCCGAGTCTCTGGGAATTAGCATCATGTGACTGCTGCAGCCAATCACTTCCCAAGGAGGTGACCTGTCACTGATGCGGTACGTCACTGGGTCACGTGTCAGGTCACTGCTGTAACCAGTGATTGGCTGCAGCGGTCATGCGACACCCGTCAACAGGATGCTCATTCCCAGAGACTCGGGACCTGTGGAGGTGGCCGAGGGTCAATACACCAGGAATCCAGCGGTGGAAACCAGGTAGGTATGAACCCCAACTTGGATAACTCCTTTAACTAGACATTTACACCCCAGATGTAAGGAAATTACTATAGATAAGTCCTCTTGCACACAAACGTTTTTATTTTATGTTTAAGTTCTGTTTTTTATGTTTCTTATACGGTTCGTATACAGAACCATTCATTTTAATGGGTCGGCAAAAAAAAGGAATGTACTCCGTATGCCTTCCGTTTCCGTATTTCCATTTTTCCGTTCCGTTTAAATATAGAACATGTCCTATTATTGTCCGCATAACAGACAAGGATAGTACTGTTCTATCAGGGGCCAGCTGTTCCGTATTTTTTGCGGATCCATTTTTTGCGGATAGAAAAATACTGAAAAAGCCATACGGTCGTGTGCAAGAGGCCTTATCCTGACATGTCTGTTATCATAAAAACAAAGCTGGAGCATCTGTTCTCGCAAGTCTGTGTTATGTTGTCCGTCTGTTTTCCATCCTGGAAATGCATCAATAAATTGACAACTGGGTCTTAGCATTCATCTTGTGACAGGACATGTCCCTATGCACCCTGACACTGTCCACTGGTCAGACTGTGTAGGGACACAGCCTATGGACAAGGAGAATGGTAAAGGCCAATTCAGGGGCTGATTGGCCATAGACCTTACAGCGAAATTTCCAGGTGGGCCGAGGCCTGAGCCCTCCTCACGACCAGCCAGTGGAAGTTTTGGGTATTTTGTGCTGGACTGTGATATTTGGTCAGTTGGGGTGGTATAATGTGTCACAATATGATATTGCTACCCCCACTTCCTTGTGTTGGCCCTGCCTTCCATCAATTCGGACCCACCTACAAAATGGGGCCACTTTTAGTATTTTTTCCAGGGCCACTGTAAGCTCCTAGTCCGCCCCTGGGTAAATTGTAAATGTATTTGTATATTTCCAGGAAGTATAGCAAAGGAATGATACTACAAAGAGTCTAAGAAAATATGCTACTGTTTTTATTATTTTTTATTTTATGGAGAATACCAATATTTAAATTGATAGGTCATCATTATTAGATTAGTAGAGGTCCGACTCCAGGCACCCTTGCCAAACTGTTGTTTGAAGAGGCTGCAACTGTCCAGTGAGGGCTGCGGCTACTTTGTAGGCCAGTGACGTCACATTTATCGGTCACACGGTCCTGTGCAGCCTGGACTACAATACCAAGCACAGCCACTATACATTGCAGTTCTCACTGGAGCTCCTCATCCTCTTTAAGCAGCTGATCGGTGGCGGGGGTTGGATTGATGGATATCGATGACTAGAGATGAGCAACGTTTTGAATAATTCAATTCGGCAGCTTCAAGACAAGAAATTTGAGTCGTTATGAATTAATTTCTCACGAATCGCTATGTTAAAACCACATTCAGCCTATCAATTAATAGGACCGTTTTTAAAGGTCGCTTAGACAGAAGTGCACCCGTCTAACGGCTGTTAAAAATGCTAGTGCAATATGGCCTTTTGAGTTTAAAAAAATATATACTCATCTCATCCACTTGAAAAAGACCTGCCGAAGGACCTGCACTGAGCGTGATGATGTCACCGGGCGCTCCCTGCATGATTACATAGTGACGTCATCACGCTCAGCGCAGATCCTTCAGCAGGTCTTTTTCCATCAAGAAAGGAGTGGACTGCCTCTGTGAGAGCAAGTAGATAAGGTTTTGGGAGGGGGGGTTCGTTCTTTTTAAGACAACTCCAGCCGCCATTCTAGGGAAAAATATTAGTTACCGAAGCTTAGGGCAATTCGACTTCATTTAGAATCAAATTTTTACCAAAATTCGGACCGAATTCCACTTCGGATGCTTTGCTTCGCTTAACGCTATTGATGACCTGTCCTCAGGATAGGTCATTATTCTACTCCTGGAAACCCTGTTTAAAGGGGTTGACCATGATTTTTAAAGAAAGTGCCACAGAGCTGTATGAAATTATGAAAAAACCCAGACTCCCCTATTAAATGTCTTGCTGCTCCCGCGCTGCCACTCTGGTCCCCACTGAGCCTAAAGCAGTTGCTTAATGAGCGCCGTTCACGTGACCTCTGCAGTGTGTTTATCCAGTGATTATACATTTATCACTTATTCTAATAGATGTTGTTCATGGGCCAACCCCTTTAACTCTTTAAGGACCAAGCCATTTTTCACCTTTCTACCCAGGCCCATTTTTAGCAAATCTGACATGGGTCACTTTATGTAGTAATAACTTTAAAACGCTTTTACTTATCCAGGCTATTCTGAGATTCTTTTCTCGTCACATATTGTACTTCATGACAGTGGTAAAATTTAGTCAAAAAATTTCATTTTTATTTATAAAAAAATACCAAATTTACTGAAAATTTAGAAAAATGTGCAAATTTCAATTTCTCTACTTTTATAATAGTAATAACTCCAAAAAAAGTTACACTTTACATTCCCCATATTTCTACTTCATGTGTGGATCATTTTGTTAATGCCATTTTATTTTTTGGGGACATTAGAAGGCTTAGAAGTTTAGAAGCAAATCTTGAAATTTTTCCGAAAATTTCCAAAACCCACTTTTTGAGGACCAATTCAGGTCTAAAGTCACTTTGTGAGGCTTACATAATAGAAACCACCCAGAAATGACCCCATTTTAGAAACTACACCCCTCAAGGTATTCAAAACTGATGTTAACAAACTTTGTTAAGCCTTTAGGTGTTCTACAAGAATTAATGGAAAATGGAGATGAAATTTCAGAATTACACTTTTTTGGCCGATTTTCCATTTTAATAAAAAATTTTCCACTAACAAAGCAAGGGTTAACAGCCAAACAAAACTCAATATTTATTGCCCTGATTCTGTGTAGTTTACAGAAACACCCCATATGTAGTTGTAAAATGCTGTATGGGCACACGGCAGGGTGCAGAAGGAAAGGAACGCTATATGGTTTTTGGAAGGCAGATTTCACTGGGATAATTTTAGGCTGCCATGTCACATTTGAAGACCCCCTGAAGCACACCTAATGTAGAAACTCCAAAAAAGTGACCCCCATTTTAGAAACTACACCCCCAAGGTATTCAAAACTGATTTTACAAACTTTGTTAACCCTTTAGGTGTTCCACAAGAATTTATGGAAAATGGAGATGATATTTTAGAATTTAACTTTTTGGGCAGATTTTCCATTTTAATAATTTATTTTCCACTAACAAAGGAAGGGTTAACAGCCAAACAAAACTCAATATTTATTGCCCTGATTCTGTAGTTTACAGAAACACCCCATATGTAGTTGTAAACTGCTGTATGGGCACACAGCAGGGCACAGAAGGAAATGAACGCCATATGGTTTTTGGAAGGCAGATTTCACTGGGATAATTTTAAGCTGCCATGTCACATTTGAAGACCCCCTGATGCACCCCGAGAGTAGGAACTCCCAAAAAGTAAAAAATTTGGGAAACTACGGGACAAGGTGGCAGTTTTGTTGGTACTATTTTAGGGTACATATGATTTTTGGTTGCTCTATAGTATACTTTTTGTAAGGCAAGATAACAAAAAATAGCTGTTTTGGCACCGTTTTTATTTTTTGTTATTTACAATGTTCATTTGACAGGTTAGATCATTATAGAGCAGGTTGTTACGGACGCGTCGATACCTAATATATCTACTTTTTTATTTATTTTTTACATTTAACACAATATTTAGTTTTTACATTTAACACAATAACACAATAATTACATTTTTTGAGGGATGAGGTGATGGTTAGATTTTGGGGGGCACATGCCTGTTTTGTCACTTGGTGTTGCACGTTTAGTGATGTAAGGTGACAAAGAAATTGATTTTTTTTAGCACGGTTTTTATTTTATTTTTTTGGCGGTGTTCACCTGAGGGGTTAGGTAATGTGATATTTTTATAGAGCCGGTCGATACTGATGCGGCGATACCTAATATGTCTACTTTCTTTTTTTCCCTATTTTTTTCAATTTTTTTTACTTTATTTTGGGAAAAAGACGCTTTTTTTTTTTTTACTTGAAACTTAAAATGTTTTTTTGAAAACTTTAGTTTTTTCACTTTTTTTTTTGTCCCACTCTGGGACTTCAACTTTTGGGGATCTGATCCCCTTTACAATGCGTCACAATACTTCTGTACAGGGAGCGCAGAATTATTAGGCAAATGAGTATTTTGACCACATCATCCTCTTTATGCATGTTGTCTTACTCCAAGCTGTATAGGCTCGAAAGCCTACTACCAATTAAGCATATTAGGTGATGTGCATCTCTGTAATGAGAAGGGGTGTGGTCTAATGACATCAACACCCTATATCAGGTGTGCATAATTATTAGGCAACTTCCTTTCCTTTGGCAAAATGGGTCAAAAGAAGGACTTGACAGGCTCAGAAAAGTCAAAAATAGTGAGATATCTTGCAGAGGGATGCAGCACTCTTAAAATTGCAAAGCTTCTGAAGCGTGATCATCGAACAATCAAGCGTTTCATTCAAAATAGTCAACAGGGTCGCAAGAAGAGTGTGGAAATACCAAGGCGCAAAATAACTGCCCATGAACTGAGAAAAGTCAAGCGTGCAGCTGCCAAGATGCCACTTGCCACCAGTTTGGCCATATTTCAGAGCTGCAACATCACTGGAGTGCCCAAAAGCACAAGGTGTGCAATACTCAGAGACATGGCCAAGGTAAGAAAGGCTGAAAGACGACCACCATTGAACAAGACACACAAGCTGAAACGTCAAGACTGGGCCAAGAAATATCTCAAGACTGATTTTTCTAAGGTTTTATGGACTGATGAAATGAGAGTGAGTCTTGATGGGCCAGATGGATGGGCCCGTGGCTGGATTGGTAAAGGGCAGAGAGCTCCAGTCCGACTCAGACGCCAGCAAGGTGGAGGTGGAGTACTGGTTTGGGCTGGTATCATCAAAGATGAGCTTGTGGGGCCTTTTCGGGTTGAGGATGGAGTCAAGCTCAACTCCCAGTCCTACTGCCAGTTTCTGGAAGACACCTTCTTCAAGCAGTGGTACAGGAAGAAGTCTGCATCCTTCAAGAAAAACATGATTTTCATGCAGGACAATGCTCCATCACACGCGTCCAAGTACTCCACAGCGTGGCTGGCAAGAAAGGGTATAAAAGAAGAAAATCTAATGACATGGCCTCCTTGTTCACCTGATCTGAACCGCATTGAGAACCTGTGGTCCATCATCAAATGTGAGATTTACAAGGAGGGAAAACAGTACACCTCTCTGAACAGTGTCTGGGAGGCTGCGGTTGCTGCTGCACGCAATGTTGATGGTGAACAGATCAAAACACTGACAGAATCCATGGATGGCAGGCTTTTGAGTGTCCTTGCAAAGAAAGGTGGCTATATTGGTCACTGATTTGTTTTTGTTTTGTTTTTGAATGTCAGAAATGTATATTTGTGAATGTTGAGATGTTATATTGGTTTCACTGGTAAAAATAAATAATTGAAATGGGTATATATTTGTTTTTTGTTAAGTTGCCTAATAATTATGCACAGTAATAGTCACCTGCACACACAGATATCCCCCTAAAATAGCTAAAACTAAAAACAAACTAAAAACTACTTCCAAAAATATTCAGCTTTGATATTAATGAGTTTTTTTGGGTTCATTGAGAACATGGTTGTTGTTCAATAATAAAATTAATCCTCAAAAATACAACTTGCCTAATAATTCTGCACTCCCTGTATTGTGATGCATTGGCTGTAAGTGTATTTCAGACTGTAACAGCCTGCTTGCCTGTGAGATTCAGGGGGCTGGATCTCACAGGCTCTCCCGGAAGGCAGCCACGATGCCTAAGGAAGGCATCGGGCTGCCTTCCCTGCCATTGGGTCCCCATCACAGCAGCGTGGGGACCCGATGGCTGCTTCCTCCCTGCTCGGACATCGCACGTGCCGGGGTTAATGCACCGACATGCCGGCGCATACAGCAGGGGTCCGGCTATCAGTGACTGCCGGACCCCTGCCGCGGATCGGGTGGGCGCAGCTCCTGCACCCACCCAATCAGTGCGCCATACATGTATGGCGCTGAGCGTTAAGTCACATCCAGTTGCGCCGTACATGTATTGCGCTGGGCATTAAGGGGTTAATATATCTGTAAACTGTAATAAGATGTCCATCAGTAGACCAGCGAAGACACGTGGTGGGATCTCACTCCAGTTCATGCTGGTTTAATGGATATGAAAGAGACTTCTCTCTACTGTATTACATGGCAGACTATATGAGAATTCTCCCAGTGGAATGCAGGATATTATAGTCTTGTGCAAGATTGCCACCGATGGTAAAGGGTCTACAGGGCTCTTATTTAATCCTGATTATGAACAGACTTTATGATGAACTAGCTGAAGGACCCGGCTTCGCTCGGGTATATTTAATCTATTTCATTCAATGTTTGTGTGTGTCATTAAAAGATATCGACACTGTCCACTATAACAGTGACATCTACAGCATCTCGCCCCCTTAACAGTGACCTCCACAACTTCCCACTCCTTAACACTGACCCCCCCCCCCAGTGCTCCATTCCTTTAAAATTGGACCTCCACAGCAGCCCACCCCCTTAACTTTGACCTTTACAGCAGCCTTCCCCTTTAACAGTGAGTTTCACAGCACACCACCCCCTTGACAGTGACCTCCACAGGGGCTCGCCCCCTTAACAGTGGCCTTTACAGCAATCTGCCCCTTAACACTGACCTCTATAGTGAGCCATCCCCTTAACTGTGACCTCCATAGCAGCCTGCCCCTAGGGTGGCCAGAGGTCCAGTTTTATGGCGGACAGTCCGGCTTTCAGACTCCCTGTCCTCAGTCTGGCGCAGGGCCTGGATGGACACAAGGATGTCTTTTGAACAGCTCACTCTCGTAAAGCAGCACTGTGTTGTCTGAGTGTGAGGTGCAGGAAGAAAGTCACTGTCCCGCCCACCCTTGCAGCTGACAGAAGTAGATTTTTTCCTTCATTTTTTCAATCCCTGTCCGCTGAGGATTGGTAGGGAGTGTGGCCTAACCAAATGGGGGGCGTGGTTTAGCGGGACCTAGAAGTTGATTTTTACCTTCATTTTTTCAATCCCCGTTGGCTGAGGAGTGGGAGGGGGCGTGGTCTAACCAGATCAGGGGCATGGATTAGCAGGACCTTGGGGCGGGGTTTTGAGTTCATCTTTTGAGGGTGGACATATTGTGGCAAGGGGCGTGTCTGGGATCCTTCCTGCAAGAGTGACACCCCTCTGGACACCTTACTGGGTCATTTGCATACCAAATAAACTGGATATTTATAGGATAAAAACATCTATTGCTGGAACAAAGGCACATCTTGAAATAAGGTACTAAGTGCTATTAGGCCACGGCTTTACTTCAATAGCGATTATCTTGGTGACAGATTTCCTTTAAAGCTCACCTACAGCAGTAAAGAAAAATGGCTGGGTTGTTATGGAAACCTGGAGAAAAACTGGAGGCTAACGGTCTGGAAGCTTCTATTGGCTGATAAGGGTCATGTGACCAAACTTCTATTGGCTAATGCATTTTTGGGGAATATCTCAGGAACGGTACGTCCTAGAGAGCTGAGACCTGGTCTAAAACCTTCCCAGACACCTGATGTACCTGTGTGCTGAATTTCGTGATTGTAAATGCGACGGTGCGGATTCCTTAAGCGGACATACACACACATACACTCAGCTTTATATATTAGACTGAACCCCGTAATGTAATAATAAACTGCCAAGCGGCACCAGGGACTAGACATGCGATTTCCTCCAATGTTGTCTGTCATCCAGGAACCGGTGATATTAGGAGGTTAGAAGACAAATAGAGATTATTGGTTCCATAAGGAAACAGGAACATAGTCCCTGAGAGATCTCAAGGCTGAGTAATGATGTCAATGTGATCTATCACCAGCAGTGTCCTGTCTATGGCTGGCCATTAAAGGCTACGGCCATCTTCACAACCAATTTTTATTTATTTTTTTACTGTCTCAGTCCCTCTAAAATGAAAAATGAAGCAACTTTCTAAGAGGTTTTCATTAAAAATTTCCTATAGTTTTGTC
Source organism: Bufo gargarizans (assembly GCF_014858855.1). Classification (NCBI taxonomy): domain Eukaryota; kingdom Metazoa; phylum Chordata; class Amphibia; order Anura; family Bufonidae; genus Bufo; species Bufo gargarizans. The sequence goes on from NC_058084.1 coordinate 36,244,181, forward strand.
TCTACAGCTCCTATGCAGACAATGCATTTCCATGGTCACAGATGGGATGAGCGAATTTCATATTTTGAAGTTTGTGTGCGGGTTTGTGTTGTGATATTTACTGAATTGCTTTATGGATTCCATTACCACGGACCATAACGCATTTCCATGACGGAATGCATAACGGAATGCCTTTAGAGGCATTCCGTTATTCACTCCGTCATAATAGAAGTCTATGGTCTGCATAATGGATCCGTCCCGTTTACGTTATGCAGGATCAGACTATAATAGGGTTTGCTTGTTGTCTGTTACCATGGAGACATATAGGTCTCTATAGAAGCTGTAGAAACATGATGGGGAGGAAACTTTTAATTCTAACCTATTGAAAAGTTGCTTCGTTTCTCATTTTAGATCCACTGGGACAATAAAAAAATATTTCCCTTAAAGAATACATACATATTGGTAACTACAATTAGATATTTGCCATAATGTATTTGCTGAAAATGATAAAGATTTTAGCTCCTGTGTTGGGTCATTATTTTAGGGGCACAGTCAACAGGCACTTTTCTGGATGTCAAGCTGTCAGACATTGTTTACTTGGGGCTGTGCGGATTTAAGGGGGAACACGTTTGGCACTGTTTATGGGACAACATGTCTGACTTATATCATGAGTTATGATACGCAGTATGCTGAGCAAGTCCGCCTTCATCTCCACCACCTCATCTCCACACAACGACCACCAGCTGTGACTTCAGGTGAAAACAGTAAAGTAACTCTACAAACAATGAACACATTTTATTAAAGTCTTCAAATACCCACCGACAAAAACGGGCAGGCGGAGGGTTCCTGGTCAGACATCCGGAGAAGGAGGAGTGCGGTAAGGCAACATCGTTATGACATACCCTGGACAGGGCCATTATTATAAAATAAGGAGGGGGATCAAAGGAAGGGGAAAAGGGGGGTGGGGTGATTTGCATATAACCATCCTCTAAAAGACCATAGGGAAGTTCTTATTTATCCACCTCCCACTGCAGGAAATCAACAATGTCTCCTGCAGTCAACTTGCCTAGATGGGTCGTCGTCACCCCAGGACCATCATGCCTGTGTTGCGGATCACAAACTGTGGGTCTGCAATACATGGGCACTGGCAGTGTGCACTGGGTCTGCGATCCGCAAGATGCCGAGAAAGATAGAACAGATTCTACCTTGTGCCTCGCAGAGGAGCCCACGGAAACCATACCTTAGGCTGGCATGATTATGGGAACATCTGAGAGGCACTAAATAAGTGAGCACATGGAGGACACTATGAGGGGACATCTGGCAAGCAATATCTATAGGGGCAGCATGGTGGCAGCTATCAGTAGCTATCAGTAGCATGCACTGATTAAATATGCGGCACACAGAATATTCTTTGCAATTTAAAGGTAATTTTATTTAGTGATTTTCACAATAAAAGGTTCATGATCCAGTTTATAGGAAATTAAATGTTGCGTAACCACTATCCATATGTGAGCCAGACGTTTCGGTCCATAGGGACCTTCTTCAACGTCTTGGAGTTTCTATAGAAAAATAAGAGCACATCTATAATGAGGTATCTGAACCCTTTGTGATAAATGAAGTATTCAATATAAATATATATATACAATTGATTATATACATAGTGAGGATAGAGACCAACACACAGAGAAAAAGTGCCTACACCCCCACATAGGATTCCTCCCATACTCTCTCTCTTCCTACCACTTTTTCTGTATGTTGGTCTCTGTATATAATCAATTGTATATATATATTCATATTGAATACTTCATTTATCACAAAGGGTTCAGATACCTCATTAGAGATGTGCTATTATTTTTCTATAGAAACTCCAAGACGTTGAAGAAGGGGTCCCTATGGACCGAAACGTCTGGCTCACATATGGATAGTGGCTACGCAACATTTAATTTCCTATAAACTGGATCATGAACCTTTTATTGTGAAAATCACTAAATAAAATTACCTTTAAATTGCAAAGAATATTCCGTATGCCGCATATTTATACTACTGTTGGATGACCGTCGGGTCTTTGCTGGCACCGGAAAGAGCAAAACAGTGTGAAGTACTTAATTCCCCAATATACTGTCATTCACATGTCAGTGATTGTGAGACAAAACTATAAGGGTGACCATAAAACAGAACCTGTGCAAATATGTCTATTAGACCTTAACTTAGTGGAAGACCCACTCCTGGTTCTGGATAACAAGCACTGGTGCAAAACATTGACATGTGAATAAGGCCTGAGAAGACACGTTAGAAGTAGGGATGAGCGAATTGACTTCGGATGAAACATCCGAAGTCGATTTGCATAAAACTTTGTTCTAATACTGTACGGAGTAGGAGCTCCGTACAGTATTAGAATGTATTGGCTCCGATGAGCCGAAGTTATTGCTTCACGAAGTCTCGCGAGACTTTGCGCAATAACTAAAAAAAAATTATTTGTACTGTAAAAAAACATTTCCCGAACTCGGGTTCGATTCCAAGTGGGTTCGGTACAGTATTAGAACAAAGTTTTATGCGAATCGACTTCCGATGTTTCTTCCAAAGTCGATTCGCTCATCCCTAGTTAGCTGAAATACTGGATTTTCATAGGAGAAGAGTTACTTGACAGGGTTTCTGAGCAGCCAACTTCAAGACAAAGGGAACATTTAGTAATGGAGTAAAAAAAGTGGCAAATTATGACACACACCATATTTGTGCAATAATTTGCGACTTTTAAAGCTTCTCGACACTTTTCCAAAGTAGCAAGAAAAGGGGTGTCGTAGTGTCCCACATATGTGTGTAAGGGCCACTCCAAATTGCTATATGCCCTTTCTTGTCATATTGCATTAATCACTGTATTTTCTATTGTTATCTTTGTCATCTTTGTCAACTTCATGTAACACAAAGTACTGTTGTCAACTGCTATTTACAGCAAGAATGCAACTGACTAGTAAAGTTCCTGTTTGGTTCAACTACTGCCTTCCTCATCATTCCATTGGTCTCCGCATTGCTCCTCATGGTGCTGGCGTCACGAACACAGGGGCCCAGCTGCCAAAGCACCCTAAGCGTTATCCAATTACCATCAAGGGCACCTCAACCAGCATCTGGCTGGTGTTCCCTGCAATGGAGAGTGCCCCGGAGGATTTAGTGCTGTCTTCCTATCCACTGCACGCCGGCTCCAGGGGACAACTTAACTGTGAGTACTACTTCTATCCTCGGCACATCATCAATAGTACACTCACACTCCACACTACACCCCTAGGGTGTTCCGGTCCGCTGCAGTGTGACTTAGCAGGAGGAGCGGGGCTTCACTCCGCCCCCTAGATTTACTATAACTTTTGCCAAATGCAAAAACGTAAGTTACAGCTGAAGTCTACGCCAGCCTGTGACTGGTGTAGACTTCAATATCTGGCACACAGCAGGGCAGAGATGCACCTGATTTATTAAGAGGCATCTCCCTATACTGGGCTGAGTTGAGTAGATGGGGAGGTTTCATCCTGGAAGCCCTTGACAGTCAGGCCAAGGTGGCAAGACTGCCCTGATGTCAGAGTGAGTGAATGTGGAGTAGGCCTGAAAAGTCACCTGATTGTCCAGTAGTGAGACAGCCTAATGGACAGAATCTTTAGAGGGAAGGTGTGAGTGGACAGAGCCCTTAATAAGTAGGAACTGGGTCAGAGAGACAGAGACCTTGAGAGAAGAGTCTGTGAGATAGAGAGATTGTTGTCAGTTTGCGACACACATTGATACCTTGGTTGTCAGACTGTGTGAAGCAGTTTTAGGTGAGGTGAAGAGAGACACCTGGGAATTAAGGTCATACCAGTTAGTTTGGATTATTCTGTAATGTTAAAGAGAACGTGTCACCATGAAAATCCAGTGCAATCTGCAGGCAGCAGGTTGTAGAGCAGGAGGAGCTGAGCAGATGGATTGTTATGGGAAAAGATTCAGTAAACCTTGTAATTTATTCAACAAAACTCAGTCTGAGCTTAGAAACATCCCTAGCAACCAATAGGAAAGTTCTCTGCTGTTTTTTGCAGTTCTGAGAGAGAGAGCAGTGACATTGCTGTGCTCTGTGCTTTCATCTGGATCCTATTCCTTATCCAATTACATTAGATAGTTAGCTCATATATATATATATATATAATACAGATAGTTAGTGGGAGATAGTCAGTGTAGGTTATATCCTGATATAGTGTAGCTGGTTCCAGTGCAGGGTGTTAGGTAGTGTGATAGGAATTACTGTACTGTGCCATTTCTCCAGTCTCAGGAAACTTCTAGCAGCTTGAAAAATGTAGCAAAAGTGACCCACGCCTGTATTGCGCGCGCAATATGCGCATATTACATTGCCGATTTTTGCAATCAAGAAAATAATGACTAGAGATCACAAATTCTAGAATTTGCTATTTTATTGCGAATATTAGGCAAAAAATTTGCAAAATATTGCGAACACGAATATTGCCTATGCTGCTCATCACAAGATATGAATAATTTTGTAATTGTTTGTCATTAAGAATTTTAGAGTAATTCAATAGAATGAATCTGTATAGCACCATCTGCTGTTTATTTTCTTTCCCTGTTTTTCTCTGTTCACATCTGTCTGTAACATTGCTGAGGTGGACGTGCAGTGGCCAGGTTTAGGGTGCCACCAGGTGTTGCTAGTCTCCAGAAGGGATGGTAAGGCAATCACACACCCCAATGGTAAAAAAGTCTAGGGAGTCAGGGTCTGCAGTAAACCAGGGTGCTTCTTTACTGGAGGAATTAAGGTACAAAACAATACAGGCGTGGCAAAGGGCTGGCTTCTCCAGTCTCCTCCCTGGCAGAAAAATGAATATTTGATGCTGAGAAAAGGCCTGAGCTAGCTGTCCCTCTCTCTCTCAGAAGGCTTGTACCCTGGCCAAAGGCTGGTAGATCAGGGTCTGTGTCTGACTGGATCCCTGGTCAATAGGCTGGTAAGCCGGGATCTGTGGCTTAGCATCTCTATCTCAGTGTCTACTTCTGCTCACTTGTGCAGTCTGATAGAGTCTCTCTTACTAAGAGATGGTCCCTATCTGTAGACAACTAGGGGCTCTGACTGCTCTCCTTATATACAGTTTCTAGCTGAACTAGAGCCTTCTAGTGGGAGGGGTGGAGTGGAGAAGCACAGCCTAAACAGAAACATTGTTATAATTTATATCAAAGACTTGTATAGAGCTTCAATGCAAGCCTATGGGAATGAATAAGCAGTTTTTTCAAACATAAATAAGTATTTAAACATAAAAACTGAGCTAAATTACACAGTCAGAAGGTCAGTGTGTCTGTTTTTCCCCCCACCAAAATGTTCCATAGGTAGAAAGTAATAAAGTCTCTCAGTATTAGCTGGCTGTGCATTAACCCTTTCAGCAGTGCAGCTATAGTGTAATACCAGTGCAAATGAAAAGGATATATTACAATAAAGATATAAATGCAGTTACAGGGGGAGAGCTGCAGCATAAAGGATCTGCCCCCTGAGAATGGACAGTCCTCTTGAGCTGCCAGCTTGAAATAAATCTAGCAGAGCAGTTGGAGCAATGAATGGGGGGAGCTCTTCGAGGGGTACAGGGCTGGTTCTAGCTTTGCTAGAAAGAGATTATCACGTACTGCATGATTTCTGATTTTCACTTTTTAAATTAATCTGTAGATATCCCTTTTAAGGCAATGAATCTACCACCCCGGCAGGTTCCCCACTATCTTCATTACATTATTCCTTAGGGCTCTCCAAATTATTTCCTGACTTTCCCTATTGTGATTTGAAGCAGACAATACCAACAATCTTGTGATAATACAGAAATCTATCAGTACTTGCATCATGTACCAGCCATGGACTTGTGCTGCTGAAAACATATAGGACATCATTTTTGGATTACTGGTAAATGATGCGCAGAGAGTACAGCAATAGCTCCAGACTGCACACAGTATGACTGCAAATTGGATGCATTTAAGTGAAACAAAAATATTTATTTGTATAGTTTTTTTTTTCGGTACAAGATTGAATGTAGTCACTCGAGCATTATCTCTCTACATTGACTTCTGGGACGCTGCGGAATAATACTTTGCATCACTAATTTTGAAATGATAGGGGAAAGAAATGGCAGAGCATGGATATTTTGTCAAGAGTAAGTGTTTAGTCTTCAAAAAGTTTCTACAGAAAAGTAACATAGTAGTTTCCTAAAGGAAATGTCCTTTTTTTTTTTGTTACAGCATAGCCATCTAAATATGTATATGTTCCCTTCCATGTGCAGGACCAACTTGTGCCTTATAGTCTTTATTGCATAAACTTGATTTGTCCAGAAATGCAGAAGTAGAAGTCACACTTGGGGCCTGAGAAGATCAAAAGGTCCATCTGCCATATCAGAAGGCACCAGTATTATAAATAGCACATGGTAGGTGGGGGGCCCTATTTTAGAATGTGCATTGGGGCCCACAAGCATCAAGTTTGACCTTTTTGCTTGGTTCTATGTATTGTCAAAAGACTGCATATGTGCCTGGAGCACATTTTAATAAATGAAATGAATGGGAGGCGTAAAAAAATGCTCTATATGTGTCTGAGTGTTTTATGCTCGTTTTCTGCACTTTTTTGTTGTGGATCTGTTCCAAAAACCATTAGCTGAGAATGTAGTTTTGTATGGAAGTAAACAACCATTGGTTAAAAAAAGGCTTAAAAAATGCATCAAAAACCATATGAAAACACTTAAAGAAATCACGGATTCCACTCTGAATTTTGTAGTCGGATTTTCAAAATCCATTGTGTGAAGGTTATTATTCCGGCACTCCTCAAGAATTCAACCTTTAACCCCTTTACAGGTATCTGGCCTTTGCTGCGGGGAAGCTACCTGAGCGATATCTCCTGGGATAGTCCTGGTGTAGTCCAACAGTGGTCAGGGACCATGGTGCAAGCAGCAAAAGCTCAGGATACATAAAATGCCCCAAAAATGTAGGAAAACCGCAGTTATAGTTTGAACAGAACACTTTTGTTGGTCACCAGGGAATCTAAGCGCAGAGTGACTTAAATACCCATGGACCCCCAGTCAAGGACACAGGGCAGAAGCCTGGTGAGTAGCGCAGGTACCATTCCCGCAGGGGAAGCGGTAGACATAGATAGCTGACCTAACATGAGCATCATGGTACATAACAAACCAAAGTCCAGAGAACAATCAAGAACTGAGACAAGTCAACAAAATGAGACAATACAACACCCTAAAAGCCAGCAGTTGGCAGCCATTCTATGGCATTGCATTGAACAAGGAAAGTAGTGCAGACAAGGTGAACTACTGCCATGGTCTAAATACCAGCCACCATGCACCCACTGGTAGTACGAGAATAAAGAAACATGTTTTTACATTGCACTTATGGATTTGTAGGTAGAGGAGGTATAGTTGTTGTTATTTTTGGGCATCTTTGCATGCAACCATATGAAAATATCAGAACCTTAAGGTACGTTCACGAGTCTAGTAGGTCCAAAATATATGGGGCCCAACAATAATAATGAAGATACTGCATTTAATAAAATAGTTACACAATGCCAACCAGTTTCCATATGTCCTAGTAGTGCATGGGGATATCACAGATGTGAGTCCCACACAGAGGACTCCAGTTTGTCAGCCAGAGCTAAAAGACACTGACTTGGCCTAGCTACCTATTACATGGTCAGCCATTCATTTATCTTCATGGCAAAGGGTGTTGTCTTGATATGTTGTCTTGATGACCACAGATCCCAGTTGTCCTTTACATTAGGGTCCATTCACACATCCGCAATTCTGTTCTGCATTTTGCGGAACGGAATTGCGGACCCATTCATTTCTATGGGGCCGTACTATGTGCTGCCCGGATCTGGAATTGCGGATCCGCACTTCCGGGTCCGCAATTCCGTTCCCGGAAAAAATAGAACATGTCCTATTCTTGTCCGCAATGTGCGGACAAGATTAGGCATTTTCTATTATAGTGCCGGCGATTGCCGGTGTCCGTGTTTTGTGGATCCGTGGATCCGCGAAACACACACAGATGTGTGAATGGACCCGTATAGTATTAAGGCTGCCAGAGGCATACCTCAGAGGTCCTTGGCCCCGCTGCAAAGCTATACCTGTGCCTTGCATCTACTCCAATCTTGTGCCACTCTATCTCATAATGAAATGCTATGTAGAATCCTTGTATAATATTAAAGTTGCTCAGTTTTTTTGTGCACCATTATTGTGCTTTCTTATCCAGATGGGTGATCTGAGTCCCCAGGGTCTTAAGGGCTCGGTTGCCACTGTTACTTCTACAATCTCTAGAGTTACACCACTGCTTTCCTTAGATGGTCACTGTACTGTCACACAACTTTGGATAAATCAATAGTACAGGCTAATGTAAGAAACTTTTCAATATATCTTATCAGAGAAAAATGCTTTGTTCTACAGAAATCAGCTGTCGCCTTTTTTGAAAGAAATGGTCTTATGAGACCAAGATGGGCTGCCTGCTCATCCCATAAAAATCTATGGAGAGGAGACTAGTAGAAGCAGGGAGACAGAGAGACAGACAACACTGGAATCATTCAGCAGATTCAGCAGTTAATAGTAAGTGTTATAACTGATCCCGAGTGCATTATTCATATCTATACTGCTCAGTGTTTCTCTATAATGTCCTAAATGCCACATCTGAGAAAAGAGAGTTAGGGAGTAGAATCTCTGATTCCATGTGTATCGTAGGCATGGCTGCTGATATAATGAAGTATCAGGATCCAACGCAAGGCTTGGCACATGTAACAGTACAAAAGAGCAAAATCAATTAGATCTTCTAAAAATCAATAATTTATTGGAATCCATAAAAAAGACAACAAATACAATAAGTCCAAAACTGCTTACGCATTTTGCACAGGTGTGTGCTTAATTATAGCATGAATGAATGATTTTTAGAAGATCGGATCGATTTTGCTGTTTTGTACTCTCTACTTGTGTTCTCTGCAGGCAGACATCATTACAGCTAATCTTCACCCACCAGCTATGGGAAAACTGAGAATCATAGATGTAGCTTATTTTGAAAAGTCATCTGAGGTATAGGCACACGGCATCGGAATGGGGTTCCTTGGGCCCACCGTGGAAATTACTCACTGGGTCCAACTGGGTCCAACCCCCCTATCATTATTGAAGTCTAACTGATTCAAAACCTACAACATAGACTCTAGTGGGCAGTGATTAACTCAAAAAACATCTCCAAATTCAATTTTGCTTTTGAACCTTTGTGACCCATTGTGGCTTCACAATGGGCTGGGCACATCTGGGGTTTTAGAGGAGGTAAATAAGAAAAATATATTTTTCATCAGACTTCAGATCAGACCCCCAATCTTCATCATACCCCAGATTAGACCCCCAATCTTCAGCAGACCTCAGCTCAAACCCCCAATCTTCATCATACCCCAGATTAGACCCCCAATCTTGATTAGACCTCAGATCAAACCCCCAATCTTCATCATACCCCAGATTAGACCCCCAATCTTCATCAGACCTCAGATCAAACCCCCAGTCTTCATCATACCTCAGATTAGACCCCCAATCTTCATCAGACCTCAGATGAGACCCCCAATATTCATCAGACAACAGATCAGACAAAAAAAAATTAAGAAAATACTTACTTCTCTTGCTCCAGAAGGTGCCGCCACTCGGACGATCTAGGGCACTCTTCCTGCAGCGCTGCACTGTGACCTGATGTTGCACAGCGTCAGGTGTGGGTGCACACTTATGCAGACTATGCTCTGATGCTGTATGCTGTCAGGACACAATGTGTGAATATGAATCTGAAAGATGGAAATGCAAAATGCATCAGTACATTTCTCTGCTGTCACTTTTCAGATAAAACACAATGGATTAATCACATTCTACCCATCACTCTATCAGAGCAAGGGAAAAGTGGAAAAAACAACAAAAATATTCAGTAGAGTGATAGTTATACATAATCATTATTTTCTGAATGCCCCCAGGAAATGGTGAGTACAACCAGCACCCGTTAAATAGTTACATAGTTAATATGGTTGAAAAAAGACATAAGTCCATCAAGTTCAACCAAGGGATAGGTGGGGAAGCGAATCCCAGAAGGAAGTGAGACTCAGATTTCTACACATTTTTATAAGCATTAATGTCATTTACGTTTAAAATTTATCTAAACCCTTTTTAAAACCGTCCACCGTTCCTGCTGTGACCACGTCCTGAGGAAGTCTATTCCACAGATTCACAGATCTTACAGTAAAGGAGCTTTGACGCTTCTGGAGACTGAACTTTTTCTTCTCCAGTCGGAGGCAGTGCCCCCTTGTCTTTTAAGGGCATTTTAAATGGAACAGTTTTTCACCGTATTTTTTGTATGGCCCATATATATATTTGCATAGGTTAATCATGTCTCCCCTTAGATGTCTCTTCTCAAGACTAGAGTTGAGCGAACACCTGGATGTTCGGGTTCGAGAAGTTCGGCCGAACTTCCCGGAAATGTTCGGGTTCGGGATCCGAACCCGATCCGAACTTCGTCCCGAACCCGAACCCCATTGAAGTTAATGGGGACCCGAACTTTTCGGTACTAAAAAGGCTGTAAAACAGCCCAGGAAAGGGCTAGAGGGCTGCAAAAGGCAGCAACATGTAGGTAAATCCCCTGCAAACAAATGTGGATAGGGAAATGAATTAAAATAAAAATTAAATAAATAAAAATTAACCAAAATCAATTGGAGAGAGGTCCCATAGCAGAGAATCTGGCTTCACGTCACCCACCACTGGAACTGTCCATTCTCAGATATTTAGGCCCCGGCACCCAGGCAGAGGAGAGAGGTCCCGTAACAGAGAATCTGTCTTCATGTCAGCAGAGAATCAGTCTGCATGTCATAGCAGAGAATCAGGCTTTACGTCAGCCACCACTGCAACAGTCCATTGTCATAAATTTAGGCCAAGCACCCAGGCAGAGGAGAGAGGTCCCGTAACAGACAATCTGGCTTCATGTCAGCAGAGAATCAGTCTTCATATCATAGCAGAGAATCAGGCTTCACGTCAGCCACCACTGCAACAGTCCATTGTCAGATATTTAGGCCCAGCACCCAGGCAGAGGAGAGAGGTCCCGTAACAGACAATCAGGCTTCACGTCAGCCACCAGTGCAACAGTCCATTGGCATATATTTAGGCCCAGCACCCAGGCAGAGGAGAGAGGTCCCGTAACAGAGAATCTGGCTTCATGTCAGCAGAGAATCAGTCTGCATGTCATAGCAGAGAATCAGGCTTCACGTCAGCCACCACTGCAACAGTCCATTTTCATAAATTTAGGCCAAGCACCCAGGCAGAGGAGAGAGGTCCCGTAACAGACAATCTGGCTTCATGTCAGCAGAGAATCAGTCTTCATATCATAGCAGAGAATCAGGCTTCACGTCACCCACCACTGTAAGAGTCCATTTTCATAAATTTAGGCCCAGCACCCAGGCAGAGGAGAGAGGTCCCGTAACAGACAATCTGGCTTCATGTCAGCAGAGAATCAGTCTTCATGTCATAGCAGAGAATCAGGCTTCACGTCGCCCACCACTGTAACAGTCCATTTTCATAAATTTAGGCCCAGCACCCAGGCAGAGGAGAGAGGTCCCGTAACAGACAATCTGGCTTCATGTCAGCAGAGAATCAGTCTTCATATCATAGCAGAGAATCAGGCTTCACGTCAGCCACCAATGCAACAGTCCATTGTCAGATATTTAGGCCCAGCACCCAGGCAGAGGAGAGAGGTCCCGTAACAGACAATCAGGCTTCACGTCAGCCACCAGTACAACAGTCCATTGGCATATATTTAGGCCCAGCACCCAGGCAGAGGAGAGAGGTCCCGTAACAGAGAATCTGGCTTCATGTCAGCAGAGAATTAGTCTGCATGTCATAGCAGAGAATCAGGCTTCACGTCACCCAACATTGGAACAGTCCATTGGCATATATTTAGGCCCCGGCACCCAGACAGAGGAGAGGTTCATTCAAATTTGGGTAGCCTCGCAATATAATGGTAAAATGAAAATAAAAATAGGATTGAATGAGGAAGTGCCCTGGAGTACAATAATATATGGTTAAGGGGAGGTAGTTAATGTCTAATCTGGACAAGGGATGGACAGGTCCTGTGGGATCCATGCCTGGTTCATTTTTATGAACGTCAGCTTGTCCACATTGGCTGTAGACAGACGGCTGCGTTTGTCTGTAATGACACCCCCTGCCGTGCTGAATACACGTTCAGACAAAACGCTGGCCGCTGGGCAGGCCAGCACCTCCAAGGCATAAAAGGCTAGCTCTGGCCACGTGGACAATTTAGAGACCCAGTAGTTGAATGGGGCCGAACCATCAGTCAGTACGTGGAGGGGTGTGCACACGTACTGTTCCACCATGTTAGTGAAATGTTGCCTCCTGCTAACACGTTGCGTATCAGGTGGTGGTGCAGTTAGCTGTGGCGTGTTGACAAAAGTTTTCCACATCTCTGCCATGCTAACCCTGCCCTCAGAGGAGCTGGCCATGACACAGCTGCCTTGGCGACCTCTTGCTCCTCCTCTGCCTTGGCCTTGGGCTTCCACTTGTTCCCCTGTGACATTTGGGAATTCTCTCAGTAGCGCGTCTACCAACGTGCGCTTGTACTCGCGCATCTTCCTATCACGCTCCAGTGCAGGAAGTAAGGTGGGCACATTGTCTTTGTAGCGTGGATCCAGCAGGGTGGCAACCCAGTAGTCCGCACACGTTAAAATGTGGGCAACTCTGCTGTCGTTGCGCAGGCACTGCAGCATGTAGTCGCTCATGTGTGCCAGGCTGCCCAGGGGTAAGGACAAGCTGTCCTCTGTGGGAGGCGTATCGTCATTGTCCTGCCTTTCCCCCCAGCCACGCACCAGTGATGGACCCGAGCTGCGTTGGGTGCCACCCCGCTGTGACCATGCTTCATCCTCATCCTCCTCCACCTCCTCCTCATCCTCGTCCTCCTCGTCCTCCAGTAGTGGGCCCTGGCTGGCCACATTTGTACCTGGCCTCTGCTGTTGCCAAAAACCTCCCTCTGAGTCACTTCGAAGAGACTGGCCTGAAAGTGCTAAAAATGACCCCTCTTCCTCCTCCTCCTCCTCCTCCTCCTCCTCCTGGGCCACCTCCTCTTCCATCATCGCCCTAAGTGTTTTCTCAAGGAGACATAGAAGTGGTATTTTAACGCTGATATTGGCGTCATCGCCACTGGCCATGTTGGTGGAGTACTCGAAACAGCGCAACAGGGTACACAGGTCTCGCATGGAGGCCCAGTCATTGGTGGTGAAGTGGTGCTGTTCTGTAGTGCGACTGACCCATGCGTGCTGCAGCTGAAACTCCACTATGGCCTGCTGCTGCTCGCACAGTCTGTCCAGCATGTGCAAGGTGGAGTTCCACCTGGTGGGCACGTCGCATATGAGGCGGTGAGCGGGAAGGCCGAAGTTACGCTGTAGCGCAGACAGGCGAGCAGCAGCAGGATGTGAACGCCGGAAGCGCGAACAGACGGCCCGCACTTTATGCAGCAGCTCTGACATGTCGGGGTAGTTGTGAATGAACTTCTGCACCACCAAATTCAGCACATGCGCCAAGCAAGGGATGTGCGTCAAACTGGCTAGTCCCAGAGCTGCAACGAGATTTCGCCCATTATCACACACCACCAGGCCGGGCTTGAGGCTCACCGGCAGCAACCACTCGTCGGTCTGTTGTTCTATACCCTGCCACAACTCCTGTGCGGTGTGGGGCCTGTCCCCCAAACATATGAGTTTCAGAATGGCCTGCTGACGTTTACCCCGGGCTGTGCTGAAGTTGGTGGTGAAGGTGGGTGGCTGACTAGATGAGCAGGTGGAAGAAGAGGAGGAGGAAGTCGAGTAGGAGGAAGTGGCAACAGGAGGCAAAGAATGTTGCCCTGTGATCCTTGGCGGCGGAAGGACGTGCGCCAAACAGCTCTCCGCCTGGGGCCCAGCTGCCACTACATTTACCCAGTGTGCAGTTAGGGAGATATAGCGTCCCTGGCCGTGCTTACTGGTCCACGTATCTGTGGTTAGGTGGACCTTGCCACAGATGGTGTTGCGCAGTGCACACTTTTTATCGGATACTTGGTTGTGCAGGGAAGGCACGGCTCTCTTGGAGAAGTAGTGCCGGCTGGGAACAACATACTGTGGGACAGCAAGCGACATGAGCTGTTTGAAGCTGTCTGTGTCCACCAGCCTAAATGACAGCATTTCATAGGCCAGTAGTTTAGAAATGCTGGCATTCAGGGCCAGGGATCGAGGGTGGCTAGGTGGGAATTTACGCTTTCTCTCAAATGTTTGTGAGATGGAGAGCTGAACGCTGCCGTGTGACATGGTTGAGATGCTTGGTGACGGAGGTGGTGGTGGTGTTGGTGGTACATCCCCTGTTTGCTGGGCGGCAGGTGCCAACGTTCCTCCAGAGGCGGAGGAAGAGGCCGAGGCGGCAGCAGCAGAAGAGGCCGAGGCGGCAGCAGCAGAAGAGGCCGAGGCGGCAGCAGCAGAAGAGGTAGCAGGGGGAGCCTGAGTGACTTCCTTGGTTTTAAGGTGTTTACTCCACTGCAGTTCATGCTTTGCATGCAGGTGCCTGGTCATGCAGGTTGTGCTAAGGTTCAGAACGTTAATGCCTCGCTTCAGGCTCTGATGGCACAGCGTGCAAACCACTCGGGTCTTGTCGTCAGCACATTGTTTGAAGAAGTGCCATGCCAGGGAACTCCTTGAAGCTGCCTTTGGGGTGCTCGGTCCAAGATGGCGGCGGTCAGTAGCAGGCGGAGTCTCTTGGCGGCGGGTGTTCTGCTTTTGCCCACTGCTCCCTCTTTTGCTACGCTGTTGGCTCGGTCTCACCACTGCCTCTTCCTCCGAACTGTGAAAGTCAGTGGCACGACCTTCATTCCATGTGGGGTCTAGGACCTCATCGTCCCCTGCATCGTCTTCCACCCAGTCTTGATCCCTGACCTCCTGTTCAGTCTGCACACTGCAGAAAGACGCAGCAGTTGGCACCTGTGTTTCGTCATCATCAGAGACATGCTGAGGTGGTATTCCCATGTCCTCATCATCAGGAAACATAAGTGGTTGTGCGTCAGTGCATTCTATGTCTTTCACCGCTGGGGAAGGGCTAGGTGGATGCCCTTGGGAAACCCTGCCAGCAGAGTCTTCAAACAGCATAAGAGACTGCTGCATAACTTGAGGCTGAGACAGTTTCCCTGGTATGCATGGGGGTGATGTGACAACATTGGAATCATTGGTTTTCAGGCGCCATCTGTGCGCTTTCTGCAGAAGACTGGGTGGGAGATAATGTGAACGTGCTGGATCCACTGTCGGCCACCCAATTGACTAATGCCTGTACCTGCTCAGGCCTTACCATCCTTAGAACGGCATTGGGCCCCACCATATATCGCTGTAAATTCTGGCGGCTACTGGGACCTGAGGTAGTTGGTACACTAGGACGTGTGGATGTGGCAGAACGGCCACGTCCTCTCCCAGCACCAGAGGGTCCACTAACACCACCACGACCATGTCCACGTCCGCGTCCCTTACTAGATGTTTTCCTCATTGTTATCGTTCACCACAACAACAAAAATATTATTTGGCCCAATGTATTGTATTCAAATTCAGCTGAATATAAATTTGAGGCCTAGTATTTAGGCGCTGGGTGACCGGTATAGATTTACTGACAGAATTAGACTTGGAAATGCACAGTAGCGTGTGTGTGAAGTTATTCTGAATGACCCTATGTGCACCTTGAATATTATATACCCTTTTAGGGATAGATTTCAAATAGCTCTGATACAGCAGAAACCACTAAATTATGAAATTGCTAAATTGGGAATTGTATTTTAACCCAGAACAAAAAATGTGCTTTGACGGACACTAAATAACTTGCCCAGCCACAACAGTACAGCGGTAACGACAGATTTAGCGGGATATAAATTTGAGGCCTAGTATTTAGGCGCTGGGTGACAGGTATAGATTTACTGACAGAATTAGACTTGGAAATGCACAGTAGCGTGTGTGTGAAGTTATTCTGAATGACCCTATGTGCACCTTGAATATTATATACCCTTTTAGGGATAGATTTCAAATAGCTCTGATATAGCAGAAACCACTAAATTATGAAATTGCTAAATTGGGAATTGTATTTCAACCCAGAACAAAAAATGTGCTTTGACGGACACTAAATAACTTGCCCAGCCACAACAGTACAGCGGTAACGACAGATTTAGCGGGATATAAATTTGAGGCCTAGTATTTAGGAGCTGGGTGACCGGTATGGATTTACTGACAGAATTAGACTGGGATATGGCCAAAAAATAACCACACTATTGCTGGTTAAATGCACTTGGTGTGACAGCTTGACCAACCACACTACTGAGGGTTAAATACACTTGGTGACAGGCGCAGCTTGCCCCTGATGTAGTATATGGCCAAAAAATGAACAGACTATTGCTGGTTAAATGCACTTGGTGTGACAGCTTGACCAACCACACTACTGAGGGTTAAATGCACTTGGTGACGGGCGCAGCTTGCCCCTGATGTAGTATATGGCCAAAAAATGAACAGACTATTGCTGGTTAAATGCACTTGGTGTGACAGCTTGACCAACCACACTACTGAGGGTTAAATGCACTTGGTGACAGGCGCAGCTTGCCCCTGATGTAGTATATGGCCAAAAAATAAACAGACTATTGCTGGTTAAATGCACTTGGTGTGACAGCTTCACCCTGATGTAGGCTTTAGCCAAAAAACAACCACACCATTGAGGGTTAAATGCACTTGGTCGCAGCTTGTGCTGGCGCACAACAAGACACAAAATGGCCGCCGATCACCCCAGAAAAAAGTGACTGACAAACGGTCTGGGCAGCCTAAAAACAGTGAGCAATTGAGTATCAGCAGCTCAATGACCCACAGCTGCAGATCGATCAATAATCAAGTCCTTTGGAGGAGTTAATCTGCCTAATCTCGCCCTACTATCGCAGCCGCAACCTCTCCCTACGCTAATCAGAGCAGAGTGACGGGCGGCGCTATGTGACTCCAGCTTAAATAGAGGCTGGGTCACATGGTGCTCTGGCCAATCACAGCCATGCCAATAGTAGGCATGGCTGTGACGGCCTCTTGGGGCAAGTAGTATGACGCTTGTTGATTGGCTGCTTTGCAGCCTTTCAAAAAGCGCCAAGAAAGCGTCACAAAAGCGCCAAGAAAGCGACGAACACCGAACCCGAACCCGGACTTTTACAAAAATGTCCGGGTTCGGGTCCGTGTCACGGACACCCCAAAATTCGGTACGAACCCGAACTATACAGTTCGAGTTCGCTCATCCCTACTCAAGACTAAATACATTTAATTATTTTAATCTATCTTCACAACTAAGACCTTCCATGCCCTTATCAGTTTAGTCGCCCTCCTCTGTACTTTTCCAGCTGCAGTGCGTCCTTTCTATGTACTGGTGTCCAGAACTGGACTGCATATTCCAGATGAGGCCGCACCAACGCTTTGTAAAGTGGTAATATTACATCCCTGCCCCGCGAGTCCATGCCTCGTTTAATGTATGACAATATCCTGGTGGCCTTAGGCTACTTTCACACTTGCTGCAGAGGATTCCGGCAGGCAGTTCCGTCGCCAGAACTGCCTGCGGATCCGTCTGACAAATGCATTGAAATACCGGATCCGTCTCTCCGGTGTCATCCGGATCCGTCAATGCGGCAATTTTAATGCCGGATCCGACACTAATAGATTTCAGTGGAAAGTGTTCAGGATTTGTGGCCGAAGAGAAAAATACGGCATGCTGCGGTATTTTCTCCGGCCAAAAAACGTAAGAGGGACGGAACTGATGCATCTTGATGCATACTGAATGGAATGCTCTCCATTCAGAATGCATTAGTATCACAAATGCATTGCAATACCGGATCCATCTCTCCAGTGTCATCCGGAAAAAATGGATCCGGCATTAATTGTTTTTGCATTTTTAAAGGTCTCCGCAGCCTTATCCGTTTTGCCAGAACACGTAATGCCAGATACGGCACTAATACGCTTCAATGGATTCTGGCAAGTGATCAATATTTTGGGCCGGAGAGAAAACTGCAGCATGCTGCAGTATTTTCTCCGTCCCAAAAAACTTAGGAGGGACTGAACTGATGCATCCTGAACGAAATGCTCTCCATTCAGAATGCATTAGGATAAAACTGAGCAGCCCCGAGGACGGAACTAAATAACGGAAAACTTTAAAGGGATTCTGTCACCTCCCCTAAGCCCAAAAAACGATTTTAAAGCAGCCATGAAGCACAGCTTACCTGGATTAGGCTGTGCTCTTTTATCTTGCAATCCGTCCAGCAGTTACTGCAAAAAACAACTTTTATTCATATGCAAATGTGTCCTGAAGGTGCCCAGAGGGGCGTTTTGTTCCTCTTAGAGAGCCCAGTACCGCCCCTCTTACAGTGCCCAGCCCGCCTTCCTTGCACTGTCTAACCGCCCCCAGCCTGCCACAGCCTCTCCTCCCTCTCCTCCCCCTCCCTCACGCCGAACGAACTTTCGCACAGGCGCAGTACCCATTGAGGGCTGCGCCTGTGCGATCAGCAGGAGACTGAGGGCAGGAGCTTCATCCTCGTCACTGGGCATGCGCCGAGCCCAGTGACGTCCGATGCTCGCTCTTCCCTGCTGACTGAGGGAAGAGCGAGCATCGGACGTCACTGGGCTCGGCGCATGCCCAGTGACGAGGATGAAGCTCCTGCCCTCAGTCTCCTGCTGATCGCACAGGCGCAGCCCTCAGTGGGTACTGCGCCTGTGCGAAAGTTCGTTCGGCGTGAGGGAGGGGTAAGGAGAGGCTGTGGCAGGCTGGGGGCGGTTAGACAGTGCAAGGAAGGCGGGCTGGGCACTGTAAGAGGGGCGGTACTGGGCTCTCTAAGAAGAATAACAGCAATGGAGCGAAGGCGCAGATGTAGCGGAGTGCGCTTTGACTCGGGTGGAAGTGCTCAGGCCAGGAAGGGGTTAAGGTTGGTAGTTGGGTTGGGGGGAGGAGTGAATTTTCGCGGGCAGTATATAGGAACGGGGGAGTGGCTTTGTAGGCAAGTGTTAGTGCAGGGAGAGTGTTTCCCGCCCTCCCGCCCTTTATTGGGAATTGGGATTGGTTTGGTGGTTGCTTTGGGGCTGAGTTATATGAGATCCTGGGGGAGCAATACAATGGTTTTAAGAGATGCAGGACATGTTGGAGCCTGTATCTCATGTGGTTGGTGAATGCCGAAGATGGGGCTCCTGTTGGGCTAGAAGGTCTACAGGAGGAGATACTTGGATACTTCAAGGATTGGGTGCCCTTGGGTCGGTGAGCGCGGCCAAGGGTAATTTTGAAGTATATGGAGAGATGGTTACGGAAGATACCGCGTGGTTGTGTTGCCCTCCAGGATCCTTGTTACGGTGCAGTGGTTCATAAGGTTGATGGATGTATTAAAGTGATTATTGTTATTATTACGTTATTTGTACAATAAAGTTGGCCGTAATGGTCATTTACCAAGCAAGAAGGTGTCGGTGTGGTTATTGGTAAGAAAAGGGTTGTGAGGTAGCCTGAGGAGAAATCTTCCATCCTTGAAGTCACAAAACGCCCCTCTGGGCACCTTCAGGACACATTTGCATATGAATAAAAGTCGTTTTTTGCAGTAACTGCTGGACGGATTGCAAGATAAAAGAGCACAGCCTAATCAAGGTAAGCTGTGCTTCATGGCTGCTTTAAAATCGTTTTTTGGCTTAGGGTAGGTGACAGAATCCCTTTAACACAAGTGTGAAAGTACCCTTAGAAGAAGATGACTGACATTGTATGCTGTTATTTAATCTACCATCTACAAGGACACCCAAATCCTTCTCTATAAGTGACTCTCCCAGTGCTACATCACCTAGGACATATGAAGCACGGAGATTATTACTACCAAGATGCATAACTTTACATTTGTCCACATTGAACCTCATTTGCCAAGTTGATGCCCAATCACTCAGAGTGTTCAAGTCAGCTTGTAGTTTGTGGACATCTTCCATAGACTGCACAGTACTACACAGCTTGGTGTCATCTGCAAAAATAGATATGGTGCTATTAATCCCATCCTTGATATCATTAATAAATAAATTAAATAATAGATGACCCAGCACTGAACCTTGGAATACACCAATTATAACCTGGTACCATTCTGAATAGGAATCATTGACCACAACTCTGTGGACACGGTCCTTCAGCCAGTTTTCAATCCAATTACAGACTATACTTTCCAAGCCTGTAGGTCTATAATTACCTGTGGAGGACCTAGATCCTTTTTTGAATATGGGCACCACGTTTGCCTTGCGCCAATCACTTGGCACTGTACCAGTTCTTAGAGAATCTTTAAAAATTATAAACAGGGGCACAGCAATGACTGAACTGAGCTCTTTAAGAACTCTTGGGTGTAATCCATCTGGACCCGGAGCCTTGTTCACATTTACCTTATTTAACTTAGCTTGGACCATATCTACAGTTAGCCAATTGAGTATATTACTGGATGTTCTAACAGCCCCGGCGCCACAGATATCAGCTCCTTTCTCATCTTTTGTATATACAGAGCTAAAAAACACATTTAGGAACTCTGTCTTTCCTTATCTTCTGTAACTAACCCCCCTTTACCATTATTTAGGGGATCTACCTGCTCAGACCTTTTTAGCATTTATATGTTTAAATAATTTTTGGGAATTTGTTTTGCTCTCTTTTGCCACTGCTATTCATTTTGTATTTTTGCTAATTTTGTCTTCTTTTCACAGATTTTGTTAAACCCTTTGTAAACTTCAAAGGCTACATCTGACCCAACAGATTTGTAGTTTTTAAATGCCTTTTTACAGTAGCTGTAAGCCATGGGGGGAATACATTTTTTTGTGCAATTACTCAATGTGGATTTAAAGCTTTCATTTATCCTCAGTATTAATATGTGACAGTAGCTGCTCCCAGTCTATGCCCTGAAATGCTGCCCTCAACCCAGGGAAATTAGCCTTTTTAAAATTCAGTGTTTTTGCTCTGCCTGAGTTTGCTTCTTAGGCCTCATGCACACGAATGTATTTTCTTTCTGTGTCCGTTCCGTTTTTTTGGCGGACTGTATACGAGACCATTCATTTCAATGCGTCCGCAAAAAAAAAAACGGAAGGTACTCCGTGCATTCTGTTTCCGTATGTCCATATTTCCGTTCCGCAAAAAAATAGAACATATCTTATTATTGTCCGCATTACGGACAAGGATAGGACTGTTCTATTAGGGGCCTGCTTTTGCGTTCCGCAAAATACATACGGTCGTGTGCATGAGGCCTTATAGTGTAGGGGGAATATGATTATATTGTGGTCACTATTACCCAGTGTTTCTCGAACAGTAACATTTCCAACAAGTTCTGCATCATTAGAAATTACCAGATGCAACAGAGCATCACCCCTAGTGGGAGCTTCTACAAACTGGCCCATAAAGTGATCCTGCAGCAAGTTGAGGAATTTCTCCCCTTTGCGGTTGAGGCAGAACCATGACCCCAGTCAATGTCTGGGAAGTTCAAATCTCCCATTAAGACCACTGTACCAGCCTGTGCAGCCAGCTCTATTTGGTTATACAGTTGCGTTTCTATCTCCTCTGTGATGTTAGGGGTCTATAGATTACACCAAGTAATGTTTTTTCAGTGTTTATATCCCTCTGAACATTTATTGATGTTTGTATGTAACAGGTTCTTGTTATATTCACTGCTTCCCGGTCCTATTGTACTAATGAGCACTTTCATTATGGAAGCGCTCATTAGTATTCGTATTGTAAGACACACTAAATTTTTTCACACTTTTGAGGGGGAAAAGTGAGTTTTATAGTGCAGGAAATATGGTACGTATTAAGATACAAATAGAAGTCTTAATTGGTTTTTCAATACATAGTGCCAAGCAAGTGTTAAGCTGAAACAATGTTGAAATCTGAATTATGCAGTCACATTTACCACATGCTACATACTGAACTGAAAATCCGACAAAATTCATCGCGGGGAGAGAATCAGACTGATAATCATAATGAGACACATAGCCCTGAACGAGTCCTATACAGAGAGCTAAATTAGGAATATGAATCTGAAAGATGGAAATGCAAAATGCATCAGTACATTTCTCTGCTGTCACTTTTCAGATAAAACAGAGTGGATTAATCACATTCCACCCATCACTCCATCAGAGCAAGGGAAAGGGAAAAAAACAACAAAAATATTCAGTAGAATGATAGTTATACAAAAACGTATTATTTTCTGTATGCTCAATGACCGCCTATGTTGGCCTACAAGACTATATCCAGGAAGGCATTCATCATATATATAGGCAAACTAGGCCCATGTCTAGGGCACCTGAGTGAAAATGTTTGAAATAATAAGTGTCAGTCATATTGTAAGGATTACTTCAGAGCTCGACCACCAAAGACGCAGATAACCCATTAGGCTAGGTTCACACCTTTGCTCCTAGTTCCATTTGTCTGGTCTTTTATAGGAACTGAAAAATGAAAATAACGGCAATGACAGATCCATCACGTGATGGACACCAAAGGCGCCAGATGGATCCTATTGACTATGATAGAGTCAATTGGGTCTCTATCATGGTGTCATTTTACCAGGAAAAAACAGCACAATATGCTTTTTTGATAGAGGTTCTGATGGAGGTCTTATCCATTTTAAACAGGAGTTGTCACCTCTCCTGACAGGTCTGTATTAGTTAATACTTTTACTCCCTATGCAATTGTGCAGTACCCTAGACATTGGAGTATTTGCAATTGTTTAATGTGTTATATGTAATGTAATGTCAAGCTATACCATTTATTCTAGCTGAGGAGGCCATGGTTGGCAAGGGTTGGCCGGAACAGGGCTAACCACCCTGTTCCTTCCCTCTTGTCAGGAGTGGGCTAGTCCTGCTTCCTGCCAGGAGGGGGAGTACTACTCTAGTGAGACAGAGAAAGGAGAGATGGAGAGTTCCTGGTCTGATAGTGGGGGGGTGAGGAAGCACATGTCAGAGCTCCCACTCCCAGGAACCGTATCTTATTCACCTGTGAGGGAAACTCAGGAACCAAATATTCTTCTCCTGGGGGGCAGTGGTTGAGGGATGTTTTAGCACAGAAGTGACGCCTGTATGTTAGGAAGGAAAATTATTAACCCTATGTGGTAGAAAGAAAAAAATCTGAGAATAAGAGCCTGGAGCCAGCACTCTGCTACCAGTCTCTTACCACATTTTTTACAGCACTAAGCACAACAGTGCTAAAAAAAATTATGTTAGAAATAACGAGGCGACACAACTGATATTTTTAACAGAAATAATTTAATGGTCAAGGAAGGGATTTAATAACTAGTTAAAATAAAAGTTACGTTTTATAAGAGTGAATATAGGCATATGTTAAAATAGGGCAAATAGTAGTCAGTAGACTAATTGGAAAAATAGCTGTAAAGTGCCTTTACATGTGTCTGGGTCTAAGTTATGTAGAAAAAAAAATTCATTTCCCCGACAGCTCCACCGCGTATTACACACGCTTCACTAAAATTAACTGGCTGTCCAAGTAATGCAAAAATGCATCGCAATTTAATTTAGAAACCCCCCTTCAATCAAGTAAGGACAACCCAGGCACATGAATGTCAATGACAGGTATGGATGTGACACCATCATTACAATAAAACTACTTACGTGACCTATACATTCTTGGCATTGTTAGCAGATTTTAATGGGACTCATTGAAAGAATTTCAAAAAGACAAATCTTTCTAGTAAAGTGTCTTTTCAGAGGTTTTCGATCAGAGGTTTGTATTTTCCTCTTCCCAGTGAAATAAATATTCATGTTCACAACAATCTAAACGTACGTGTCTACGGAGTGTACAGCTGAGATACAGTAGCTGTATAGCAATCGTAGACATATCATAAAAAATTATTACCTTATATTGTGTAAATTCCCCTTGTGCCATTAAAACCGATCTAGTCCATGGATGCATGGACTCCCCAAGACCTTTGAAGGTGTCCAGCATCTAACTGCTGAGTTCATTTCTCATTATCTCTTCTGTGGGATCATACAAAATGAGGTAACCTTCATTCCTCACGTGAGTTGGTGACCCTTGGCATCCTGTCGGGGGTTCACTGGTTGTCCTTCTTTGGAACACTTTTGATAGGTAAACATGAGGTACCTGGAACACTCAAGACCGGCAATTTTGAAGATGCCCTGACCCACATCCTTACATTTGGCCATTTGTCTTGCTTCCAGCACATTTATCTTCAAGAATTGACTGTTCACTTACTGCCTAACATATTCCACCTGTTGACAGACACCATGGTCAGGAGAAAGTCAATGTCATTCACTTGACCTTTCAGTGGTGTTAATGTAATGGCTGATCGGTGTATGTGTGTGACCACTGCTTTATGTTTTCTGTCAGCTTTAGAGCATGTTCACATCTGTGCTGGAGGTTCTATTCGGGGCTTCCATTACAGATGTTATCAAAAATAGGGATTGGGATCTGTTTGGCTCCATTCCAGTCAGTTATGTGCCAAATCTGACATTTTCGTTACTTTCAGTGTTCTGCTTCTACAACGGACCTAAAGAATGCTAATGTAGAACAGCCTTTAGCTTTGTGTTTGAACTTTTCAATTACATCAACCTAAATTTGCTAAAATATGTGAAGATGTGAACAAACTGCATGAGAACAAATTGAAACTTAAATGTCCATTCTTTTTTAAAGGGCATCTGTCAGCAGATTTGTAGCTATGAAACTGACTAACCAGTTACATGTGCACTCGGCAGCTGAAGGCCTTTGTGTTGTTTCATGTTCATATGTGCCCGCATTGTTGAGAAAAATTACGTTTTCATATATGCAAATATATAAATATATGCACATATCATGGTGCAAATGAGAACAAAAAATAAAAAGACAAAAATTGTCATTTTGCTATTCTTCATGATACAGAATTTTTCTGTTGATTTTTGCATTTCTTTTCGAATGTTTATGTTGTAGGTTTCTCCTCCTAAAATGTAAGACACAAAAAAAAATGAGCAAATTATAACTTCTGAAAAAAATTGCAGCAACAACAGGTTGATAAATTCTCATTAGACCTAAGCTTGTAAATCTCAAAAATGTTATTAGTTAGGGTACAGCCACACGTTCAGATTTCCTGATTTCTAAAAATCAGGAGTGGGCCATAAAAGAGGAGAAAGTATAACAGACAGGTACAACTTCTCATCTATTTTAATTCACTCTTGGTTTCCACAACTTCATCAGGAAACAAGAAAATGAACTGCCTATAAAAATCTGTGGGGTCAGCAGATCTTATCTATTTTGACAGGCACTGTTATAGACATATGGGTTTTGTCTGGGCGTGCGTTCGATGGACCATTACATAGGTCTCACCGAACACAAAGCCTGAACATGGTATGAACCTAGGCTAATGCGTACTGGCAGGCTGTAGGGACTTCCCATTTTTGAGACAAGAGAGGATTGGTTTTGTTGAATTCTTCGGTAGTTCATCCCTTTGGTTGAGCAACATTGTAACTTCCTCATATCCACTTGACCCAATCTTCTACCATTAATGGAACATACTGGAATGAGCCAATACTCAGTAGACAATCATAGTCTGGCCACATTCTTGTATCCATATTACAAGTGCGTAAAACCTATAACTTCACCATAGAGTTGAAATTATAGACCCTCAATACATGCATACAGACAATGGTTGTGGAATCACTGTGCCAAGTAACCGGTTTGACATTGGGCCAAATCCTAAGGACGTTACTCTGGGGCCTCCCTGGTACTCACCACAAGTAACTGGGACCCATGGATACATGGAGCAATGGCACTAGCAAATAGTCATACCAGGAGATGGCCCTAAAATGTTCCCACAAGCAGCCGACGCTGGAGTAGACAGTACAAAGGTACAGGTAAACCTCCATTGTAACACTCAAGATAGGGATTCACTATAGTCCTCTAAAAATGGCCTGAAGTAATTATCAAATTTTATTTTATTTTTTTGCAGAAGTTCTTGATGGTTTTTGTTGTTGCAGTAGCTCTTGATGGTTGTTCAATAAATGTTTATTACTATTCTTAATGGGGTTATCCATGAATAACATAAACAATGAAAATCATACCTAATCTAGTAGATGACAACCTATTTCTAACAAAG
The DNA here is from genome assembly GCF_014858855.1 of Bufo gargarizans. Lineage (NCBI taxonomy): Eukaryota > Metazoa > Chordata > Amphibia > Anura > Bufonidae > Bufo > Bufo gargarizans. The sequence goes on from NC_058084.1 coordinate 36,270,308, forward strand.
CTAGAAGAAACCCTGTACCTCACATGGATCCAGAGATGTACCCATTCATTGTTCCAGTTGTTCTGCTATTTCAAGCTATCAGGTTAGAGGGCATGTCCTTTCTCAGAGGGCATGTCCTGTATGCAGCTGGTGGCAGTTGAAGGATGGAACTGAGCATGTGCTTCTGTCTCAGTGAGCAGGACAGAGATATTAGAAACAGAGCAAACAGCAGGTGCCACTATAAAGATAGATTTCATTGAATAACTCAGTGGCTATAATACATTTTTAATTACATGCAATTACAAAAGTATTCAGATGCAGGGGCTGGTTTGAAAAGCGGTAGAATATTTTTTGTGGGAAAATCCCTTTAAAGGGAGCAGAGTTTTATAATGCTGAATCGGGAGCCATGTTGCCTAGAGGCAGGTTGTGTATGGCTCCTCTACTTTAGTAAGATCTGTCACTTAGAAATATTCATTTCATAAACAAATACACTTTATGGAATAAAAATTCCTATTGATCGGCTGCTATCGATGTTCTTTTCGGAGCAGACTGCGCGTGCATGATAACAATTGATTTTCATGGGCCGTTATATAACAATTCCTATTCTGCAAATGCAAAATCCTGTACATACTTCTCTGTTTATTCACCTGCCAATGTTTTTTGATTTCTTAATTCCCCTCGCGCAGTCTCAGGAGAGACACGTATTTGCCGTGGTAATATCCTGCTCTGCAAACTTTGCTTTTCAAATTTGATGACACAATTGAGAGGAATGTAGAAATGTCTGAATGTGCAACAGTTACGTGGTCTGAAATGCCATTATCCCAAGTGAAACGGAAAGGACAGCTAGGTCTATCCACGGACTGCAGACTCCACTCCCTGCAGATAGACTACAGAGAGGACAAAGCTCCTTCTATATATTCTAGTACTATTTTCACTAAAAGGAAACCCTTGAGCTAGAACTTGGTGTATGAGATCCAGGCAGCAGGTTATAGAGGAGGAGATGAGCAGAGTGATATATAATTTTTAAAGAAAAGATTCATTATAACTTTATAAAATTGTATTCAATAAAATATCTTTATTCGATGCTTAGAGTTCAGCTTGCCCCTCCCCCCTTCACTGCTGCTTTCTCTGTTCTGTTCACCTGCTCGTCGTAGCATTTGCAGTGATCAGCAGGTAAACAGAGCAGAGAAGGCAGCGCTCGTACGAAAAAAAAAAGCGGACAACCCCATTAAAGACATACTTGGAAAACATGACATACAGCGCTCCAAAACATACAGGGTAATACAGCGCCACATATGTACCTCTTCCATCCAGTGACTTCTCTTCTCTGATGTAGATATTCTCTTTCCTCTTCTTCTCCTGTCAGACCAGACCGCCATAGTGACTTCTTTCAGCCGCACCTCATCTCAGCAGAGTTTAACAAACAGACATCTTACTCTTCTACTTTTCCATCCTCCTTCTCACCTTCTCAACACCCCATCCTGCCACCCCCAATACTGTGTCCACTGTGCTCCTTAATACTTTCCTGCAGAAACAGTCCCCCTGAAAATACTGGTACCACACCCCTTTATATTGTGCACTAGTACAAAGAATTCCCCCCTTCCTTTCAGATCAGACCCCCATATAAAACCCTATATGAGATCGCCGCATCTCAGACCAAACCTCCTTTAGACCTCTATGTCAGACCCCATATAAGACCCTAGTTTTAGACCTCAGATCAGACCTCCATGTAAGACCCCGACCGAATATCAGACCTCAGATAAGACCCCCATTAGACCTCTAGACCCCATTAGACCTCCAGACCCCACATATAAGACCCCCCTTAGACCTCCAGACCCCCAGTAGACCTTCAGACCCCATATCAGACCCTCCAGACCCCCATATCAAACCTCTAGACTCCCATTAGACCTCCAGACTCCCAATAGACCTTCAGACCCCCATATCTGACCCCCATTAGACCTCCAAACCCCCATATCTTACCCCCATTAGACCTTCAGACCCCCATTAGACTTCTAGACCCCAATCAGACCCCCATTAGACCTCCAGACCCCCAGTCAGACCTCTCCAGACCCCCTAATCAGACCTATCCAGACCCCCCCAGTCAGACCTCCAGACCCCATAGTCAGACCTCCAGACCCCCCAGTCAGACCTCCATACCCCTCCCCCATTAGACCACTCCAGACCCCCAGTCAGACATCCAGACCCCCCAGTCAGACCTCCAGACCCCCCAGTCAGACCTCCAGACCCCCCCATTAGACCACTTTAGACCCCCAGTCAGACCTCTAGACCCCCAGTCAGACCTCCATACCCCCCCCAGTCAGACCTCCAGACCCCCCAATAGACCTCCATATCAGACCTCAGATCAGACTGTAAAATAATAAAGTCACTTACCTCTCCTGCTGCTACTCTCCCTGTTCTGGCTATCTTCTTTTTTCAGGGCCAGCACTGCAGTCACCTGACCTCCTGCAGCGTTAGGTCAGAGTGCGCTCTGTACGTCCTGATGCTGCAGGCAGCCAGGACACAGCAGCGCGGACCCTGAGAAGAGCAAGCAGGAGGGGGAGTAAGTACTGGACAGAGCTCACAGTGCTTCTCTCCCCCTCCTCCTGGAAACGAGTGAGCACTTCCATTATGGAAGTGCTCGCTAGTATTCCCTTTATAAGATGCACTGCATCTTATAAAGGGAAAAGTACAGTACCACTAGCACTGTACCAGTACCCTCTGGGCCCCCCCTGGCTTAGGGGCCCGGTCGCAACAGCGACTGCTGCGACCCCTATAGTTACGCCAGTGATGACAGTTATATCTGTATGCATTGTCATACAGGGAAGGCTGTCAGTCACTGAGTAGAACTTCCCACTGGACTCCTAAGCGTAGAATAAGCAGAGATTGCATTGCATAAAATACAATTTCTACCAAAATTTCTCCCCAAAAACTACACACAGTTGAGTGACATCATTATGACCACCTGCTAATATCCAGAGTAACCGCCATGTGCAGTTCGGACAGCAGCAGATAGACAGGCCGGGAGTGACCCAATAGGGTCCAGGTAGGTTTTCACAGGTATCTGGGGTCATGCTCACTGCAGTGCATCCCACAGCTGTTGGAGGGTACATGGGGTGGAAGCAGAGAGCAAACCTGAGGATCAAGATGCTCAATTGGGTTCAAGTCTGGGGAATTAGGTGGCCAGGGTAGTACTTAAAAGTCTTGGTCATGCTCTTCCAACCAATGTTGCACATTTTTAGCCGAGTGACATATTGCATTGTCTTGCTGGAACATCCCATCCGCCCCAGGGAAAACAATCAGCATGTATGGGTATATGTGATCTGCAAGCATACCCAAATCAGTTGAGAGTGCCTTCCACGTGAATTCCATACATTTCCCAGATCATAATGTTGCCACCACCAGCTTGTGTTCTTCCAGCAATGGCTGCAGGGTGTTCATTCTCTGATGTTTCTCTTCTGACACACCAACATTCATCCTTTTGATGAAACAGAAAACGTGACTCATCGGAGAAGACTCCAATCATCAGAGGTCCAATTCCTATACTGCTAAAAAAAGGTGAAACCTTTTCTGCTGATGCAACTTCATTAGAAGAGGTGCAGTGACCATCCGTCGGTTTCACAGCCCCATACGCAGTAGGATTAGCTGAACTGTTGTTTTAGACCAGAGGTGCGCCACCAATGAGGCCAGGTGAGGCGATCGCCTCAGGCAGCACCAGGTAGGGGCAAGAGGGGGGCAGCAGAAGGGCTATGGGGAATGAGCTCTTTCATTGTGGCAAAGGGGTTAGGTTAAGAAATTGGCATTGGGTGGGCGCCGTTTCAGTTTTCGCCTCAGGCAGCAGAAAGGCTAGGTGCACCCCTGTTTAAGACACACATCTTGTAGCCTCCTGGGTCATTTTGTCAGTGAGCTGCTTCACTATAGCATGTCGGTCCACCCTCATGCACCATCACAGCTAATGTTAACCTCTTGCATCTATGGAACGTGGTGCTCCACAGGTTCCACGTCATTTATTCACAATGAATGGGGCCATTTGTCATTGGTCCTTCAATTCAAAATGCCCTGATAGGCTGTTTAATAATAGGAATTCTACACTAGTCACAAGAGGTCATCACCCAGCCTTCTAAAGGTACCTTTACAAGAGGCGATGATTGGTACGATTGAGTGAAGAACAAGATCTTTCTTGAACGTTTCAACAATGACCCTTTAGATGCGCCGATTATTGTTCAAAAATAGTAATTTTGATCGTATATTTAATCGTTTGTAAAGCAGATTGTTGCATTTACACATAGCAGAATTTGAGTGGCGTGCTTAAACACACCCACGGTGTAATCGTCTGTAATCTTGCCTACAGAGAACGATTCCTGTTTACAAGTTTGAAATCGTTAACATCCAACGATGATTTTTGTGCCCACACAAACGATCGAAACAACGAGAAATCTACTGATTGTCGGTTGTCGCTCTATCGTTCATTGATTTTACACTGATTGATAATAGTGCAGATTTGCTGGATAATGTCCATGATAATCGGCTCATGTAAAGGTATCTTTAGAGTCTTGAATGGAAATGCGATAATTAACCTTCAGTTTGCCTGTTTTAGACTGGGGGCTAAGTCTACCTGGTGACTCTTGTTACAATCTAGAAAGTTGTGGGAACATCACTGCCGTTACGGATCAGTGATTGTGGACCCACTGTGCCAACCAACTGGTTTGACTTTAGGCTAACCCTGAGGGCTTTATACCGGTGTTCCCCAGGTATTCATCCATTAACCCCAGTATAGGGATCTGGACTTCACTGCAGAGTAGCTACCAAACCACTAACTCCTGGGATAGTCCCTGTGTGGTTGGCAGCAGATCCACTGGGGTCAGGGATTCTGGTGCAAGCATCGGGAGCACAGAATGTAGAAAACTCAGCAAAACTGCAGGAAAACTGCAGGAGTAGTATGAACAGTCCATAAGTCTTGAATGCAGGAGATTAGAGATCCAGGCAGCACACACATTATGTAGCTGGTAGGAGACATAGGATAAACTAGCAGGCTGGGAGTTAGTGAAGATACAGACGAGGCAGACAGGTTGGTTACTTGGCAGGAATACAGACAAGTAAGATGCACAGAGTTAAACACTTAAAGAACTGAAACTGGAAGTGAAGGATCACACGGGCAGGGGCTACAGGAGCACAGACAGTAGAAAACGCAGGATAAACACAGGCAAAACGCAGGAGAATCATAGAAGCACTAGACCTAAAAAAAACTGGTCACCAGGGAACCTTAAATCACAGGCACTGTTTGACGGGGGGGGGGGGGGGGCCTTAAATAAAATACCCATAGACTACCAACCAATGAAGGGAAGAATTTGGAAGGGCACACACTGGCCCTTTAAGAGCCACAAATACTGGCAGGCTGTAAGGGAGCATGCAACCTCAGAGGACAGGGCCAGGCAGCATGGTGACCGTTGACCTAACAAATGCTACAACCAAGATTTTAATATGTCCTAAATGTTTCCCTATGATATACATGTTTTACATGGATCCTGTAACTATCACAAAAAGTCCCGCCTGGTGAGGATGACATACAACCAAAGAAGATGTGTTTGCGATCACACTAATCGACTTTTCTTTTAGGCTAGGGCTTCATGACGTTATAGTGTCACAGCAAAAGTTCAGAATTACCATGAATCAGGCCAAGATTACACCGCCTTCCTAGAGTCCAGAGTGGCACATCTCTCTTCTTATTTAGTCCTCCGGGACAGGGGCACTGTCACTGTATAACTAGGCAGGTTTGCAAAATCTTAATATAATTGTCATTAACGTGGTCAGTCGTTGAACATTTCTTAATTTGTACGCATTTTGTCCTTCAATTCTGCTTCACCCTAAAATGATGGGAGTAATAACATTACATCAAATGGGTGGCGTTATATGATGTAATTAGACATTGTTTAAAAACTGTATGAAATGGCTTAAGATGCCTAAAGATGACGATCACCTCCGTCCTCTTCATGTGGGATTGGGTGGGGATGTGTCAAAGCCCTGACAACTGAAACGATGTTTGGTGTAAAGTAAAAATCTGCTTTTAAATCACATTTCAATTCAAATAACATGTTGAATAAATCCTCTGTTTTTCAGATCTTGTACTCATCTTGAGTTACATGATCATTTCTTCTCCATTCAAGTCTAAAGATAAAATCTGAATTCTTTCCTGTTACTAAAGAGCAGCGCAAGGGAGCTTGTATGAAAGTTTCACAGCTACTGTAAAGCTCGCCTGTTAGGTTACATGTCTGACAGCAGGATGGAGCTAAGCTGTTGTCTGTTGCCAAGGGCAACCTGTGGAATTTTTAAATCTGACAGCAGGATGGAGCTAAGCTGTTGTCTGTTGCCAAGGGCAACATGTGGAATTTTGAAAGCAGCTAAGTATGTTAATAGAGAAAGTTAGATATCAAATTCTGTCTATTATCAGGTGATGTAATTGTAATGTATATATGTTTTATTATTATGTGATTTACCATTTATATGGAAGTGGTGTTCTCTTTAACAATACCTGACACTTCTTTCAGGACTGGCAGAAGGGAAAAGAATGGCCAAAGAGTGAGAGACCCCACCAGTGATGAGCGGCAGGGGCAATATTCAAATTCACGCTACTTTGCGAACATTTGGGCGAATATTCATCATATAATCGCAAATTCTAAAATTTGTGATCTCCAGTCATTATTTTCTTGATTGTGAAAATCGGCAATCGGAAAATTCGCAATAATAATTTACGATGCGAAAATTTGCGGTCAACACTTCTCCTAAAGTCAAAGATATTGCAGCCTTCTCATTGGCCCACAAGCAAGAAACAGTGAGGGATCATGGGTACTGATGAAAAAAAATATCGAATATTTGCATTACGAAGATATAGCACTATATTCTAGATATTCTCGAATTCTCGAAGTTCCAATATTCGGGATAAAAATTTGCGATTAGAATATTTGCGATCAACACTAGAGCCCACGTGAGAGAGACCTGACCAAGTACCGGCAGTGATAGAGCAGGTCATTGAATGAGAGAGACAGGGTGTGACAGCAGACGATTGTGGTGGTCCGATAAAGGTCTGGACTCGACTGATACTGAACTTGCCCCTGCCACAGGGAAGTGCCAGTGGTGTTCAAGCTGAGCCAGTAAACTACATCCCATCGACTCCTTCCTCTACATAGATTTATTCATTATTAAACCAAGTTGAAATTAAGAAAACAAATAAATGAAATACATGTAAAACAAGGAAAATAAACGCCGAAACGAAACCAGACAATATCATGTTGATCTTTTATGACATCTTCTATAAAGGAATAGAGAGATCACCTATTTTCTTTTTACACAAGAAACGCATGTAAATCGCACGAAAGACTCATCAGCGTTTTTTGTGAATATGGCCATCTTTATTATTATTTTTATTCTTATTGTATGTGTTCTTTTAAATTGTTTTTATTCCTCAATGTCATTCATTTCTTCTATATAGAAAGTTTTTTCATTCATCTTTGCTCTCCGTAATTTGTTGAATATATCGAGCTGGAATCCAGACCAGCTATTACTAATTGCTGGTATCAAGATACTTTGATACCGCTCCTCCTCGTTAATATAATATATAGTTCCTATAAAATCTACTCAGCTTAGTCACTGTTCATACCCACTGAAGAGGGCGCGTACGTGCTCCGAAACACGTTTGGGATCTGAACAGCGACATCTTAACTACACACCTAAAGGAATTAGACCAACCAACGATACCTTTTATAGACATATACAATTGTTTTTAAAGTCCAGTTTTAACAGCTATGGTACCCTCCCTCTTCCTACCGCCCTTATACACTCCGAACAGCAAGTGCATATAATCAACGGCCGGACAGGAGCAGCGTGATCAACGACGTGGGACGCCACTGGTCACGAGAGACGCCAACAGCGCGGCTGGAAGCGTGAGGAGATGAAGATCGGAGAGAGGCGTTTGTGAGCGAGGTGCCTGGCATTCTGTATCATCAAAATCGTGAGTTACCCTATGAAGGGACATTATCTGAAACAAGGAGGGAACCCACTATAAATTACTAACCTGCTCCAAATACAATAACAATGTTTGCTCAACTACACGATTTGAAGCGGCGATATAAGCAATTTAAGGATATATAGGACTTATAACGTTGATTATAATGTTGCCAGTATGGTCTGACTACTGACTATCAACATTGATGTTCTTGGTATGATCTGATTACTAACCACTAACCATCTGGAATATTATTTACTCTCATTATAAGTGAGGACACTGTTACAACCTGAGGAACTTTTATTTATTATACCTGCACTGCAACAAGTTCAACAACTAAGGAAAATACTTATGTTATTCTACACTGTTCCATACACTTAAGGGTACTTTCACACTAGCGTTTTTCTTTTCCGGTATTGGGTTCTGTCACAGGGGCTCAATACCGGGAAAAAAAACTGTCAGTTTTATCCTAATGCATTCTGAATGGAGAGCATTCCGTTCAGTATGTATCAAGATGCATCAGTTCAGTCCGTCTCACGTTTTTTGGCCGAAGAAAATACCGCACTAAAATGTATTAATGCATGAAAATTGCCGCATTGACGGATCCGTTCTTCCGGTTCGCGCATGCGCAGACCTTTAAATCTGTGGAAAAAAATAAATAACGGATCTGTTGACACCGGAGAGACGGATCCAGTATTTCAATGTGTAGTGTCCCACTAGGTAAATGTGGGCACTACACAAGGGTCAATTGGGCCACGTTGTCCTCCTACTCCTAAGGGACAGTGGCAGTGTATTTTAATGCATTTTAATATGTATTCATGTTCATTTCTTCCCTGTGATGTGTGTAGCAGGCCTACTAGGGTGTAGTTTAGCATCCTAGACACTAGAGGGAGATAGGGAGCCCCTAGTATATATATTTAGGCCCAGACAGGGAGGAGTCAGTCTGTGTAGTCAGGAGTCTGTGGAGAGACAGAAGTGAGAGGGCACCAGCCAGAGACAAGCTGAGGGCCTCCTCCTGACATGCAGCTAGACAGCCCAGGCTTCTAGTTGCCACCAGGAGGCTAGTGGAAGGATCCTAGCCTGCCTGAAGTTCTTGAGCCTGAGTTAGCTCAGAAGATTCACCAAGAGAAGAGTTTGCCTCTTAAGTAACCTGCAGTTCCCACAGAGCAAAGAGCAGAGCCAGTATTCCAGCTAGACAAGTAAGGTGAAGGGCAGAAGGATTATTAACCTAAAGCAAGGGATATATACCTGAGGAAGATTGTTACCAAGGATAAAGCCAGCATTAGGGCATACAGGCCTTGGGATTGAGTCAGCCAGGAGTTCTGAGGAATAGTGCACAGGATTTCTAAAGAAGAGTGCAGCCTGATCTGTGAGTGTTGTTCTTACCCTCTGAGTATCTTGCAAAGAAGAGTGTACCTGCCATTATTGTGTAAGCCTGCTTATGAACTGCTGCTGCAAAGTGGAACTGAACTCAAACTGTATAAAGTTGAACTGTTTCCAGTAAAGAAAGTTTGGTTCACCACAACACCGTGTTCCTCACTTATTACTACTACCAATCGGTCTGCCACCGTTACAGGCACTGGCATCATGAATCTTAAAGGGACCTTGGCCTAGGCACATTAAACACCTGCAACATCCAGGGCACCTCATCCACCATCAGGCCTGGTCCCTAAATACAGAGAGTGCCCCAGAGGACCCCTGTGTCAGCCTCTCCATCACTGCTGTACGCCTGCCCAGGGTCTCCCTGCAAACTGTGAGTAACCCTCGTTTGCCCATTACCGTGACCTCACATCGCAATACCCTGCAGGGTGGCGTACTGCAAATGCATTTGTCAGACAGATCCACATCCAGATCCATCTGACAAATGCCATCCGTTTGTGTCCGGATTGCGACGGAACTGCCTGCCGGAATCCTCTGCCGCAAGTGTGAAAGTACCCTAAGAGCAATTGAACTATCCTTGACAACTAGGAGAAATATCATACTATGGATACCAATTACCGCTTCTATACTTTTGCAGATCTATTTTGATGTGGTACTTTCATTTATAGTTTATCCTACACCATACTGCGTTATTGGCATAAATCAGAATCAGACATAAACTACTTCAAGAGTTTTGATACTGCTTTGATCTACGCATTTATCTCTGCATTTTACCCTTCTGTCTGAACCTCATTAACCATCACCACTTTTATTAATAATTCTTCTTTTATATTACCTATATTGCAAGTTATTTATTTATAGGTTTATCCTCCTTTGTAGGATTGCACTTTTTTACATCTTTCATTCTTAATACATATATTTTATCCTCTACTGTGCTCCAGATATAGTGTGTGCCATCCACATTTGTTCCAATTGATTCCGTATCAGGCGATGGGGAACGCCTAGGATAGAGCACCACAATCCGGAAAGTCTGAACAAGTGAGCCTCTAAATCTCACTTTTTCTTCACCTCAATCATTGTACCTCTCTGGCTGGTGACAGTGTATATTGAAGAGGTTAAAGGGCATCTGTCAGCAAATTTGTACCTGGCTGACCTGTTACATGTGACCTTGGCAGCTGAGGGCCCAATGCTGACCCCTGAGGTACTCCACTCGTGACAGTGACCCAATCTGAGTGTGTACTGTTAACTAACCTTTTATGTGGTACAGAGTCACAGAGCTTGTTGTACGTGCCTGAACACCACTCCATTCACATTTAGGAGACTACCAGATATAGCACGGTGGTCATGCATCCACACCACTTTTCCATTCTCATAGGGAACTCCGGGAACTCCATTTTTGTGATAACTGGGGGTCCCAAAGAGGTCCCAAGCACTTCACTGAAAGACCTACAGAATGATAAATTCATACAAAATAGAGCCATGATTAATATTTTTGGAAATACAGTATAATTAGACTTCCACCGAATGGATGATATGCATTAAAAGGGTTGTCCGAGGGAAATCCTTATGATAGGTCATCAGTGTCAGATCGGTGAGGGTGCAATGCCCGAAACCCATGCCGATCAGCCTTTTCAAGAAGTTGTGACGCTCCGGTGAGTTTTGCTGCCTCTTCTAGGCCAGTGACGTCATGTTCATTGGTCATATGGCCTAGGCACAGCTCAGTCCCATTCAAGTGAATGGTGCTGAGCTGTGATACCAAGTACAGCCACTATCCAATGGACTGTTGAGTGCAACAACATTAGTCCGCAAGGGGTCCCTTTAAGATGAGATAAGTATTTTGTGACGCAATGAAGCAACAATGAGATGGAGTCCCTTTAAGAAAATTGTGTTGGTACCCAGGTGTAGGAATGGCCGAGTGATATAGGGTGGCCTATAATGTCCCTTAATGTTTTGTGCACGTGTCACACTGCTCCTACCTGGATACGGCGAGGCGTTGGCTCTGAAGCAGACAAATAGGGTGAAACAATTGTGGAAATTAAATAAATTTTTGAGTCCAGACCTTGTGATGAAGTTCAATGGCAGCTTTACTTTGCATAAACATTTCTCCAAACGGTTTACAGACTTAATCTTGGTTCCAGCAGGCTTTAGCATTAACTCTGGCAGGCAATCTCAACTCTGCTACATCGGTTTATCTTTGGCTCTACTGTACTAACAGACTTCCATGGAATCTCTGCTTCTGCAGTATGCTGCAACTTCTCTCTGTAGTCTGATTCTGGATTATGCCAGGGAATAGGTTATCCTGCCAACTCCAAGATGGATTGTCAACCAGAACACACCAGAACTCCCTACCTCCATCTGGTAGCAAGCAGGACTGGCCCACTTCTGCCCTAAAGGGGGGAGAATGGAATGGCGAGTTCCATTCTGTCTAAGATACTTCTGCCAGAAAATAGGACTGGCCCACTTCTGACCAAGAACGGAGGGGAGAATGGAATGGTGAGTTCCATTCTCTCTAAGTGTAGCTCTGCCATAGTTGCTGCCACCTGCTGGTGAACAAGGCACATTACATGAACAATTACATAACATTAATATAAATGCACAGTGTTTAGGGACATGGAAATAAATGCATAAGATAACATCATATTAGCATTCACAGATAGAAGCAGGGAATAGGATTGGTAATGCCACTTGGGGGTGTTAAATTCCCCCTTACTTAAAACCAAGCCGCCCTCAGCTTGTGCTTAGCGTATATATATGTACCAGGGAAAAATTTAAGTGCTACATAAAAATACACATACATAGACTAACACATAAGACGGCTACCTATGGGTTCCTGCCTGAGTAGGGTGTCTAACCACGGTTTTCCCTTTCGCAACAAACCAAAAACTACTGTATAAAGTGCTCAATACTCCACGACGTGGCCATAGTCCTATATGGAGCGTGGGGGTGTTATATACTGTAATCCCTCTACATGCTATGATACGCCCGCGAACAGAAGGGTAGTCTAATTATGCCTTATGCTTCGTCACCTTGATGACTGAACTGGTAGCTGAACTTATTTCCTTAAGGCTGCGCACAAGGCCTTAGGACATCTACAACTAGGAGGAGGAACCATCCCACCTTCCATAGCTCCCATGAGGGCTAATCACCTCTTAACTCAAATTTTTAACAGTGGGGTTACCCTTTAAAGATGTTGAGACTGCTTGTGACTTTTACCACTTGGTCCTCCCTGTGTAGCAAAAGCACATGATCCCAAAGACACAGTACATACCGGCTCCTTCCCCCCCAAGTTTGTGGAGAGAAAAAGGTTAAGAGAATATGCAAATCATACAATATAATAACTAGACTTTCTGAACAAACACAAGGCAAAATAGGACCATTAGTATTCAGTGTCCTCAGAGGCAGAGCAATAAAGCAAGGATGTTAACTATCTAGCTAACAGTATAAAGTCCAAAGTCCATTCAAAAAGTGCATAAGAAGTCACATTGTTGTACTCGTAACAGAGTCCATACAATGGGCTAAAGTGCTTAATTGTTGCAGAAACTGTAAAATGTTAACGCAAAAGTAGTGCAAAAGTATGATAGTAGAAATCACAAAGAGCTCAGGTACACATTTGAGTCTATTCCTTTGGTGCAGGCTTGTAACGTTGCAAAACTGGAACATATAATTAGTGATGGACGAACATAGGCCTGGATGGTTCACGAACGCGCGTTCGTGATCAAATGTTCGCGAACAACGCGTTCGCAGCAGGCCCCATAGACTTTAATGGCAGGCGAACCGTAAAAATCTTCAGGTTAAATTTGCAGCCACCAAATACTTACTAGAAGTGCACAAATAGTCCCAAAACATGGACTGTGACATACCACAGGGGGATCATTGGCAAAAATTCCCACTAAAAATATGTATTTTAATCAAGTGGCATTTTTATGCGTCTTAAAGGGAAACTCTCAAAAATGTGCCCTGCTGGAGCCTAGAAAAAAATAATTTTAGGCCACGGGAGTACAGGCCCCAAAAATAAGGCATTCACCTGACAGAAAATAACTTGTGATTATGTGGCTGGAGGTCAGGCTCATGGGCCCTGGTGCAAGAGTTCAGTTTGTGGCCAGGGGCAGGGTAGCACATAGCCTTCGTGCTGCTTGAGGTAAAAATTGAAAAGGCACCCCCCCCCCCATGCCAAATTCTTGACCTAACCCCTTCCCTCCAGCCAGAGGTGTAACTTGACCAGCATGCACTTTCTACAATACCAGTGTTTTCTTATGTGGCACAAGGGTCTTTGGGCCCCCTCAGGCTCCTGGGCCCGGTAGCGACTGCTACCTCTGCACCCCTTATAGCTATGCCCCTGCTGGAGGTACATTAGGCGGTCACTGGATAAAATTTTACTGTAGGCCAGTACAGGACCCAAAAATTAGGCATTCACCTGACAGAAAAGAACTTGTGATGATGTGGCTAGAGGTACACTAGGTGGACACTGAGTAAAAATTTTACTGTAGGCCAATGGAGAAGAGGCCCCAAAAATTAGACATTCACCTGACAGAAAAGGCCTTTGATGCCACTGTATATACATAAGACAAGGACCATTATTTGTTCTGTGTGGTGGCGGATATGTATAGGCTGGCATGAGGAAATTCAATTATAAGTGGTCGTCACAAGTGTGAGCTAGGCAATTGAGCTTATCGGTCACGATCCCCCTGCTGCGCTGCACGTCCTTTCGGACAGGACACTCGACGAGGGACAAGCCAAGAGTCCCATGGCAAATTGTGCCAGCTCTGGCCACAGGTCAATACTGCACACCTAGTAATCCAGGGGTTCCTCGCTTCTCAAAGGGTCCACATCGGCCGTTAACCAAATGTAGTCGGACACCTGTCGGTCTAGGCGTTCCCTGAGGCTGGATCCGGAGGGCGGTTTTCGATGGGTTGGCTGCAAGAATGATCTCATATCCGAAATGACCAACACATATTCAAACTTCCCTTTTCTTGCAGGCGTGGTAGGATTGGTACCCGCACCTGTTTCGCTGTGGGTGGAAATTCCTCTGCCAGTGCCCGCAATAGTAGAATGCAGCATCTCACAGCAAGGCCTGGAAATGTTGCATTCTGTCAGCCCTCTGTGATGCTGGTAACATGTCCGCCATTTTGTGTTTGTACTAGAGGTCTAAGTACATTGCCACCCAGTACTGGTCTTTGCCCTTTATGCTTTTTTATACGGGGTCCCTCTTCAAACACTGGAGCATGAAGGTCGCCATTTGCACTAAATTTGCAATGGAGCGCCCTGGCTCCTGCTCATCGCCCAGGAGAATGTCATCCTCGGTCTCCTCCCCCCAGCCAAGGAGACAAGGGATGCCCAAAAAGTTTAAAGTCCCCCTCAAAGCCTGCTCTTCTTGCTCCTCCTCCTCCTACCCCCAGCCACCATCCTCCTCTGAATCCTCTTCAGACTCCTGCTAACTTGTCTCAGATGGAGTAGCCCCCCTGGGAATTCATTTAGCATTGCGACTTTCTCATCTTCCAGCTCCTGCTCCTCGACAGCTTGATCAATGACACGACACAATGCACACTCCAGAAAGAAGGCGTTAGGTACGATGTCACTGATGGCACACTGGCTGCCACTGGACAGTTTGGTGATCTCACCAAATAGCCGCAGAAGTCTGCATGCGTTGCGCGTGAGCAGCCGCTGGCGCGGTGAAAAGAAACCAAGCTCCCCAGAACCTGTCCTGCTGCAGAGTTTGTACATGTAGTCGTTAACGGCACATTGCTGCTGGAGCAGCCTATCAAGCACATACAAGGTGGAGTTCCAGCGCATCGGGATGTCACAAATCAGACGTCTGACGGCCAAGTGGTGTCGCCGCTGAACGTCAGCAAGGCGAGCCATTGCTGTGTAAGATCCTCTAAAATGGCGAGAGATTTTCCTGGCCTGCTACAAGACGTCCTGGACCCCGGGGTATTTGGTAACTAATCGCTGCACAACTAAGTTTAGGACGTGTGCCATGCACGGCATGTGTGTCATTTTGCCCTATTTCACTTTACCAACTGTCAAATTGAGCGGGGTTAGCCACTGATCGTCCTGTGACCATAGAGCTGAAAGCAGTGCAGTACCGGTGTGGCTCTTGGCTTCCAGGCACAACAGCCGCAGCACAGCATGGCAACATCTCACCTGGCACGGTTCTGGGGAGCTTGGGGGGCGCAGCAGAAGAGGCGGTAGCAGTGCAAAAGGAGGAGTCAGCCGAGTAGGAGACTGAGGATGGAGTTGGAGGAGGAGAAGAAGAGGCAGGCCTGCATGCAATCCTTGGCACCGACACTGTGTGCCAGAAATATATTCACTTGCCGCTGAACGTGGCCATATAGCTTTGGTATGCCCTTCTTGGAGAAATATTTTCTGGGGACATTCCAATATTTGGTGGAAGCAGGGATATCAAACCCCTTAATCAGTATTTTGTGGAAGCAGGTATATCGAACCCCTTAATAAGTATTTTGTGGAAGCAGATATCTCGCAAGCTTCAATCAATATTTGGTGGAAACAGGTGTATTGAACCCCTTAATCTGTATTTTGTGGAAGCAGGTATATCACACCCCTCAATTATTTTATTGCCACAACATTCATATAACACCACCCTGTTTATTTTGGGCAACAGGTATATCGCAGTCCTCAATCAGTATTTTGTGGAAGAAGGTATATCACACCCCTCAATCAGGTTTTTTTGAGGCAACAGGTATATCACACCCGTTGCAAATATTTATTCCAATAGCGTTTGTCCCTCTATATAGCTGCAGCAGATCCGCACACAACTGCTGCACAATACAAATGCACTATAATATACTTTCTATGTTAGAAAGTATATTATAAGTATATCACACCTTTCAGTATATCACACTTATCAATAGCACACCTATACCAGTACTTAAAAGGACTTTTGTGACTATTAGTTAGTGTTTGGTGTCCCTTACAGCCTGTTCCTGCTCCACAAAGCAACCTCTCCCTACACTGGCAAAACACAGAATATAAAATGGCTGCCAGATCAGTTTCTTTGAAAGGGTGTGTCCATGTGCTGAAACGTCTCAATTGGCTTTCCTGTCCCACCTGATGAATGTGTCATGGGTCAAAGTTCAGTGCAATGCAAAAGAATATAGTGCAGGCGGACATCGCCATATGTTCGCATGTTCGGCGAACCACGAACGCGCCACAAAACGACTACCGGGCAAACCGCAAGGCAATCTCTAAATATAATGCAAAAAGGATTTTTTTTAATTTATAATACACATGAGGTATGGCGCCAACGTGCGCAACCTGGAAATAGTTATTGGCTGATGGATGGAGTCCTAACAATCTGTGCTCTTCTGGGCAAAAACAGGTAAAACAGGGCAACAAAATGGAAAAGACCAACAATTCTCTCACCCTTTAGAAGCAGTCTCTGTTGTGGCTCCAGTAGTTGAATGGATGGTTTTTCTCACAGCACTGGTTCACTTACAGGAAGGGCTGTAAGTCTCCGCCTCGGCCGCTGCTGCTGAAAGTCCCTATTATGGGCAAACAACTGACTTTTAGTGGTCCGTTGGGATCTCCGCAAGGACAGTTCAGAGTCTCCGGGGGCGGAGGTAGAGTTAGGGACTTGTGAAGGAGGATCAGCAATCAGACTTGGTTATGTAGACGGAGTAATCTCAGCAACTGGCATCAGGACTCAGATTTGAGGATGGAAAAACCACTGAAGGGGGTCAAGCATGGAAGGCAACTCTGTTGGAGTCTCGGTTTCTGGAGACAATGGTAGCTCGGGTGACTTATTCACTTCTGGCTGCTCCTGAACAGGTTCCTGAGGCATTTTTTGAGCCTGTGTACTCTCTGATTATCTTTATCTTCTCGGCTCGCGGTCCCAGCGACTATCCAGCTTGCTCACTGGGGGATTGTTTCTTAGCCAGACCTTGTCTCTTGGTTTTAAGGGCTCAGCATGTGCATTTAGATCAAAAATCCTGTTTTTGTTTTTGCTGGGCCTTCTCTATTTTGGAATCCACTATTTCTCTGGCATCCTCTAGGCACTTCTGATGCTCTTTTACCCACTCAGATTGGGGAAGGAGTGGTTCAGAGTCCAGCATAGGGATATCAAGGACGAGGTCTGCAGCTAAATGGCCCTGTCTTCCAAACATGAGGTAGTATGGGGTGTACCCGGTGGAGCAATGGGTGGTGTTATTGTACAAGTACACTAATTCAGGGAGAAGCAAAGGCCACTCGGCCCTCTTGTGAGGTGGCACAGCCTTAAGCATATTGATCAGTGTCTGGTTCATCTTTTTACACAGCCCATTCCCCTGAGGGTGAAATGCGGTGGTCCTCAGTTTTTTGCAGTTGTACAGTGCTCAAGTTAATAGAACAGTTAGTATCTTGTCAGGACACTTATACGGCAGAATGAAGCTCTTCTACATAGCAGCTGCTGTAGTTTTAGCAGTTAAGTCCTTTACAGGTAAAGCCACAATAAACTTGGTGTAGTGGTCTATGATTGTCATAGCATTGGTGTATCTGGATCTGCTGGGTTCCAGTTTCACGTGGTCGATAGCCACAATTTAAAGAGGATGATGGGGAGGCTTGCTGATCATGTCTTTCTCCTCTGGCCCCAGGCACAGGTGGGACACTCCTGACACCAGGTTTCAATATCGCTTCTCATGCCAGTCCAGTAGAAACACCGCCTGATGGTGGATTCCGTTTTTTGAGGTCCAAAATGACCAGACCTGTTATGGTACATGTCCATTACCATCTTAGTATCTCTTCGGGGCACTACTATCTGATGGAGGCGCTCACAGGTGACTGGATTGAGCATTTTTCTGAGGAGCAGATCTCTTTGTAGGAAGAGTTGTTTTCGTTGTCGCCAAAGGCGAACCAGCTCAGAGTCGGCTCTCCACTGCTGGATTCTCTCTGGTATGCGCCCACTGGAAAAATAATCCAACAGTTCTCTGCTGACTCTACTCTCTGTATGTACACCCAAATCGTGAAGTGAATAAACGCCTGGTATTGTTGCTGTCCAAACTAACTACAAGTATTAACCCAAAACTAGACTCAGAACAGCATAAATTATAGAAATACAAAATCTTTTATTGGACATACACTTGTATAAAACATAGAAATCCATATACATAAGCAGCATAAAATCACACAGGATGATATCCACAGAGGATGATATCCACAGGTCTGTCACATTATAGTACATGTAGCTTTGCAATAAAAACTCCCAAGCTGTGAAGAAAGATAATCAATCACAGCCCACAGTCAGTATATATAAAGAGCATAGTGCCTCAGCTCACAAAATGACATAGGGAAGATGTATGCAATAAAGGTAAATACAGACCAAAACAGTCCTGGATCCCAACACGTGTTTCGCGGTCGCTTTCTCAAGGGAGTTGAGCCAAAGCTCTTTCTCAACTGCTGGTGAGGGACCACAGGTCTTTTGAGAACTAGTGGCTTTGGAGGACTGATGCCTAGTGTGCAGAGCTTCCTGCCAGGCAAATTGGGAGCAGAACATTGGCATTTCCACATCTCACTGATCATCTTTAGAAATTAGTTCCTTCGGGGCAAGTAGTGTCGGCATTGTCATTAGTTTTGCCAGTCCGGTACTTAATGGTGAAGTCGAAGCTCGCCAGTCTAGAGGCCCATCTTTTCTCCAGAGCTCCCAGACGTGCAGTGTTCAAGTGAGCCAGCGGATTATTATCAGTGTAGACAGTGAAAGGCGTGGCCACTAGATAATCCTTAAACTTCTCAGTTACAGCCCATACCAAGGCTAAGAACTCCAGTTTGAAAGAGCTATAATGCTGGTCATTCCGCTCCAGCTCTCGTAAAGATCTGCTGGCATAGGCAATGACTCTTTCAGTTCCAGCTTTTGTCTGAGATAGTACGGCTCCTAAACCTTTCTTACCTGCGTCAGTATAGAGGCAGAATGGCAAGCTATAGTCAGGGTAGCCCAGGACCGGTGGTTCTGTAAGTTTTTCAGAAAACGGTTGGAAAGTGGTTTCTCGCTCTTCGTTCCACTCTATTGGTATCTTAGCATTTTGACAGCCTTAAGGATGACCTTTTAAAAGCTCCTGGATAGGCTCCGCAATTTGAGTGAAGTGTGGGATAAATCTCCGGTAGTAACTTGCAAATCCAAGAAAGCTCTTGACTTCTTTGACTGTCTTAGGACCTGGCCAGCTTTCTACTACAACTATCTTATCGGGGTCCGGTTTCACGCCCTCCGCACGCACATGTCTGAGGTATTTCACTTGGGGCTTCAGTAAGTGGCACTTTGAAGGATTTACTTTAAATCCATATTGAACCAGAATCTGGAACACCTCCACCAAGTGCTGTAAATGCTCTTCGTATGTCTTTGAGTAGACAATCACATCATCCAAGTATAGCAATACGGTTTCAAAGTTTTTCTGTCCAAGACATCTCTCCATAAGTCTCTGAAATGTCACAGTGGCATTGCACAGCCCAAATGGCATGTAGTTGAACTCGAACAGACCCATTGGGGTAGTGAAAGCTGTTTTCTCTTTATCTTCCGGTGCCATGGGGATTTGCTAATAGTCATTAGTTAAATCCAGGGTTGAAAAATAAGCAGCAGATCCCAGGGCTGCTAGAGACTCCTCAATTCGTGGCAGGGGTATGCATCCTTGTGTGTAATGTTGTTGATCTTGTGGTAATCCACACAGAAAGGGATGGTTCCATCCTTCTTTTTTACCAGCACCAGAGGGGCAGTCCAGGTTCTATGACTATCCTGGATGACATTAGCTGTCCTTATATCCTGAACCATCTTCTTCATTTGCTGGTGCAGGGCAGGAGGCATGAGTGCCGGTTGGAATAGTGTGCTTTATTAGGCTAGTTTGACCATAGTCCAGGGGGTCTTTGATGAAGACTTGGTGGTGTTCCTTGGCCAGCACACCTTTGATCTGATTGTCAGAGGTGGTGGCATCTCCAATATGTAGTTGAGCCAGGGCTGCTCAGGCGGGTCTTTGGCTGCATCCGCTGTTTGAAGCGATTGTTGTGCAGCAGCAGTAGGGGGATCCAGGACATCTTGCAGACTGACGTGATATAGACTCGCCACTGGATAGTACTTTTTTAATTCTACAGTTTCATCACTTAGATCAAGCGTATGGGTACATTTCCGTGCGACACAGTGACCACACTCCTGGCGGCTAGGAAAAGGGAATGATCTTGCAGAAGCAGGAGTTCCACGAGGGCCGGGTAATCCTGACCTCGGACACCGATGCAAGTCTTGCACCATATCAGGGTCTCTGCTCCAGGCTGGAGTCGAATATGCTAAGCATCCTTGATGCGAACACGGCAGATTTCAACCTATTGGTTCCTGAATTTTTGTTGGGCAGATAGCACCTGCATTGTCTGGTTTATAGAAACATAGAATGTGTCAGCAGATAAAAAAAACATTTGGCCCATCTAGTCTGCCCAATATGCTGAATACTATGAATAGCCCCTGGCCCTATCTTATATGAAGGATGCCCTTATGCCTATCCCATGCATGCTTAAACTCCACTTACACTGGGTTTCGGTCAGTAGGGTTTTCTGCAAGGTTTCCAGTACTTCTTTTAGAGGGTCAGATCACCTGCAGGTCCTCACCTACAATGTTTTAGAGGGTCAGCTCACCAGCATCCTCTCACCTACAATATTTTAGAGGGTGGGCTCATCTGCAGGCCCTCGCATGTAATGTTTTAGACGGTCAGCTCACCAGCAGGACCTCACCTACAATCTTTTAGAGGGTCAGCTCACCTGCAGGCCCTTGCAAATAATGTTTTAGAGGGTCAGCTCACCAGCAGGCCCTCGCATATAATTTTTTAGAGGGTCAGCTCACCAGCATGCCCTCATCTACAATCTTTTACAGGGTCAGCTCACCAGCAGGCCCTCACTAACAATCTTTTACAGGGTCAGCTGACCTGCAGGCCCTCGCATGTAATGTTTTAGAGGGTCAGCTAACCAGCAGGCCCTCACCTATGATCTTTTAGAGGGTCAGCTCACCTGCAGGCCCTCACATGTAATTGTAATGACCGGCGTCACGCAAAGGGAGGGAAAAGGGAAGGCCCTGCCCAAGGGAGAAGGAAAGGTGGTGACCCCTGACTCACCTTGCGGCTGGCACCTGACTGCCCTGACGTCCCTAGACGGGTTCCTCACCCGTACGCCGATCACGTGCCTAAACCCTGGCTTTCCCTAAGATGAGCCCTAGGTAGTGAACTGGGCGGTGGGATCACTAGTCCGCACCACTGACACTAAGAGGAAAACACCAAGGAGAGGACAGACAATACAGACAAACATATAATCCCAGGTGGGCGACAACAGCAGACCACAAAGGCCCAACAGGGATCCGGAGGGTAACGTTCTGGAACAACAACCAGGGAACGCAGCAACACAGCTCCAGTGGGTCAGTATAGAAGTCCAGGCAGGAAGCTCTATATCTGGCACCCAGAGAAGTGGGAGAGGGGAATATAAGGAGGTTGGGAGTGCTGGACAAGGAACAGCTAAGGAGAAGGAGCTACGGATCCCTGAGTGAGCCAAAAAGGGTTGCAAAGCAAACCTAGAAAGCTGCCATAAAGAAACAGCCCTATCTTTCTACATAGAGCGCGCAGCCAACCGCTGCGACTTCCTGACCCCGGGTATAACGGAGTCAGGCGTGGTTCTTGACACCCTCGTGACAGTAATGTTTTAGAGGGTCAGCTCACCAGCAGGCCCTCACTAACAATCTTTTATAGGGTCAGCTCACCTGCAGGCCCTCGCATGTAATGTTTTAGAGGGTCAGCTAACCAGCAGGCCCTCACCTACAAGCTTTTAGAGGGTCAGCTCACCTGCAGGCCCCCAACCATAATGTTTTACAGGGTCAGCTTACCAGTAGGCCCTCACCCATAATTTTAACAATGGTCAGCTCAGCAGCAGGCACTCGCCCATAATTTTTTTGATGCTGAGATAAGCAGCAGGCACTCACCCCTAATGTTTTAGAGAGTCAGCTCTGCAGCAGACCCTTACCCCTAATGTTTCAGATGGTCAGCTCAGCATAAGGCCCTCACTCATAATGTTTTAGAGGGTCACCAGCAGGCCCTTGCTCCTAATGTTTTTGAGGGTCACCAGCATATGAATCATAATTTTTTTTCAAGGGTGTATGATGCCCTCCTTTATGTGTAATAAAGGGTGTATTGGATTGCCGGTTCCTTGGAAGCCCTTTCACTTAGTGCATAGGCTTTATGAGTGTAGGAGCCCCACTACCTGAACAATTGTACCACAATGTGAATGAGGCCCTCCTTTATGTGATATACAGGTTGTATCGGAGTGCTTCTTCATTGTAATTTTTGGCAGCACTTGCACTTTATATACAAGTAAATATACAGGAAATAATGTTTCCTAACAATTATTCCTCTAAAATCTATTTTATCTTCGGTTTTGTGCGTATTATTGTCAGTCTGTAAAAGTGGCGTACTACTCGGACAACATGGTTCCCAGCAGCGACCTGAGAGTCCAAGATACATCGAGACATCCTCCCCATGCTGTTCCTGAACCATTTTGATGGTATTTCCATCAATTTTTGACCTTTTCCTGTGAACCAGACACCTTCCCCTCTTCAGAGCAGGGGGTGCCTGGTTTAATGCTCGGGTTCTCCCATTGACTTCCACTGTGCTCGGTAAACCCGAGCATCCCGATGTGTTCGACCCGAGCATTCGAACACCAGAGCACTTTGGTGCTCGATCAACACTACTCAGAGCTTCTTGCAGGGACAGGGAAAAGTCTCCTTTGACTGCTGTCGCTACCCAATTTCTTTGTCCTCCTGGGAACTTGTACTGAGCACTTTAGTTCCTTCTGCTACAAGAATGGTTCCTCTGTGGAGGCGGGCTGTTTGGTTCCCTTCCCTCTGCTGGGTGGATGTCTTCCTTTCAATACACGATGCCGAGGTCCAAGATGGCCGATTAACCCCTGTTTTGCCACAGTGCTGCAATTGATGTAGATTCACACTCTCCAACAGTAAGTAAATGCAATATAGTCTCTTGTAGGGGGTTTTACAGATAGAGGGGGTTTCCAAGCGCAAGATTAGATCGTGTTTATTCTATAGGCTTTGTGGTACAAGGACAAAATCCTGTCCGGGGACACCAAATGCAACAACAGCGGTCCGCAAGGGGTCCCTTTAAGATGAGATAAGTATTTTGTGGCGCCAGTTGCAATGAAGCAACAACGGGAGTCCCTTTAAGAAAATAGTGTTGGTACCCAGGCTTAGGAATGGCCAAGTGATATAGGGTGGCTTATAATGTCCCTTAATGTTTTGTTGCACGTGTCACGGTGCTCCTACCTGGATACACTGGAACCTCAGGCGTTGGCTCTGAAGCCGACAAATAGGTTGAACAATTGTGGGATTTAAAGAAATATTTCAGTCCAGACCTTGTGATGAAGTGCAATGGCAGCTTTACTTTGCATAAACGTTTCTCCAAACATTTTACAGACTTAATCTTGGTCCCAGCAGGCTTTAGTATCAACTCTGGCAGGCAAACAATCTCAACTCTGCTACATCGGCTTCTCTTTGGCTCTACTGTACTAACAGACTTAAATGGAATCTCTGCTTCTGCAGGATGCTGCAACTTCTCTCTTTAAAGTCTGACTCTGGATTATGCCAGGGAATAGGTTAGAATCCTGGCAGCTCCAAGATGGATTCTCAACCAGAACACACCAGAACTCCCTACCTCCATCTGGTAGCAAACAGGACTGGCCCACTTCTGACCAAGTTGCTGTCACCTCCTGGTGAACCAGACACATTACATGAACAATTATATAACATTATTATAAATGCACAGTGTCTAAATGCATAAGATAACATTATATTAGTATTCACAGATAGAAGCAGGGCGGTAATGCGTTACACTGTGAGGCGGTCACGTCGCTCACCAATTCTGTAGCCTTCACAAACAGCTGATCTGTGGAGGTATAAGTCATCAACTTCTGGAAAACACTTTAAAATATTAAACAGCTTCATATTACAAAAATCCAACTTATAAAGATACAAAAGACTTCAGTCCCTGGCAGCCAAAAAACAAGGTATGTTGAAATGATTCTAGAAATTGTTATTCTATTTTTGGGGTGCTTTGGAAATACATTATTTCTTTGGTGCAAGGAATCAAGTACAGAATCTACCTCTTGTTAAAATGCAGAATATTTTGACACGAGAAAGTGCAGAAGCTAATAATAAAGAAAACTATTCCTGTGTATAATGTGCTTTTTCTTCTTTGCATTTTTCATGGAGGAGGATTTTTCTGACTTTTAGCTTACAAGTTCCTAAGCAACCATCTTGGAACTATGAAATACTGCAATGCTCAGAAAAAAAAAAATCCAGAAAACAGAATGACCACATTTCCTCATCACTGATACATTGCCATGCGTCGTAGTGATAAATCAGCAATATGGCTTGTGTTATATCGTGAGCCAGTGAAATTAATTGGCTGTAAAGTATCTATTACATAGACACCAAGCCATTCTAGTTCATACTTAATCCTGAGACGGTAAAATGCGGCATGATACATAATCTCATATCAAATCTAATGTGGCGTCGAAATTTAGGATATTTCCAGTTTTAAAAAAGATACACAAATAAGAAAGCCTTAAAGCAGGTGTGCACAAAGTTTCCTGGTTGGGGGCCACATTGCCAGACTGAACCAATGACGAGGGCCGAAATTAAAATTTAAAGGTGTATTAACAACTGAAATATTGTGGCATATTGAACACACATTATGTACCATTAATGTCTAGTTACACTTCCAGGACTCCCATCTAATGGGAGAAATACATGAAAAATATATGTGAGCAGCCACAAGACATAGGCATACAGGTCTTTTACCAGATGGTTGGGGGCCGCACAGAATGGTATCAGGGGCCACATGTGGCCCCCGGGCCGCAGGTTGTGCACCCCTGCCTTAAAGGCTATGAACGTCTTCATTATTCTATCTACTTTTCACTCATTTTCGGCTCAAAATCATTTTTTCAATTGGTCTTTATTAAAAAGTTTTTAACAGTTTTTGTTCTACAGTCTTCCCTGTGTTTTACATTTGGAGCTGCTCTGACAGATCGATGTGTAGGACTTATCTCTGAACTTCTAACAGCTCATAAACACTCATTTAAACCATATTCTGATCAGTTTGACAAGACGTTAGCTATAACACAGCGCAACAATGATTTTGCTACTGAGAGAAAAACTGGATTTTATACTAAAATGAGCGCGCTGATTCCAAATATGAACTCGGAATTTGCCGGACAAGTCTAGATTTTAAGTTATACATGCAAAGCCTATTCAGTTATAATATTAATACATTATATTGGAAATATTCCAATGGACATGTCCAGACCTGTCCGGGCGCACTGAGGCTGATGTTAGTATATAAGGCGAGCTGGACAGATTTTGTTAAAGTGATCTGTTATAGTGCTATCAGTTTTGAAACTTAAGATGGACAAACGCAAATGTGTTAACGATCCAGACAATTTCTGCTACATATGTGGCAAATACACTACTTATGATCAGCGCAGGAATCTGACAATGCGAGTGCGTCTTGGTTACAAGTATTACGTTGACTGTAAAATTAACGCAGTGGTTGAATGGTAAAAGGAAAGGAATAGCTTTTGCAGTGTCTATGGTTTGTCGTGAGCAGAAAAATCACCATTCAGACTGTTACTTTTGCATGACTAAAATCGTTGGATATTCAAAGAGAAACAAGTCACAAATTGTGTATCCTGACTGCGAGTCTGCTCTTAAACCAGTACCACACGATGTAGAGAATCCAGTGCCTGCCCCTCCAACAGCAGGAACAGCAATTGAAACAGACGGTTCTGATCCTGATGAAGTAGAAGAAGATGTTGATTGTCCAGATCCAGAACAACTGGAGGGTCAGCTGCACTTGCTGAGCCAATCGGATTTAGATGATCTGTCATTATCTAAAGAAAAGTCTGAACTGCTAGCTTCTAGACTTAAAGAATGGAATTTGCTACAATGAGGCACCACAACTTCACACTTTTGTCATCGACACACCAAGTTAGCTGCATACTATGCAAAGGAAAGCGATGTCTGTTTCTGCACTGATGTAAATGGTCTTATGATGGAGTTAGATGCTACACATGTTCCCGATGAATGGAGGCTAGTCATAGACTCTAGCAAAACAAGTTTGAAAGCTGTCTTGTTGCACAATGGTAACGAAAAACCATCTGTTCCATTGGCTCATGCGGTTTAAATGAAAGAGACCCATACTTCTATGGAGTTAATTTTGAAAATGATCAAATACTTAAAACATAAATGGAAAATTTGTGCTGACCTGAAAGTGGTAGCACTGCTGCTTGGCCTACAGTTAGGGTACACAAAGCATATGTGTTTCTTGTGCCTATGTCGTGATGACAACAATCATTACAAAATGAGACAGTGGCCTCTCAGAGTCGAGCACACAGTTGGTCAGTACAATGTACAACACAAATCACTGGTCGATCCACTTCAAGTTTATCTTCCACCGCTTCACAATAAACTTGGGTTTAATGAAAAATGTTGTAATTGCACTCGATCGTGAAGGAAATGGTTTCCAGTATTTGAAGGAGAAGTTTAGCACACTGAAAACTGATGCTAAAATAAAGGCCAGAGTTTTTATTGGCCCCAAAATCAACAAACTAATGCATGATGACACATTCAGAACAAAACTGGACCCTCTGGAACTTGCAGCTTGGGATGCATTTGTGCTAGTAGTGCAGAACTTTCTTGGGAACAGACAAGCTGCAAACAATGCTGAATTAGTAGACAACATGCTGACAGCATATGAACAACTTGGCTGCTGAATGTCATTTAAGTGCATTTCTTACATTCGCATCTTGAATTTTTCCCACCAAATTTGGGACACGTAAGTGAAGAACATGGAAAGCGGTTCCATAAAGATATTTCTACAATAGAGAACAGGTATCAAGGCCGCTGGAATCCCAACATGATGGTTGACTACTGCTGGTTTTTGCAACAGGAAAATATGACCGTTCACAAACGCAAAAGCGTTTTAACACTTTTAACAGTACTGGGCCTTGCTCAAGTAAGACTTTTAAACTGAAAAATGAGACTTTTTGAAATGTTGTTATTCCATTACATTTTCATACACTGTTTACTACGCAAACTTTGATGTAGATCAGGTAATTGTTGGAGTAAAACTCGTTCTGTTCAAAACTGTGCTAAATTCATTTAGGCATACTTATGCATATCAAAATTTCATATGTGTTACAACAATTCTGACTTCGGAGGGCTTCTCTAGGCTTTTAACATTGATGACCTATACTCAGGATAGCAATAACAATATGCAGAGCAGCACTCAATACCGTAGAGACACAGACTGGAATGCATCAGCCCATCAGGACCTCAGATCCACTTTGGTCCTCCGATCAATGAAGAAAAGCTAATTAACGGCAATATCTCCAGAAGTGAAATTTATTCACAGTGGGTCCATGAAAAGAATGTGCAAAAATCGCCAATAAGGTGCAACGTTTCGGCTAACAAGTAGCCTTTATCAATCACTTATAAAATATGTGTCAAACTAAAATAGAAATGCTCGCCTGTTAAAGGGCCTGTGTCCACTTTTCTAGTCGGGGATCAGGGATAACTAAGTGATCCGTGGGGGTCTGAACGCTGGAGGTCCCACTGATCTCCCTTCTTGATTGAGTGGCAGGTCGAGCATATGCCCTGCCTCTCCATCCATTCTCTATGGGGTCGTTGGAGATGGCAGAGTACAGCACTGGCTATTTCCAGTGGTCCCAAAGAGAATAAATGGAGCAGCAGGGCATATGTATGGCCTGCCACACCATCAATAAGGGGGAACAGGACCCGTTCCTAGGATAAGTGGGGGTAGCAGAATCGGACCACACTAATCATATAGTTAATGCCCTATGGTGTGGAGAGGATAACTTAAAAACCTGGACAACACCTTTAAATCCTCCACCACCAGTATCTCTTTACATGGCAGCAGTGATGCCTGTAAATACGGAATATCATCACTACCGCCATGTAAACCATTTGTGTCAATACTGGAGAATGTGACGCACTGTGCAGAATTTTTCGGGCATAAGTCCAACCCCCTTTGCAGGTCACAACCTTTAACAAAGCCTAAACAAAGGCCTAGAGTAGCAACGTGAGCAAAGGGCACAAACGGAGGGTCATAACTGAAGCAGAGGCATTAGGGTCACCTGAGGCAGGGTAATAGTGGGGATCCTGGAGCAGGGGTAACTGGAGAAGAGGCAATATTAGCGGTGCATTTAGAGTGGGGTCATCTGGAGCTGGGGCACTTATGAGGGTGCACCTAAAGCAGAGGCATTGGGGGGACCTAGGGCAAAGAATCCCCAATGCTATTCTGAACTCTGCAGAGAGCAGCACCCATACACAGATCTGTGTCTGCTATAAACAAATCCCCTATCTCCCCCTTAGGCCCCTTTCACACAAGCGAGTATTCCGCGCGGGTGCACTGCGTAATGCGTAATGCTTGTGTACATGAGCGTTGGTTTTCACGCATCACTTGTGCGTTGCGTGAAAATTGCAACATGTTCTATATTCTGCGATTTTCACGCAACGATGGCCCCATAGAAGTGGATGGGGCTGCGTGAAAAGCAAGTGCGGATGTGATGCGTTTTTCACGGATGGTTGCTAAGAGATGTTGTTTGTATACCTTCAGTTTTTTATCACGCACGTGAAAAAACGCATTAAATCGCATTGCACCCGCATGATAAAAACTGAACAACTGAACGCGATCGCAGGCAAAACTGAATGAACAGTCTCCTACAGCTCACTACTGTCACACTCCTGAGAAATCAGCCCAGCACTGCAGAGGAGTCCTTCTCGCCAGCAGCCAGTTTTCTGACAGCAGGGAGGGCAGGAGGATGGCCAGACATGTTCTCTCCTCCATCACTGCCAGCAGCCAGGAAGCTTAGATGATACTGCGCGGCCTCCTGAACAATTTACACCAGTAGGAGGCTGCATCACTGTGCGATACTGCCACCTAGTGGCTACAATAATTATCTCTCCTGAGAAACAAGAGAAATATTTACTCCTCTGTCTTATTTCCGGGCGCAGGAGACTGGGGTCCACCAAGGAATCCCCCGCCTCCCCGGTGGGCCAGTCCTAACCTGATGAGCATGCTGATCACTAGGGCACTGCTACTGTGGCCGGCCAATCAGGAGTGGGGCAATGGCTGTAACACACATGTCTAATTTGGAAATCAGGGAACCCTCTAGTCACTGCTCTTTAACCCTCTGAATGCAGAATTCAGCATTGGCATGTGCTAGGTGCATGATCTCTACAGCTATGTTGGGCAGGGATGCCCAAAGCTTTTCCAGTGTATACACAGAACGTAATAAAGACAAGGTTTGATCAGAGCACATACAGATGCTATGATTTCCCAGATAAGCAATATACCTGACCATCCATAAGATGTAAAAGAAAACTTTTTTGGTCAGACCAGGCCTCCTTTCATTGCTCCGTTGACCAGTACACATGTTCATTTTAGAATCTTTTGTCCATAGACAGAAGTCAGTAAGTGTGTAGACCAGACAGGCTAGCCTTTGCTTCCAACACACATTAATAATCTGTGGGCATCCATGACTCTGTTACCGGTTTATCAGTTGTCCTTCTATGGACCACTTTTGGTAGGTGCTAACCACTGCATACCAGAAACAACCACCAAGACCCGCAAATTTGCAGATTTTCTGACTCTGTCATCTAGCCATCACAATTTGGCTTTGGTCACTCAGATCCTTATACTTGTCCATTTTTCCTGCTTTCAACACATCAACTTTAATGTTACTACCTCCAATGTTATGTCTTATCTGTGTATATAATGCCAGCTGACATTAGCTCTAGTGGGGTTTTTTTTATCACAAGATCTTGACGCCCACTACCATCATCAATTAGCATTGATAGCATATAACGTTGTTACAGACAGTGGACATGAAGCCACTGTGTCAACTAAATTGGACTATACCTAAGGGAGCTGTCCTGACAGTTAGTTGGTATTCAGTTTCGCCCTTTAACCCCTATTCAGGGATCTGGACTTCGCTGCAGGGTACCAACCAGGATGCTCCCTGCTGGAATAGTTCCGGTGTACTTGGCAGATGACCCACCGGGCTAGAGACACCTATGGAAAGCCGTTATGGGTCAGGCAATATTCATGGTCAGGAGATAGGCCGAGGTCAGTGCAGGCCGCGTACACATGTATTTGAGAAACAACTCGGAGTTCAGGGCAGGTGGCAAAGGATCAATACGAAAAACTGGCTAAGGTCAAGGTAGGTGGCTAGGAGTCAGTTGGTAGTAGGCTGGAGTTCGATACATGGGTAATCAAACAGAACAATAACTTTGCTGGTGACTAGAGACTAGGAAAACTTAAAACTCAGACACCATCCTACTGGGGAGGGTATCTTAAATAGCCAGAGTCTACCAGTATTACCATTCCTACACCCTTCTACTGTCTCTAATGGTCTAACCATAATGTCATTTTTGTATTTATTCCAGATCCTCTTACACTGTGCATGAATTGTTCTGCTATGTAACAGTTATTTGTTGAATTTCATGTATCGTGGTTCACCTGCTTCACCAGAAGGCTGCAGTGTACATGGCAGAGAGATCTTTAGATAGAATAGAACTTACCATTTCATTCTCACCCTCTTAGGCAGAAGTGGGCCAGTCCCATTTCCTACCAAGGGAGGGGCTGCAAGAAGTGTTTAGTCATTCTTAGCACCCTGACTCCTTACAGATCTACAGAGTATCACAAGGGGGTCAACAGCCAAAGGCACCCCACTCCAGAGGTATCAGAACAACCCTAAAGTCCAGTAACCAGACAAACGCAGAGTTTAGCACAGCAGAGAAGGATAAAGCAGAATATCCCAGTTTGCCTGCCAGTTTAAGCCAAAATCTGCTGGAGCCAAGAGAAAGATCACTTCTTGTACTGATGCAAGTTTATTCAAGAAAAGCTATTGAACTTTATAAGGTCCGGACTTGACTTTTTCTCCACCTCCGCCATTACTCTCCCCTTTATTGCTTCGGAGCCTAACCCTGGGGAGCGACTGTATCCAGGTAGGAGCACCGTGACACACACATAAAACTATTGAGGCTGCACCACACCACTTGGCATTCCAATAAACTTGGGACATGATCGGCCCTGGGGTGCGGCACATTGCACTGGCACTTTAAGAGGCCAAGATCAAGCGCTCATACCCTAAGGAAGCAAGCCAGCAGGCCAACAATGCAGTCATGCAGGGCATAGCCTACAGGGGATATCGGCAACCAGGATAAGGGAATGGGACTGGACAGTAGGTTAAGTAGCGTGCCCCATGCCTGCTGGAAGAAGTGTGGCAGCGGCAGGCACAGGACGCCATCGCAACAGAGGTCTTTGTCTAGTATCTGCTTTTCATCATATTCTGCATCCCACTATATCACGAGCCTTTACTGAAATATATTCAAATTTGCTACTAAAACATTTGGTGCAATCTGTTTTCGCCTGAATTATGCACAATCTATATGAAATACTTGAAGCATAGTTCTATATTATTTGACATTTTCAATACAACTCTGCATAAATCTGAGCTCCAGCATGTGTATCTGTAATGTATGGAGAATGTCTACTCTGCAGATCTATTTTCTACACCATAAACTATATTCTTATAATATGTCAGTTTTCATTTCTTTTTGGTTGTCAAGAATTTAAAAACAATTTAAAATCTCTTTGGTGTCTGAACTCATGAGCTCCGAGCACTCCCAGTCATAGCCTTTACTGTTGCGAATTCTGAAATTTTTGGCTCCATCAGAGAGATGTCTGCTAAGACTTTTGTGTCTTATTTTTTTCTTCTATCTGGTCTTTCCTGAATCTGAAACCTTCTGCATGAGTAAGCCAGCTCTGAGTGTACATTATCCAAATGAAAAACAACTGTAATTGGAATAAACTGTATCCCACCGATTTTATGTGATTAAAAATGACCATTATGTGCGAGTGCACAGCTGTAGTCTTGGATCTATTCCATTCCTCCAGCAAGGCACACAGTGAACATTGCCATCATTTTAAAAAGTGCAGACAAGATTAATAAATTAGACCCCTCGCCCCCAGAGACGTATATACGTAATACAAAGAGGACCCCATAGCTAACCCACACACATCTTTGACGTGGAAACATGTTTTTTACATATGTTAGTGGTTGCCTTGAATTAAAAGTTGAACCAAGCTTCAAATTGCAATCTTTATTCTTTAATTTATCTTCATACCCCCTGATGCTGTTTACAACCTGCTCCTTGTTTCAGACGTTTCTCAGGTTAATGTGTTCATCTCAGTAATAACATGTCAGTAATACATGCTGGATCAGTGTGTCCAATGTGCTGCTGCCTTCACTAGTTCTCATGCATCAGCACTTCTTCACCACTGGGCTAATTTCCAATATCTTTGATTTCTATCATCTCTTCTCCCCTGCACTGAACCTGATTTGAACCTGTGTGCATGATTTTTCCCCCCTCCCCTGCATATTCTGCATCACTCTGTACACTGATACAGTCTATGTGATTCTCCCTCCGCTGAAGACACTGAGTCTTCTCCTCCCTCTCTAGTTATACAGCTGGCTGCGCTGTGTACAAATTACTTTCCTGCCCTGCTTACAATGCTATTCTATTGTAAGAGGAGAGAGGGGAAGCAAAGAGAACAAATGGATGTCAGCGATGAGCCCACAACACCCAGGAGCAGTATGCTATTGTATATATATCCAACGGACACAGCTATGTGAAGGAGTGGCACAGACTCCACATCAACAAAATGAAAGAACAAAATTTTCAAGGGGTTCTCTGGGTTTTTTATACTGATGGTTTATCCTCAGGATAGGTCATCAATTTAAGATCAGCAGCAGGGGCCCAACTGGCACCCCGGCAGATAAGCCAGTTGAGAAAGCTGCGGAGCTTACCAGAGCTCCGGTGAGTGCTGCGGCCTTCTCGCAGCCTCCTTCTTGCAGCTTACCAAGCTCAGCGCTGTACATTGTATAAAGGCTGTTCTTGGTATTACAGCCCAGACCGATTCACTTAAAGGGATTAAGCTGCACATAGAACATTTCACCAATGACTGATGAACGTGATGAGCACTCATGAAACACTGGAGCCTCTTAATACAGCTGATCTGCGGGGGTGCTGGGGCTCGTATCCCCCTCCCCCCTTTTCGGATATTGATGGCCTAATCTGAGGATGGGCAATCAATATCAAAATTATTTACAAAGTTGCTTCATTCTGCATTTAAGAAGCAAATGTACAAGTAAAAAAATAGTGCTAATGAAATCCCAAAAATTTGCCATATATACCATACTGAAAAACGCAATACTACAGGTGCACACAAGGGAGTCTAATTACAGAAGTCAAACTGCTGCCAGTATTCAATTCCCTGTGTTAAAAAATATTATAATTTGATGAGTGTTTCCCTCCTTTTAGGACAGACTGTCTGGAGTGTAAAGGGTTAACTTCATCCAATATGGTAAGTTATTTGAGTGACACACACAAAGAGAGCGATTCTTCACCCGGTTTTTATATTGGATTCTGCAGCATGGGGAGGGGGGAATCCTTGTGGCTGAAAGCTGTCACGGTGATGTCACTGCTGTACCAAGCTCATAAGAAAGGATTGTCCCTCCCCGGCCAAATGGTGAGTAGGTGACATAACTGTATGCTGTAAACCTCTGTGACAGGAGGTTGAGGAGGGATGCTCTGGTTGCAGACTGGAGTATGTTCCACAACATAGTTCCTGCCGAGAGGTCAATTACAAAGGGGCAGTTTGGACTTGAAGAAGAGGTCTGAAGAGGTGTCACCTCGAATGAGAGGCACAGAAGACCAGTGTGGTGTGGAGGGTCCAGAGCAGCAAGCTGAAAGCAGCTGGCAATTTAGTTCTGAGTGTGAACTGAGACCTGATGTCATGCCAAGGTTGTAATGCCGCCTTTTGAGTTGGTAACGTTCTGGTTAAGTATTGTGCCCT
This sequence comes from Bufo gargarizans, assembly GCF_014858855.1. Classification (NCBI taxonomy): domain Eukaryota; kingdom Metazoa; phylum Chordata; class Amphibia; order Anura; family Bufonidae; genus Bufo; species Bufo gargarizans. The sequence continues at coordinate 36,304,613 of NC_058084.1, forward strand.
CAATCACCTGGGAGACAGTAACCCGCCAAGCACTGAACCTTCCCGTAACAGCATTTGTAACTTCTACACATATTGTCTCTTTGGACTGAGCTGTCTCTTCTTACTCTTTGCGCCACTCTTCATTTGGCGACAGTGACATTTCTGCAATACACAGCACAGCCAGAAAATGGCCCCTACTGTCCCTTACTGCTGGTTTACCTCTATTAATCCAGAACAGGAGGACCGGGCACCTGTTTCCCACTTCTTTGCATACCCCAGAGATATTTTCTCTCACCCTTGCTGGGTAACATTGTGGACATGGGGAAAAGTGATAAAGGACAACACAGGTGATATTTCTCACCCACAGGTCCTATAGCAGTCACATGGGTATCACGGTTGCAACAATGCCTCTTTCTTGACGCTTCACTGTCATGACATGATATTCCTCCATCATGGCCTCCATTATGGTGCTAGGTTTTGCCACCAAGTCCCATACAAGGACCAATTGCATGCTTCTATTTCCTTTCCGTTCCATGATTATTGGGCGAATACCCAACCGCAAAAGGACACATACGACCCTCGAAGTCACCTGTTGCTGCTGGTTTTTTCTTTGTTAAGAAAAAAGATGGTTCTTTAAGACCTTGTCTGGATTTCAGGGAGCTGAACAGTATCACTATTTGCGACCCTTATCCGCTTCCTCTGATCCCGGACCTGTTTAACCAGATTGTTGGGGCTAAAGTATTTTCCAAATTAGATCTAAGAGGGGCATACAACCTGGTCAGGGTCAGAGAAGGAGACGAATGGAAGACGGCCTTCAATACCCCTGAGGGCCATTTTGAGAATTTGGTTATGCCTTTTGGTTTGATGAATGCCCCAGCCGTTTTTCAGCATTTCGTGAACAGCATTTTTTATCATTTAATGGGAAAATTTGTATTAGTGTATTTGGATGACATTTTGATTTTTTCTCCTGATTTCAAAACTCATAAGGAACACTTACGTCAGGTCTTGCTCATCCTGCGAGAGAATAAATTATACGTGAAACTGGAAAAATGTGTGTTTGCGGTTCCAGAAATTCAATTTCTGGGGTTTCTTCTCTCCACTTCTGGTTTTCGCATGGACCCCGATAAGGTCCGCGCTGTGCTTGAGTGGGAGCTTCCTGAGAATCAGAAGGCGCTGATGCGTTTTTTGGGCTTTGCCAATTATTACAGGAAGTTTATTTTGAATTATTCCTCTATTGTTAAACCACTCACTGATATGACCAGAAAGGGGGTAGATTTTTCTTCCTGGTCGGTAGAGGCGCGTAAGGCCTTTTCTAATATCAAGGAGAGTTTTGCTTCCGCTCCCATCTTGGTACAACCTGATATTTCTCTACCCTTCATAGTTGAGGTTGATGCTTCTGAGGTGGGTGTGGGTGCGGTCTTGTCTCAGGGTTCCTCTCCTGCCAAATGGCGACCGTGTGCCTTTTTCTCGAAGAAACTCTCCTCCGCAGAGAAAAATTACGATGTGGGAGATAGGGAATTGTTGGCCATCAAGTTGGCTTTTGAGGATTGGCGCCATTGGCTAGAGGGAGCCAGACACCCTATTACCATGTTTACTGACCATAAAAATCTGGCCTACTTGGAGTCAGTCAAGCGTCTGAACCCGAGACAGGCCAGATGGTCTTTGTTCTTTTCAAGGTTTAATTTTGTTGTCACGTTCCGCCCTGGGGTTAAGAATGTGAAGGCAGATGCCCTGTCACATTGTTTTCCGGGAGGTGGGAATTTTGAAGACCCGGGTCCCATTTTGGCTGAAGGTGTGGTGGTCTCTGCTCTTTTTCCTGAATTGGAGGCAGAGGTGCAGGCAGCCCAGTCAGAGGCTCCTGATCTTTGTCCTCCTGGGAGGTTGTTTGTGCCTCTCGCTTTAAGACACAAGATTTTTAAGGAACACCACGATACGGTCCTTGCTGGGCACCCGGGGGCAAGAGCCACAGTGGATCTCATCGCTCGGAGATTCTGGTGGCCTGCGCTTCGTAAGTCGGTTGAGGGTTTTGTGACAGCCTGCGAGACTTGCGCTCGTGCCAAAGTCCCTCATTCACGGCCATCAGGTCCTCTCCTTCCCTTACCCATTCCTTCTCGTCCTTGGACACATCTGTCCATGGACTTCATAACGGACCTGCCTTGTTCCTCGGGGAAGACTGTGATTCTGGTGGTGGTGGACCGTTTTAGCAAAATGGTGCATTTCATCCCTTTTCCTGGTTTGCCCAATGCTAAGATGCTGGCGCAGGCATTTATTGATCACATTGTCAAATTGCATGGTATTCCTTCAGACATAGTCTCTGATAGGGGCACGCAGTTTTTTTCCAGATTCTGAAAGGCTTTCTGTTCTCGCTTGGGGGTTCGGTTGTCATTCTCTTCTGCTTTCCACCCGCAGTCGAATGGCCAGACAGAGCGCGTCAATCAGAATCTGGAGACATATCTGCGCTGTTTTGTGGCGGAGAATCAGGAGGATTGGTGTTCTTTTTTGTCCCTTGCTGAGTTTGCTTTAAATAACCGTCGTCAGGAGTCATCTGATAAGTCACCATTTTTTGGTGCATATGGGTTTCATCCGCAGTTTGGGACTTTTTCGGGAGAGGGGTCTTCTGGTTTACCTGATGAGGACAGATTCTCCTCGTCTTTGTCTTCTATTTGGCAAAAGATTCAGGATAATCTAAAGAGCATGAGTGAGAGATATAAGCGTGTGGCAGATAAGAGACGTGTGCCTGGTCCGGACCTGAATGTTGGTGATCTGGTGTGGTTGTCTACCAAGAATATCAAATTGAAGGTTCCCTCCTGGAAGTTGGGTCCTAGGTTTATTGGGCCTTACAAAATCCTGTCTGTCATCAATCCTGTTGCCTACCGTCTTGATCTTCCTCAGACTTGGAAGATCCATAATGTTTTTCATAAGTCCTTATTGAAACCTTATGTTCAACCCATTGTACCCTCGCCTTTGCCTCCTCCTCCTATTATGGTTGATGGGAATCTTGAATTTCAGGTCTCTAGGATTGTGGATTCTCGTCTTGTCCGCGGTTCTCTCCAGTACCTCGTTCATTGGGAGGGTTATGGTCCTGAGGAGAGGATGTGGGTCCCAGTGACGGACATTAAGGCCACTCGTCTCATCAGGGCTTTCCATAGGTCCCATCCTGAGAAGGTGGGCTCTGAGTGTCCGGAGTCCACTCGTAGAGGGAGGGGTACTGTCACAACCAGACAGCTGAGAAGCTCTGACAGAAGCCTTTCAGAACCTCCTCCTTGAGTTTTCTTTGTTTTGAATTTCAGTTCCTCATCTTGTTAGCCTCTCTCAGCTGTCATGTAGTTGGACTGATTGCATCCCTTTAAATTCCTCCCCATAATGCATTAGTGTGCGGCTTATACAACTTCCTGGAGTGTGTGTGCATGCTGATCCTATTTTCCAGCCTTCTACAAGATAAGTGCTGTAGAGTTATTTGTGATTTTCTGTTTGCTGGATCCCAGGTGACCCTGACTCCCTCCGTGTCTAGTGTAGGGAGCCGGTGGTCGTGTCCCCTCACTATTGTAGGGTGTTCAGGTGGTATATAGTCGAGGTACGTGGATATGCGATCATCCACCATTGGGATTTTCGCATAGGCTGAGCAGAAAGGGAGAGTGCCAGGTCTTATGCAGGGGTCTTCCTTTTGTTCCTTAGTTTTGGATCCAGTGAGTCATATATTCATTTTGCATTGTCTTGTTTCCTGTACACCTTCCGTGACATGGGCCCATTGTAGCCTTTAACCACTTCAGCCCCGCTAGCTGAAACCCCCTTCATGACCAGAGCACTTTTTACACTTCGGCACTACACTCCTTTCACCGTTTATCGCTCGGTCATGCAACTTACCACCCAAATGAATTTTACCTCCTTTTCTTCTCACTAATGGAGCTTTCATTTGGTGGTATTTTATTGCTGCTGACATTTTTACTTTTTTTGTTATTAATCAAAATGTAACGATTTTTTTGCAAAAAAATGACATTTTTCACTTTCAGCTGTAAAATTTTGCAAAAAAAACGACATCCATATATAAATTTTTCACCAAATTTATTGATCTACATGTCTTTGATGAAAAAAAAATGTTTGGGCAAAAAAAAAAATGGTTTGGGTAAAAGTTATAACGTTTACAAACTATGGTACAAAAATGTGAATTTCCGCTTTTTGAAACAGCTCTGATTTTCTGAGCACCTGTCATGATTCCTGAGGTTCTACAATGCCCAAACAGTAGAAAAACCCCACAAATGACCCCATTTCGGAAAGTAGACACCCAAAGGTATTCGCTGATGGGCATAGTGAGTTCAAAGAACTTTTTATTTTTTGTCACAAGTTAGCGGAAAATGATGATGATTTTTTTCTTTTATTTTTTTCTTACAAAGTCTCATATTCCACTAACTTGCGACAAAAAATAAAAAATTCTAGGAACTCACCATGCCCCTCACGGAATACCTTGGGGTGTCTTCTTTCCAAAATGGGGTCACTTGTGGGGTAGTTATACTGCCCTGGCAATTTAGGGGCCCATATGTGTGAGAAGTACTTTGCAATCAAAATCTGTAAAAAATGACCGGTGAAATCCGAAAGGTGCACTTTGGAATATGTGCCCCTTTGCCCACCTTTGCTGCAAAAAAGTGTCACACATCTGGTATCGCCGTACTCAGGAGAAGTTGGGGAATGTGTTTTGGGGTGTCATCTTACATATACCCATGCTGGGTGAGAGAAATATCTTGGCAAAAGACAACTTTTCCCATTTTTTTTATACAAAGTTGGCATTTGACCAAGATATTTTTCTCACCCAGCATGGGTATATGTAAAATGACACCCCAAAACACATTCCCCAACTTCTCCTGAGTACGGCGATACCAGATATGTGACACTTTTTTGCAGTAAAGGTGGGCAAAGGGGCACATATTCCAAAGTGCACCTTTCGGATTTCACAGGCCATTTTTTACACATTTTAATTGCAAAGTTCTTCTCACACATTTGGGCCCCTAAATTGCCAGGGCAGTATAACTACACCACAAGTGACCACATTTTGGAAAGAAGACACCCCAAGGTATTCCGTGAGGGGCATGGCGAGTTCCTAGAATTTTTGATTTTTTGTCGCAAGTTAGTGGAATATGAGACTTTGTAAGGAAAAAAGGAAAAAAAAGAAAAATCATCATTTTCCGCTAACTTGTGACAAAAAATAAAAAATTCTAGGAACTCGCCGTGCCCCTCACGGAATACCTTTGGGTGTCTTCTTTTCAAAATGGGGTCACTTGTGGCGTAGTTATACTGCCCTGGCAATTTAGGGGCCCAAATGTGTGAGAAGTACCTTGCAATCAAAATGTGTAAAAAAATGGCCTGCGAAATCCAAAAGGTGCACTTTGGAATGTGTGCCCCTTTGCCCACCTAGGCTGCAAAAAAGTGTCACACATCTGGTATCGCCGTACTCAGGAGAAGTTGGGGAATGTGTTTTAGGGTGTCATTTTACATATACCCATGCTGGGTGAGAGAAATATCTTGGCAAAAGACAACTTTTCCCATTTTTTTATACAAAGTTGGCATTTGACCAAGATATTTCTCTCACCCAGTATGGGTATATGTAAAATGACACCCCAAAACACATTCCCCAACTTCTCCTGAGTACGGCGATACCAGATGTGTCACACTTTTTTGCAGCCTAGATGCGCAAAGGTGCCCAAATTCCTTTTAGGAGGGCATTTTTAGACATTTGGATCCCAGACTTCTTCTCACGCTTTAGGGCCCCTATAAAGCCAGGGCAGTATAAATACCCCACATGTGACCCCACTTTAGAAAGAAGACACCCCAAGGTATTCAATGAGGGGCCTGGCGAGTTCATAGAATTTTTATTTTTTGCGTTAGCGGAAATTGATTTTTTTTGTGTTTTTTTTCTCACAAAGTCTCACTTTCCGCTAACTTAGGACAAAAATTTCAATCTTTCATGGACTCAGTATGCCCCTCAGCGAATACCTTGGGGTGTCTTCTTTCCGAAATGGGGTCACATGTGGGGTATTTTTACTGCCCTGGCTTTTTAGGGGCCCTAAAGCGTGAGAAGAAGTCTGGAATATAAATGTCTAAAAATGTTTACGCATTTGGATTCCGTGAGGGGTATGGCGAGTTCATGTGAGATTTTATTTTTTGACACAAGTTAGTGGAATATGAGACTTTGTAAGAAAAAACAAACAAAAAAAATATATATTTCCGCTAACTTGAGCCAAAAAAATGTCTGAATGGAGGGGGGGTGATCAATGACAGGGGGGTGATCAATGACAGGGGGGTGATCACCCATATAGACTCCCTGATCACCTCCATCATTGATCACCCCCCTGGTAAGGCTCTATTCAGACGTCCGGATGATGTTTACGGATCCATGGATACATGGATCGGATCCGCAAAACACATGCGGACGTCTGAATGGAGCCTTACAGGGGGGTGATCAATGACAGGGGGTGATCAGGGAGTGTATATGGGTGATCACCCCCTGTCATTGATCACCCCCCTGGTAAGGCTCCATTCAGACGTCCGCATGATTTTTACGGATCCATGGATACATGCATCGGATCCGCAAAACACATGCGGACGTCTGAATGGAGCCTTACAGGGGGGTGATCAATGACAGGGGGTGATCAGGGAGTGTATATGGGTGATCACCCCCTGTCATTGATCACCCCCCTGGTAAGGCTCCATTCAGACGTCCGTATGATTTTTACGGATACATGGATCGAATCCGCAAAACACATGCGGACGTCTGAATGGAGCCTTACAGGGGGGTGATCAATGACAAGGGGTGATCAGGGAGTGTATATGGGTGATCACCCTCCTGTCATTGATCACCCCCCTGTAAGGCTCCATTCAGACGTCCGTATGATTTTAACGGATCCATGGATACATGGATCGGATCCGCAAAACACATGCGGACGTCTGAATGGAGCCTTACAGGGGGGTGATCAATGACAGGGGGTGATCAGGGAGTGTATATGGGTGATCACCCCTCTGTCATTGATCACCCCCCTGTAAGGCTCCATTCAGACGTCCGCATGTGTTTTGCGGATCCGATCCATGTGTCCATGGATCCGTAAAAATCATACGGACGTCTGAATGGAGCCTTGCAGGGGGGTGATCAATGACAGGGGGATGATCAATGACAGGGGGTGATCAGGGAATCTATATGGGTGATCACCCGCCTGTCATTGATCACCCCCCTGTAAGGCTCCATTCAGACGTCCGCATGTGTTTTGCGGATCCGATCCATGTATCCATGGATCCGTAAAAATCATACGGACGTCTGAATGGAGCCTTGCAGGGGGGTGATCAATGACAGGGGGGTGATCAATGACAGGGGGTGATCAGAGAATCTATATGGGTGATCACCCACCTGTCATTGATCACCCCCCTGTAAGGCTCCATTCAGACGTCCGTATGTGTTTTTTTTTTTTTTGTTTTTTTTTAAAGATCTTTTTATTGAAATGAGAATCCACAAGTACATTCATGAACAAAGCACATCATGTACAAAAATAGCATCAGAGCACATTTATACAGGCAGTTTGTTAACGTTGGATTCCTCAAATCACAATTTTACAATTTAAGCCCCCCCCCCCCACCCCATCCCCCTCATTTGTGACCCCATCCCGAACCCCCCTCCCAACTCCCCACCCCTGAACGCCAGTCCAGGACCACAGGACTAGAAGCGGTATCAGCACTGAGCCACTCCTCCTACCCCCCCAAGAAAGTCTTCCCCAAGTGCCACGTTACACCTCCAGCTTCCCTAAACTATTTGCAAGTTGGGCCTTTAGATACCAGCCAGTCTGTTTAAACGGAGCTATAAGTTCTTGTATTTCAACATCGGATAACCGTTTCTCTACGAACTTCCTCCACTTTTTGATGAACCTTTCCACTAGGCGCTCCTTGTCCTGCTCCACCTCCAATCTCTCCAGGTAAAGAACCTTCTTCATTGTCCCAATGACCCCCTCCCACACCGGACCCTCCCTCTCTAGCCAGTGCCGCAAAAGAGACTTCTTTACCGACATCAATAGAAGGTGCACACCAGGCTTAGCAATCACCGATCCCAATTCCTCTTCCTGGTTCAAAGGTACATAGTGGAATATGCACTGTTGTGGCGTGGGGCCCACTATCTCTCCCCAAATGTCCTCTATCGAGTCAATGGCCTGCTTCCACAATGGCTGCACCATTGGACATTCCCAAATGGCATGTAGTAGTCCTGCCTTCGGGAGATTACACTTAGGGCACTCACGCAGATAATGAGCAGGGGCATCATGGTAGGATAAATTAAAAGCGTACGTTGCTCTATGCATCAGCCTCAGTTGCGTCTCCCTCCACTGCTCATTGTACATTGCTCGCCTAACCATTTCCATTCCCATCCTCATTTTTTTCGCTATATTTAGGTCAGATAACTCCCTTTCCCAAGCTTTGTATGCCCCTTTCACCAAGCCTATTGTCTGAATGCCGTGCAGACGCCTTTGTAATTCAGAGAGGGGTACATGGGAACCATCACTACCTAGCAATGCCGCAAACCATGCCAGCCTCTCCGATTCCCCGACCGAGAGCGCCTGAGCCCTACAATAACTTCTAATTTGCTGGTAAGGAAGGTAGTGGGCTTCCTGGAAGCCAAACTGCGTTTTCACCTGATCCCAAGGTAGCCAGTGAAGGCCGGGAGTCTGTAACAAGTCCTGAAGCCGCATGATGTTCTTTTCCCTCCATGACTGGAACATAGTGTTCTCTCTACCCTGGGGGAACGCCGGCAAAGACCACAGTGGAAGCCTGGGCGACAAGTAGCAAGGAAGGCCATAAATCTTCCTAATCGCCTTCCACGCCATTATGGTATCTTTCAATAGAATGGACTGTCTTATTGACACCGGAATATCTTTCAGTCTGGAGTGAAGCAAAGCCTCAAGATCCTCACCCTCAGCTAGTTCCCTTTCGAAGGCTATCGCCGAATAGTGACCCGTGCCCCACACCCAGTCTCGCACATGTCTGAATAGCGACACTAGGTTGTAGTGACGAATATTCCGTATGTGTTTTGCGGATCCGATCCATGAATCCATGGATCCGTAAAAATCATACGGACGTCTGAACGGAGCCTGACAGGGGGGTGATCAATGACAGGGGGGGTGATCAGGGAGTTTATATGGGGTGATCAGGGGTTTATAAGGGGTTAATAAGTGACGGGGGGGGTGTAGTGTAGTGTTTGGTGCAACTTCACTGACCTACCTGTGTCCTCTGGTGGTCGATCCTAACAAAAGGGACCACCAGAGGACCAGGTAGCAGGTATATTAGACGCTGTTATCAAAACAGCGTCTAATATACCTTTAGGGGTTAAAAAAAATCACATCTCCAGCCTGCCAGCGAGCGATCGCCGCTGGCAGGCTGGAGATCCACTCGCTTACCTTCTGTTCCTGTAAGCGCGTGCGCCTGCGTGCGCGCGTTCACAGGAAATCTCGGGTATCGCGAGATGACGCGCCGATGCGTCCAGGAGGAACAAATCAACCACCTCCCGGACGCATCGGCGCGTTAGGCGGTCGGGAGGTGGTTAAAGCTGTGGGTGTGGCAAGGTTTATTTTAGTGGTTCTTTCCCTTTAATTCCTTGTAATATAGTTGGTTAGTGGTACTAGGCCATGTTCCTAAGGTTTGAAGTAACTGCACATGCATACTACACACTGGAGACTTTTAGGAGGGGCCAGGAATCTAGAAAACATCTAGGCATGTAACAAATTGCTCATCTCCATTACGGACATCATGAGGGTAAGATCGTGTCCTGTGATTACTACCTCACTTTGTATCATATGAGCATTGGCCAGATGCCATGTTAGGAACTGGTCGATGGGGCGCTCGCTCATTTGTTCACGGCCTAAGGTGACCATTACTTACAGTACTTTACTCTGTATGTTATCTTTTGCATACTGTATATCTTTGATGTATTTGTAATAGTTTAATAAACCCTTTATGCACCTAAGCCACGTTAAACCTATTTCATTCCCTGATCCTAGAATTTACAGTAAAACAATGTTATGTTCCTACCAGCAACTTGAATTATGGTTTTATTTCTATGAAAAGGGTGGAAGTCTCCTGTACGTCCATGGCAGGCTTCAGTCAAATACCTCAGGGTTTTTCTAAGCAGATATTAGAACACTGGTCAGGGATAATGAGATTCTCCAGTCTAGTCCGATACACACAACACAAGGCGTTAATGTAATACAGGTTTTATGAACTCTGCAACCCCCGACTTTAAAAGACTTCATAGTCCATGTATTCTGCCGGTAACACAGGTGTGCAGTAAAATGACCTTCTCGCTGTTTGATGTATTTGTGGTGCGGTGGGAATATGTTTATAAACTGCCCTGTTGGCAGGGAGCGGTGTTAGCTTTATGTACAGTACTGGGGAATATAAATAGAAAGCTATGAAAAATGAATTTTGCAGGATTGTATTCAGCAGCAGACTCCTAATGCAGACATTCGGGTTTAACTGTTTGGTATCCACGACACAGGGATTATTAGAAGTGGTTGATCTCATATAGCATACTGCTAATCTCAACAGACCAATAAATTAGAGATCTGCTAAGAAGATACTTCTACAACCCAGTCGTATGTGTTTTAGCCAGTGGCTCGCATTATTTCCATAAGATGTATGCTTCACTCGTGTCCATCAGGTCCTTCTCTGTTTTCTTTTGAGCAGAGACGGCCTGTGTTTTCATAGCCTCTGGAATATTTTGAAGGCCATTACTTAGCTCTCGTTCACATTTCTGTGTACATTTTACGTCATTGGAAAATCCATACGTGTTTCATCCATTGAAGATGTGCGTGAAGGATCCGTGTTTGGTCCATACGTGTTTCATCTGCTGAAAATGTGCATGAAGGATCCGTGTTTGTTCCGTATGTCCGTTTTTGCCTTCTGTGTGTCATCCATATTCCACAGACACTGCCGAGCTTCAAGAGCATCTCCAATCTGTGGTCACTGAAAAACAGACCAAACACAGATGCCATATTTGTTGTGTTAGTGGTTTACACGTGTTTGGTCCACATTGGTGCATGTCTCCATGATTTTTTCATTGACTCACGATCAGTAAAAAGCTACTGATGTGTGAAAAAAAACACATTAAAATCAATGGTTACATGTGCTGTCCGTGAAAAATGCACATAGCACACGTCTGTGAAAACAGAAATGTGAACAAGGCCTTACACAATCATTTCGAACGCCTGAGCCAACCCTAACCCAGATGGTCGTGGATCAAGACCCGCACTGGCAGCAGGACTTTGTGATAACACGTGGCTGTTGCCTCAAAGATTCTTCTAGGAGGATCTCTATTTAAAATTTACTAACACCACCAATGAGCTGGTGAATCAGGCCCACAAACTCTACGCTTCTGTAATTCCAAAACTAAGGCTGACGTCTCATCACTAGTGTTTAGCAAAGCGAAGCATCCGAAATGAAATTCGGTCCGAAGATTAGGAAAACTTTAAATCTAAACAAATCCGAATTTCTTTGTGCTTCATGGTAACTACAGTTTTTCAAAAATGACGGCTGTACATGTTAGAAGTAAGTGCAGAGGAGAAAAGACGGGGAACGCAAGATCACGCATAATTCCGTGCAGCCAGCCAATGCGCAGACAGCTACCCCCCTGTGATGTCATCCTAGGCAGAGCCCTATAAAAGACTGATCCCAAGAGGTCGCTACCATTTTACTGTGAGTTGAGCATAGGGAGAGATGTGACAAGACGCTCCCATGCACTAGGGACAGTGTTGCTGCAAACTGTTAACAGAGAGTGTATGACAATATTGGAGAGGGAGAGAGCAGGGAAAGCAGAGACTGCTCAATTACTGACTCTGCTACAATTTATCGCCATGTACATAACTGTGCAGTGCACCAAAAGTAATAGCTAATCCATTCTATTAGCTGTAGAGTTACTGTGCCATCAGTATTACAGGCAGGTTTAGTTTATCCTCATGTACATAAGTGTGCAGTGCACCAATATTCATAGTTAAAGGGAACCTGTCACCAGGATTTGGGGTATAGAGCTGAGGACATGGGTTGCTAGATGGCCGCTAGCACATCCGCAATACCCAGTCCCCATAGCTCTGTGTGCTTTTATTGTGTAAAAAAAAAACGATATGATACATATGCAAATTAACCTGAGATGAGTCCTGTCCCTGACTCATCTCACGTACAGGACTCGTCTCAGGGTAATTTGCATATGGATCAAATCGTTTTTTTTACACAATAAAAGCACACAGAGCTATGGGGACTGGGTATTGCGGATGTGCTAGCGGCCATCTAGCAACCCATGTCCTCTGCTCTATACACAAAATCCCGGTGACAGGTTCCCTTTAATCCGTTCTGTTAACTGTAGAGTTACTGTGATTCAATATTACAGGCCCTGTTACCGGTAAGTCTAATTTATCGCTGTGTACATAACTGTGCAGTGCACCAATATTAATAGCTAATCCATTTTGTTAGCTGTAGAGTTAGGCCCCTTTCACACGGGCGAGTATTCCGCGCAGATGCGATGCGTGAGTTGAACGCATTGCACCCGCACTGAATACCGACCCATTCATTTCTATGGGGCTGTTCACATGAGCGGTGATTTTCACGCATCACTTATGCGTTGCGTGAAAATCGCAGCATGCTCCTCTTTGTGCGTTCCCTGGCCCTGTCAATCAACATGAGGAGGGGGCGTCTTTAGGATCGGAGGATGCGGCTGCTACCAGCAAGTAGCCGCCCTACTTGCTGGTAGCAAGGTAATTTGCATATTTTAAAAGCACGTTTTTAACACAATCTACTGAACCGAAATGATTAATTAGATTATGTATGCATAAATCGCAGTATAGGGATTATAAGTAAACAAAACAAAAAAACGGTTTACTGGGGTGACAGAAGCCCCTTAAGTGTTCCGCTTGTCGTGTTTTGTATTCCCCCCCCCCCCTCCCTGGGTTGTTTACTAGGCCTCAGTGAGACGCTAGTTCCTTAACCAGGGAAGGAACAGGTGGTCTCTGCCCTGTCATTATCTTTAGGGCATCTGAGGGTCACCAGGGTTTTCTATGTTCCCGTGTATGGGTATCTCTGCCATCGAGAGGTGCCCATACGGATAGGAGTTAGAGCCAGGAGCAGGGTTTTATAGGTGGTGACCCTTTTCCTTCCCTAGCGGTGAGGCCTAGTGTCTTTCCCCTTCCTTCTTGATTGTCTTTTGGTGTTCTCCCCTACTACATCCGTGACAGCAGGACTCGTCCACTTCTGCCCAAAAGGGGGGAGAATGGAATGGCGAGTTCCATTCTGTCTAAGATAGCTCTGCCAGAAACGCTGCCACCTGATGGTGAACCAGGCACTTTACATATAAACAATTGCATAAAGATATTAGGAATGCACATTGTGGAGGACCTGAAAGAAAATATATAAGATTACATTTTGTTAGCCCATTAGAGATAGTAGCAGGGTTCAGGAGTGGCAACACCACTCTGGGGTGTTAAAGTTGAGCATGCACACTGTCTCTCCGTTCAGCTCTATGAGACTATCGGAGATAGCCATCAATGTGAAGGAAACCCTAACGCAACCCCAAAGCAATTGCGCCCAACGGGTGTGACATGGATGTGGAACGCTGTTATGGTTTCCTTTGAGGATGCAAATCACTGCAAAAAATGCACCAAAATGATACGCAACTGACAATACTAGCTAATTCCTCAAGCCAATGTTAAAAGCTGAGAACTTTGCCAATATCTTCCAGTCAGGAACATATCGGAGCCCCATGTCACGGTGTCTCAGCAAGCATGGGTCCTACCACTCAACTACCCGTGGTGTGTGAACAGGGTCTGAACAATGCTAGAAACCAGCTCACAGCCAGACTCTCACATGCCTCCATAGTGGTATAACCAATGCACTGTGAGGTAGTGCATGAGGGGCTCCGATATGTTCCTGACTGGAAGATATTGGCAAAGTTCTCAGCTTTTATCATTGGCTTGAGGAATTAGCTAGTATTGTCAGTTGCGTATCAGGTGCATTTTCTGCAGTGATTTGTGTATGTATATAATTTTTCATCTGCACAATGCATCATTTTGTGTAAAATGTCCTTGTGGTGCATGTGGTCCTCCCCGACATCCTCCATTTTATGCATTTTTTTGCTGGAGATTGCCGTTATCTGCGGACCGCATGTGGAGGAATTGCTCCCCCGGCTATAAACACGCTACAGTGTCTGAGTTTGGAGCATTTCCACCCGTTTAGGCCACTTTTTTCAGTGAGTTTTTTTCCTTTGAGGATGGAAGGCATATTGAAGATGTAAACTGAGCCTTATAGAGAACCGTACACCTTTAATAACTGTCGGCTGAACGTTCATTTGGGGGAGAGCTCTTTCTCCCAACTCTTCTCAGTCCGGCTACAGTAACTAGGACTAAAGCCTATTAGAGGACAGGGTGGGCCAGGGAGACATCGCTCCAATGCTCCGTCACAGCATTCAAGTATAGTGATGCAGTTGAATATGTAGAGATGGAACATGGAAGCGCTCATTGTCCATGGCCTTTCCGCAGGGCCGGCTCTATCATAAGGCAGCCCAAGCGGCTGCTTGAGGGCGCAGAGAAGGGGGGGCGGCAAACAATTAACTTACATTTACCTCGCTGAGCCTGTTTGCTAAGCAGCCCGGCCGAACCCCGCCCTCACACTCACACTCACAGAGCGGCACGCAGCTGACAGGCTGAGGGAGCACACACACTCTGAGCTACGAGACCCTGGTGTATTTAAATCTCATTTAGCATGTCTTTCAGAAAAGTTTCGCCTGGGATTCGAACTCGCGACCTTTCACATCAGAGGCAAGGCATTTACCCACACAGCTATGACAGCTGTATAGCCAATGACTTTTAAAAAAAAACAACAACAAAAAAAAAAATATAATAATAATAATAATTATATATATATAAGACTTCTACTGTAGATAACTTTGATACCTAGTGTACATCCATACACATGACAGCTGCACCAGTACACACTGTGTATGGATGTAGCAGAGCTGGGTGTGTTGGGGCAACTGTCATGTGTATGGTTGTACCCTAGGTATTAAAGTTCTCTACAGTAGAAGTCTTATATATATATATTTTTTTTAAGTTACTGTCTGTACAGCTTTCATAGCTGTGCGGGTAGGTGCTTTGCCGCTGATACAGAAGGTCATAGGTCCCATCACAAACTTTTCTGAAAGACAGGCTAAATAAGAACACAAGCAGCAAATCTAGACACTAGAGGCTGCTGGGAACACAGGAAGAGGAAGAGGCTGCATCGCATCGCTGACATGGAGGTAAGTATAACATTATTATTATTTATATTTTTTTTAAATACCGGACTGTTACTTTACTGCCATGGGGTAGGCGGGTAGGGGGGGGGGCTATTGGCGCCATGATACTGGCACATGGAGGGGGGAGGAGAGAGGCACTTGATTCTGGCACATTAGGGGGCAGGGGGAGAGGATGGCACTATGATATTGGCACATGGGGGGAATATAAATCATGAGGGGCAGAAATGGGAAATGATGGGAGGGCAAGAAATGGACATGAATCATGAGGGGCAGAAATGTGAAATGATGGGGGGGGGCAAGAAATGGATATGAATCATGAGGGGCAGAAATGTGAAATGATGGGGGGGAAAGAAATGGACATGAATCATGAGGGGCAGAAATGTGAAATGATGGGGGGGGGCAAGAAATGGACATGAATCATGAGGGGCAAAAATGTGAAATGATGGGGGGGGGGCGCCAAAATGTAGATTTGCTTGTGTTGACAAAAATCCTTGCACCGGCCCTGCCTTTCCGCTGCCCCTCCCTGGTGCTGCCTGAGGCAATCGCCTCACTATTGGTGGTGCACCGCTCTATGTATGTGATGTGGAGGGGACCCAAACCAAGTTTTTGGACCAAGAGTTTTGATCTAGCCTGTCCTCCCTGGCTCCCCGCTCTGTATTACCAGCTGTTACCACCAGTGTGAGCACAGTTTTTGGCTCCTTGATACAATACAAGGACGACTGTTCCTTTAAGCTTTACATTATCTTTGCATTAGGCTTTAGCAGCTATTTCTGTCGCTGCGCAGGTTCGGCTGCAGATTTTATCATTATGAATCTTAGGTTCTTTTGCGGCCCATAATGAGCGCTGTCTAGTGAGGGTTATGTTACCTTTCTCCTCCTTTTTGCCTCATTATATAATAACAGTTTTTTTGGTTTTTTTACACAGCCGTCCCCTGAGGCCTCCACTGGCTGCATGAACTGTCAGTGCTCTTATTAAGCACAAGTATGATACTGGTGGCAACCACCAAGACGCTGGAAATAAAATACACAGTTTGGGGGATACTTCGCTGGGTGGTTCTTTTTAATAATATTAGTGCACTGACTAAATGCAGATGTAGCAGTGCTGAGTTTGCCATATGACACCACTGCAGGCAGAGGCATAACCCGAAGCTCCTTGGCCCCAACAGAAAATGCATAACATGGTCCCCACCTATCATGTGCATGGTGTCTTTGTATGTGACAGAGGCGGCTTTGGGCCTGGGTACAGTTGCTGTCACTGCACACCCTATAGCTACCCTCCTAGCTGTAGGTGAAGCGACTACACTAACCTAACCCAGATCGTAATCATAAAAGCAATTGCAAAATGACTCATTCAGCCCTGCTGCATCCATCACTACATGAAAATACAGATGTAGAAGAGCTGTCACTTGGCACAATTCCTTTAGAACAGAATTAAATTAAACCCTGATGCATCTATACAAACATGTATGGCCACTACGTATGGATAAACAGGTGCAGCAAAGACCCCATTGAGCTGGGCTGAAATGTTGCGACTGGGGTAATAAACGGGTCCACCACCCTGACCTTCTTTGGAGTGCTGCCTCAATTTTTGTTCTTTGGACATTATCTATCTATCTATCTAATATCTATCTATCTATCTCATATCTATCTATCTAACATCTATCTATCTATCTATCTATCTATCTCATATCTATCTATCTAACATCTATCATCTATCTATCATCTATCTATCTAATATCTATCTATCTAACATCTATCTATCCATCTATTATCTATCTATCTATCTATCTAATATCTATCTAACATCTATCTATCAAACATCTAACATCTATCTATCTATCTAATATCTATCTATCTAACATCTATCTATCTAATATCTATCTATCTAACATCTATCTATCCATCTATTATCTATCTATCTATCTATCTAATATCTATCTAACATCTATCTATCAAACATCTATCATCTATCTATCTAACATCTATCTATCTATCTATCTATCTATCTAACATCTATCTATCTATCTATCTATTATCTATCTATCTAACATCTATCTATCATCTATCTATCTAACATCTATCTATCATCTATCTATCTATCTAACATCTATCTATCTATCTTTATGGAGAAAACAGCATCACAGATCAGAAAATTGAAAGTGTAATGGGTGCCATTCCTCCAGTCTGTGGGTTATAAGCCGATAAACATATGTCAGAAGGATGAAGTAGCTCTCGGAATAAGGTGAAAGGGTGATGGACCCACTAAGGGGAGGCCTGTGAACATAAAGTGGCCCTGGAAAAAATACTAAAAGTGGCCCCGTTTTGTAGTGGGGTCCACATTGACAGAAGGCAGGGCCAGCATTACTATATTGTGGTACATTATACCACCGCAACAGAGCCAAATACCACAGTCCACCATAAATACTGCCAGCAGCACAAAATACATCCCAAAAACTTCCACTGGACGGCCATGAGGAGGGGCCAGGCGGCCTCCTGGGCCTCGGCCCACAGAGATATTTCCCTGTAAAAACTTTATTCACCCCCAACTTTTCAACCTTTCTTAGCCTCATTGTGTTGGCCAGAAACGTTGTGGTTGTGGGTGAATAAAGCGGGTCCATCACCCTTTCACCTTATTTGTAGAGCTGCCTCATCCTTTTTACATACAGATGTAGCATGGTTAACAGTCACACTTGGTGAGTTATCACATCTAGTTAATGCATTAACTCTGCTGCATCTGCATATCTATCTATGTATATCTCATAGCTATCTCTGCCTCTCTCTCTTCTATTAGTTGCCCATAGCAACCAATCAGATTCCACCTTTCATTTTTCAGAGCACCCTTTGGAAAGTGAAAGGTGGAATCTGATTGGTTGCTATGGGCAACTAAGCCAGTTTTTCTTCCTACCAGTTTTGATGAATCTCCTCCATTGTTCTCCCAGACTGGGGGGAAAAATTCAGGGACATCCCAAACCTCAGCCAACAAACTGTGCCACCTTTGAGACTGAGCGACGACTACAACCCTCAAACATGGAGGAGAACTGCCTCTATCATCCTGTTACAGTACCTACCTGACTATGGTGTCTATTGTACTTATTAAGACTATAGACACAATGGACAGGTAGGTACTTGTAAGAACAATTTCCACAATATCCACTAATATCCACCATGCACTTGTAAAGACTATAGACACCATAGTCAGGTATGTACTTATTAATTACATAACTGACTATGGCGGATATTGTTGATACAAGTATGTACCTAACTGTGGTGTCTATAGTCGTTATAGGTACCTACCTGCCTATGGCCACTATAGTTGTTACAAGAACCTACCTGACTATGGTGGATATTGCTGTTACAAGCGGCTACCTGACTATGGTGGATATTGTTGTTATAAGTACCTACCTGACTATAATGGATATTGCTGTCACAAGTACCTACCTGACTATGGTGTCTATAGTTTTTAAAGGTAACTACCTGACTATGCTAGACATTGTTGTTACAAGTACTTACCTGACTATGGTGGATATTGTTGATACAAGTACCTACCTGACTATGCTAGACATTGTTGTTACAAGTACCTACCTGACTATGGTGGATACAGTCGATATAAGTACCTACCTGACTATAAGGCCTCATGTACATGGCCGTTGTTTTGGTCCGCATCCGAACCACAGTTTTGGCGGCTCAGATGTGGACCCATTCACTTCAATGGGGCCGCAAAAGATGCGGACAGCACTCCGTGTGCTGTCCGTATCCGTTGCTCCGTATCGTGGTCCACAAAAAAATATAACCTGTCCTATTCTTGTCTGCGTTTTGCGAAGAAGTATAGGCAGTTATATTGATGGCTGTCCGGGCCATTCTGCAAATTGCGGAAAGCACACGGACGCCATCCTTGTTTTGTGGATCCACGATTTGCGGACCGCAAAACACACAACGGTTGTGTGCATGAGGCCTAATGGATATTGTTGTTACAAGTACCTACCTGACAATGGTGGATATTGTTGTTACAGGTATCTACCTGACTATGGTGGATATTGTTGTTACAGGTACCTACCTGACTATGGTGGATATAGTCGTTATAAATACCTATCTGACTATGGTGGATATTGTTGTTTGTTACAGATATCTACCTGACTATGGTAGACATTGTTGTTATAAGTACCTACCCGACTATGGTAGATATTGTTGTTTGTTACAGGTATCTACCTGACTATGGTAGACATTGTTGTTATAAGTACCTACCTGACTATGGTGGATATTGTTGTTATAAGTACCTACCTGACTATGGTAGATATTGTTGTTATAAGTACCTACCTGACTATGGTGGATATTGTTGTTATAAGTACCTACCTGACTATGGTGGATATTGTTGTTACAGGTACCTACCTGACTATGGTAGATATTGTTGTTACAGGTACCTACCTGACTATGGTGGATATTGTTGTTATAAGTACCTACCTGACTATGGTGGATATTGTTGTTATAAGTACCTACCTGATTATGGTGGATATTGTTGTTATAAGTACCTACCTAACTATGGTGGATATTGTTGTTACAGGTACCTACCTGACTATGGTAGATATTGTTGGGTAGCACATACAATTACATTGTGATCCTTCGTCTCTACCCAGACATCGGCACAAAGAGATAAGCTGCGCTTTTACACTCATCCTGACTATTTTCCGCTTTCCGCTGCCCTACCCGCTGCATTGTGGGACGCAGAATATTATTTTTTCCACCCTAATGGCCTTTCCATTCCCAGCTGGCTCCGAAGATTTAATATTTCACCTGCAAAAAAAAAAGCCCTGTTCAGTTTTATTCGGCCGCAGCATCAAAGCAAACACTGCAGAAGAGAGTTAAATGATATCGGTCTGGAGACCATTGTATCACAGAATGACGATCCTACAGAAAGCTAGCTGATTGTATTTGCTAAAAGCGCAGATTTCTCTAAATTGGCGCTTTACAAATCTGATCTAACCTTTCTGCGCCCGCTATGTGGATGCTGCATGGCTGTTAATCCAAAGCTGATAAACTTCACAGAAAATCTGACACATCAAACGTCTCTCTGAAGCCTGGAACCTCCTAAAACACCAGTGTGTCATCTTATATTAAGCCTTTATACTCGTCACTGCGCAATATTAAAGGTTTTCCCAACAAATAAGAAACCTTTCACTTCAATATACACAATATACCCGTATTTTCACCCTATAAGAAGCCATTCCCCCCCATTTGCCCAGCTGTGCCCCAGCAATATGTCCAGCTGTGCCCCCAGTAATATGCCCAGCTCTGCCCCAGTAATATGTCCAGCTGTTCCCCCAGTAACATACCCACCTGTGCCCCCAGTGATATGTCTAGCTGTGCCCCCAGTAATATGCCCTGTTATGTGCCCCCAGTAATATGCCCTGTAATGTGTCCCCAGTAATATGACCAGCTGTTCCCCCAGTAACATACCCACCTGTGCCCCCAGTGATATGTCCAGCTGTGCCCCTAGTAATATGCCCTGTTATGTGCCCTCAGTAATATGCTCTGTTATGTGCCCCAGTTATACGCCCTGTTATGTGTCCCCAGTAATATGACCAGCTGTGCCCCCAGTACTATGCCCAGTTGTGCCCCCAGTAATATGCCCAGCATTGCCCCCAGTAATATACCCAGCTGTGCCCCCAAGTAATATGCCCAGCTGTGCCTCCAGTAATATGCCCAGCTGTGCCCCCAGTAATATGCCCAGCTGTGCCTCCAGTAATATGTCCAACTGTGGCTGTAGTAATATGTCCAGATGTTCCCTCAGTAATATGCCCAGCTGTGCCCACAGTAATATGCCCAGTTGTGCCCCCAGTAGTATGCCCAGCTGTGTCCTCAGTAGTATGTCCAGTTATGTGTCCCCAGTAATATGTCCAGTTATGTGCCCCGGTATTATGTCCAGCTGTGCCCCCAGTAATATGCCCAGCTGTTCCCCCAGTAGTATGCCCAGCTGTGCCCCCAGTAGTATTGCCAGGTGTGCCCCCAGTAATATGCCCAGCTGTGCCCCCAGTAGTATGCCCAGCTGTGCCCCCAGTAGTATTGCCAGGTGTGCCCCCAGTAATATGCCCAGCTGTGCCCCCAGTAATATGCCCAGCTGTGCTCCCAGTAATATGCTGAGCTGTGCCCCCAGCTGGCAGGGGGGAGAAATGATGGAGCAGGGAGCCGATGCAGGCTCTCTGTTTCATCATAATATACAGGCAGCTGTCTCTGTGTCCTATGGAAGCAGAGGCAGCTGCCAGAAAGCGGGACATAGCTCCCCCGTACTGGGACAGCCACTGAAATCCGGGACTGTCCCGCCAGATCCGGGATGGTTGGGAGGTATAAATTAATCTTCTTTATTCTACACATATAAATATACATATCTTGTAGTCAAAACATACCAAAGCCCGTATACAAACTCCAGTTCACTGAGGCAGACAAAAGCAGTGGGGGCATACTCTGTCCCCAGTAATGTGTCCATCTGTGCCCCCCAGTAATATGTCCAGCTGTGCCCCCCAGTAATATGTCCAGCTGTGCCCCCAGTAATATGCCCTGTTATGTGCCCCCAGTATTATGCCTAGTTATGTGTCCCCAGTAATATGCCCAGCTGTGCCCCCAGTAATATGTCAAGCTTTGCCCCCAGTAATATACCCAGCTGTTCCCCCAGTGATATGCCCAGCTGTGCCCCCAGTAATATGCCCTGTTATGTGCCCCCAGCAATATGCCCTGTTATGTGCCCCCAGCAATATGCCCTGTTATGTGCCCCCAGCAATATGCCCTGTTATGTGCCCCCAGCAATATGCCCTGTTATGTGCCCCCAGCAATATGCCCTGTTATGACCCCCTCATGGTTTTCCCAACAAATAAGAAATCTTTCACTTCAATATACACAATATACCCGTATTTTCACCCTATAAGAAGCCATTCCCCCCCCCCCCCCAAAAGTGGGGGGAGAATGGCAGTGTGTCTTTTAGGGCGAATACCATTATGGAAGCGCCCATTAGCATACAGTAAAACCAGGGAGCGGTAAATACAGTGCTCCTTGTCCTGGCTGTGTACTTACCGCTCCTATCAGTAGCAGAGCACACTGAATATTATTAAATTACAATACCTCCTAAATTTCTAAATGAACAAAAAGGGAGATATGCCCAGTTATGTGTCCCAGTAATATGCCCATCTGTGCCCCCAGTAATATGCACATCTGTGTCCCCAGTAATATGCCCAGCAGTGCCCCCAGTAATATACCCAGCTGTGCCACCAGTAATATGCCCAGCTGCGCCCCCAGCCGCCGGGGGAGAAATGATGGAGCAGGGAGCCGATGTCAGCTCTCTGATTCATCATAATATACAGGCAGCTGTCTCTGTGTCCTATGGAAGCAGAGACAGCTGCCAGAAAGCGGGACATAGCTCTTCTGTACTGGGACAGCGGGACAGCCACTGAAATCCAGGACTGTCTCGCCGGATCCGGGACGGTTGGGAGGTATAAATTAATCTTCTTTATTCTACACATATAAATATACATATCTTGTAGTCAAAACATACCAAAGCCCATATAAAAAGTCCAGTTCACTGAGGCAGATAAAATCAGAGGGGGGGGGGGGTATATTCTGTTACTGATTAGAACTTGTTTGAAGTCTGCAAGAGAACTTCTGAGCTATGCTACAGCCAATGTTAGCACACTGTATGTGGACTCTATGTCATGAATATAGAGGAGAGGAGGGACACCATAAAGACAACAGAAGGGAAGAGGACAAACAACTAGGCCTCAATGCTAGGGAGAAGGGAAAGGTCACCTCCTAGGAAACCCCTAGAACTGGCCCCGACTCCTGTCAGTATGTATAGACCCCGAATGTGGGAAAATACATACGCCAGAACATAAACACCCTAGGAGCCCTGATATGCCCTAGAGGTAGTGAAAGGGAAAGAGACTACCGGAGGCCTAGTAAAGACGAGCACAAAGGAACAACCAAATAAAAACGCGACACTTAACTTCAGTAGTGATGAATGAGCTGGAACACCAGAGACAACCTCACACCAGCTCTGCCAAACCCAAAAGAAGCTAACTACCACATAATCAGATGGGTGGGGTCAGACTATAAAGGGTAGAAGTGATGACCACTGAGCAACAGCTGAAACAAAGTAAGTGGTCATTAACCTTATCAATATTGAATCAAGAGAAATCAAGGCTGCTGTTCCTCCACGCTCAGCCAATCTACTTGATCTCCTGACATTAGTCAATTGAGGGACCGTCACGCTCTATTACCAGTACTATTCTGTACTCACCGCTCCTTGGTCTTCTTCTGCTGGCGCCGAACGTTGTGCTGTGACCTGCACAGAGCATAAGGATGTAGGCGCACTAAGTGACCTCATGCTGTGCGACATTGGGTCACCACACAGAGTGACAGAGAGATTGATGGATCTCAGGAGCGGTGGCAGTGTCCAGAATAGGAGAGGTGAGGTGATTTATTTTTTTGTCAGATCTGTGGTCTGATTAACATTGGGGGGTCTGAGCTGAGGTCTGATTAACATTGGGCGTCTGATTAGGGTCTGATCTGAGATCTTATAAACAATGGTGATCTGTTTGGGGGTCTGAGCTGAGGTCTGATTAACTTTGAGGGTTTGATCTGAGGTCTGATTAACATTGGGGGTCTGAGTTAAGGTCTGATTAACCTTGGGGGTCTGAGTTGAGGTCTGATTAACACTGGGGGTCTGTTTTGGGGTCTGAGTTGAGGTCTTATTAACCTTGGGGGTCTGTTTGGGGGTCTGAGCTGAGGTCTGATTGACATTGGGGGTCTGTTCTGCGGTCTGATTAATATTGGGGGTCTGTTTGAGGGTCTGAGCTGAGGTCTGATTGGGGGTCCGAGCAGAGGTCTGATTAGCATTGGGGGTCTGAGCTGAAGTCTTATTAACATTGGGGGTCTGTGTGAGGGTCTGAGCAGAGGTCTGATTAACACTGGGGGTCTCATCTGAAGTCTGATTAACATTGGGGTTCTGTTTGAGGGTCTAAGCTGAGATCTGATTGGGGGTTTGATCTGAGCTCTGATTAACATTGGGGGTTTGTTTGGGGGTCTGAGCTGAGGTCTGATTAACACTGGGGGTCTGTTTGAGGGTCTAAGCTGAAGGTCTGATTAACATTGGGGTCAGATTGGGGATCTGTGCTGAGGTCTAATTAACATTGGGGGTCTGTTTGAGGATCTGAGCTGAAGTCTGATTGGGGTCTGAGGTCTGATTAACATTTGGGGTCTGTTTTAGGGTTTGCGCTGAAGTCTGATTGGGGTCTGATCTGAGGTCTGATTAACATTAGGGGTCTGATCTGAGGTCTGATTAACATTGGGGGTCTGTTTGAGAGTCTGAGCTGAGGTCTGATTAACATTAGGGGTTTGTTTGGGGGTCTGATCTGAGGTGTGATTAGCATTGCAGGTTTGATCTGAGGTCTGATTAACATTTGGGGCCTGTTTCGAGGTCTGAGCTGAGATCTAATTAACATTAGGGGTCTGAGGCCTGACTAACATTGGGGGTCTGTTTGACGGTCTGAGCTGAGCAGTGGCATCGCCAAGGGGAGTGTCCCTCCATGTGCCCCCCCAACTAAAATGCCCCCGCAACTGAGCGTCCGCAGCCGGACACAGGGAGATGAGCGCTTCCATTACGCTCATCTCCATAGTCATCTGCCTGTGCTAGTGCGGCGGGGCAGGGGAGGGAGAGGCGTGTCCCCTTCCTCTGATGACGTCATTGGGGGGGCTCTAAGCTCTTGTTACTGGGCTGGCAGTGGCACATGATGGGGGGCTCTTACTGGCACATGGGGGGCTCTTGTTAATGTTGTTAATGGCACATGGGCGGGGGGCTCTTGTTACTGGCACATGATGGGGGGCACTTATTACTGGCACATGGGGGGGCTCTTGTTACTGGCACATGGGGGGCTCTTGTTACTGGCACATGATGGGGGGCACTTGTAACTGGCACATAGGGGGGCTCTTGTTACTGGCACATCGGAGGGCTCTTGTTACTGGCACATGGGGGCTTTTGTTACTGGCACTTGATGGGGGGGGCTCTTGTTAATGGGACATGATGGGGGGCTCTTATTACTGGCACATGATGGGGGGCTCTTATTACTGGCACATGATGGGGGTTCTTATTACTGGCACATGGGGGAGCTCTTGTTACTGGCACATGATGCGGG
Source organism: Bufo gargarizans (assembly GCF_014858855.1). Taxonomy (NCBI): domain Eukaryota; kingdom Metazoa; phylum Chordata; class Amphibia; order Anura; family Bufonidae; genus Bufo; species Bufo gargarizans. Next base: position 36,330,058 of record NC_058084.1, read on the forward strand.
GCTCAAGTTACAGGCACATGATAGGGGGGGCTCTTATTACTGGCACATGATAGGGGGGCTTATTACTGGCACATGATGGGGGGTTTATTACTGGCACATGATGGGGGGCTTATTACTGGCACATTGGGGGGGCTCTTGTTACTGGCACGTGATGGGGGGCTCTTATTACTGGCACATGATGGGGGGCTCTTATTACTGGAACATTGGGGGGGCTCTTATTACTGGCACATGATGGGGGGCTCTTGTTACTGGCACATGATGGGGGGCTCTTGTTACTGGCACATGATGGGGGGCTCTTGTTACTGGCACATGATGGGGGGCTCTTGTTACTGGCACATGATGGGGGGGCTCTTGTTACTGGCACTTGATGGGGGGGCTCTTGTTACTGGCACATGATTGGGGCACTTATTACTGGCACATGATTGGGGGCACTTATTACTGGCACATTATTGGGGACACATATTACTGGCACATTATTGGTGGCCACTATAGGGGCATCTACTGAGGCCACAAAGAAGGGGTATTTTATATGGGTGGCTCTGTACAGTAGCATTTTATACCGGTTACTGACACATTATGGTGGGTACTATGGGGAAGGGGGGAGAGGAGTACTATGGAGTAATCTACGGGGGGCACTAAGAAGGGGTATTTTATACTTGCAAATTATGGGGGACACTCAGGGCATCTACTGGGGCACGATATATGGGGAATTTTATACTGGTACATTATGGGGGCACTAGGAGGAAGGGGGGAGAGGGGCACTATGGGGCATTTATGGGGGCAGTATATAGGGGTATTTTATACTGGCACATTATAGGGGCACTATGGGGACATTAGCTCAACTGGAGGCATTACAAGGGGGTATTTTTTGCATTGTCACATTATAAGGAGAATAATTTCTACTGGGGGGCATAATAGTGGGCTTTATTTCTCCCCCATGGTATGACCCCCTAGTAGCAGCACCAGCCTCTACCTGTTCTGCTATCCCTCTGCCCCTTCTCCAAATCCTTATTATGAAATCTTTCTCATTAGGATAAAACACAACATCAGCTCCGCCGAGCCCCCCAGGCAAGTGTTGAAGTGGTGTCCGAGATCCCCAAGGGCCAAGGCAAGTAAATGTAAGTTTTCATGTGAAATTTGTTTGTTATACACATAGCATACACTGTGCCACACAATATACAGTATACCTCTACACTGTGTAGTCTGTTCTATAAGCACCATTGTTTTGTGGCGGCGGACAGAAAATAATCTGGTAGTGCCCCTCCCGAGACCAGGCTCGGGATCCGCCACTGGACTGCTCACAGGAGTGTACATTTCTTCTAAACTGTAATCCGTATCCTCTGACCTGCAGAAATCAGCACTCGCTCGGTAACAACTAACAGGCAGTGCCTGTAGGATGTAGCCTGGCCTTGTTACCGAAACTAGCTGAGTGGTGTAAGGTTAAGGTACTAGTAGAGATGAGCGGCCACTTAATCCTGATTTAAAGTTAAAGTTACTGCAGGAAATGGATTACAGTTGAGAAATGTCAAATGTACACTACTGTGAGCAGCGGGGAGGGAGATCTGTGGATGACACTGTTATAGGGAGGGCGATCTGTGGATGACACTGTTATGGAGGGGGAAATGGGGATGACACTGTCATGGGGTGGATCTGTGGATGACACATATAGCATAAGATGCTATATACGGTATGTGTCATCCACAGATCCCCCCCCCCCATAGCAGTGTCATCCACAGATCCCCCCCCATAGCAGTGTCATCCACAGGCAACTAGGACATGTTGAAATCTGAGTGATTGTTTGTTTGTTTTTAAACCACAGACAGCAGGACTTTTCTTCCATGTTGCGGTTTTAGGTATTAGGTAAAGTATCGCAATATTTCTAAGCATACTTGTGTAAATGTATCGTTGTTATAGCTGCCCCCCCTACTTTTGTCCTGGCCCCCAGTGTGCCGCCCCCCAAAAAAACCCCCCCCCCAAAAAAAAACCCCCCCAAAAACAATTTGAAAGCTAGAGGCGCCACTGGAGCTGAGGTTTGATTAACATTGAGGGTGTGATTGGGGGTCTGATCTGAGGTCTTATTAACATTGGGGGTCTGAGCTGAGGTCTGATTAACATTGGGGGTCTGGGCTGAGGCCTGACTAACAATGGAGGTCTGTTTGAGGGTCTGAGCTGAGGTCTGATTAACATTGGGGTTCTGATCTGAGGTCTGATTAACATGGGGGGTCTAATCTGAAGTCTCATTAACATTGGGTGTATGAGCTGAGGTCTGATTAACATTCAGGGGTCTGATCTGAGCTCTGATGTTTTGTTTTCTTATTTTTCTCCTCTAAAATCTAGGTGTGTCTTATGGGCAGGTGCGTCTAATAGAGCGCAAAATACTGTATTCATTTAGGTACATTATATATATATATATATATGTTACAGTGAATGTCGAGCATTTTTTTGTTTTATTTAAACTTCTGCAGTGATAGGAAGGGTGCACCTTTTCTTCCCTTCGGGGCACTCCCTGGTGTCAGGGTTCTCCTGCCTAATGATGTTTAGGGGTGCCCTTAATGTTAGTGATAGTTGTGAGGTGCAAGGCAGGGTTCCCAGAAAATTGAGTCAATGATGAAGCCAGGTTTCATGCAACAAATCCATTGCACCGAAGCAGTTCATAAGTGGTTCACACAGGCACTGAACATATTGGATGCAGTCTTAACACAATTTCCAAGGCTGTATAAGGAGGATAGAGGGATAAGGCTGTTTCCAATCCACACAATCCTTCCAACTCCACCTAGGGGTGCACTTTATGTCCTTTACTCTGGCTACATGCTAGCTCTGCGGTATCCCCAGTGGAATACAGTCTCTGAACAGAGGGCCCTTTGGGTATGATGGGCAGCCGGAAGGTGAAGAGCATCTACCTCATCTCACCTCTGTTGAGTACTAATGAGGCATGTTATAGTTGGCCTAAACCCTTCATCAGGTATATGATCCTATGGTTCCAGGTGCCATAAGTAAGAATGGTATTACCCTGCCCGATCCATAATAACACATCTATCAGCACTAGTTTGCACAAGCCTGATTACAAAGAATGATGCAAATGGAATGATTCTGTCCTCCCTTGTTCTATTCTATTCATTATCAGCAGCACAGACATGATTACACAGGGGATGTGCTGCCGATAATCAGCCGTCTTTCATCCTGATAAAAGATGTCCATCAGCCGATGTATGCTTGTTCATCGGCTGTTCGATTGCATGGCCTGATCGGCTAATCGATTGCATCAGCTGATCGATTGTTTGATTATATGAACTCTCGTTCCTGATAATTTGCCTGATTATATTGCAGTGTAAGGCCTCATGCACACAACCATTTTTCGGGTCCGCATCCGAGCCGCAGTTTTTGCGGCTCAGGTGCGGACACATTCACTTCAATGGGGCCGCAAAAGATGCGGACAGCACTCCGTGTGCTATCCGCATCCTTTGCTCCGTTCCGTGGCTCCGCAAAAAATATATAGCATGTCCTATTCTTGTCCGTTTTGCGGACAAGAATAGGCATTTCTACAATGGGCCGCCCGTTCCGTTCCGCAAATTGCGGAAGGCACACGGGCTGCTTCCGTTTTTAGCGGATCCGCTGTTTGCGGACCGCAAAAAAAAGCAACGGTCGTGTGCATGTAGCCGAAAAGAGACTTTAGTCATGTTAGTCAAATTGGACACTTCGTTTATTACAGAGATCCCAGGATGATAACCTGATTACAGTGTGTCCCTCTAATGAAATCTCCACCGATCAGCTTTAATCTATAGGGAAATTCAGAAACAAGTGTTCAATTTCCCAGCAGTGCCACCAGACGAAGAATTAGGCATTACCCAGTTCCCACTAAAATCAATAAACTGTACGAGTATCAGACATGCTAGGTCCTTCAAAGTTCAAGACAGTCTTTGTAGACACCTCTGCTTATGGTGAAGGGGGGTCCTGAGCCGGGTCCCCTTTCTATTTTTTTTATGTGTCCTATCAGGTTATCAGGAAGTGGAGTTGTTGGACTACATTTTAATTGAATAGATTTCATCTTACTTTGGGTGACTGTTGGTTATCACATCCCACAATCAAAAACTTTATCTGAAATGTCCTCAGCTGTGAAAAGCGCTTAACTTTCTGATTAGTATCTGTCAATGCTATTAATAGTATATCTCATAAGGCTGACCAACAATGCAAAATTTTTACTCTTTCAAAATCCCTTCTCCATTAAATGGATGCTGCAGGTCAGTCACTGATTAGTTTTCCATAACTCATGTTCATCCACATGGAAAGATGATACATATGGTCAACCAACCAACTCCGCTCTTGACAACAAGAACTGAACCAATTAATTCCAGAAAAAAAGTAGCTGATCCTCAACAGTTTGACTTATCTGATTTGCCTGATTAAGATGGGCTCCAAAGGTCCAGGAAAAGAAAACCCTATTTGGAGGTGTCTTTGGAGAAATCACTTGTCAGTTGGATATATTTCTTATGGGATGAGTCAACAATAACCTATTAGATGGTACTGATGATCTCTCCTGTGTGATAACTAGTGATGAATGAATTTCTAAAAATTTGGTTTGGTTTTGATTTGATCCAATTAGGCATCTAATTCAGACTAGACGCAAAAGTGCTTCAATTGCCCTGAAAGGCTGAAAAACCTTTGCCCTCCTTCTTTCTGGGTCAAATTTTGATTCCATAGAATCGATTCGCTCTACAAGTCAATCAAAATTGGATGTCAAAGAGGACTAGTTCTGTGAGTGGCCCTTGGCCTATTTTAGGACCCTACTTGAGGATGGCTCAGTAAGAGGTGGATAGACAGCAGTGACCTTGAGTAACTTTACTCCAACAGGGGCGCAATGCATGGTGGTTATAAGACAGTATTGTGGTACAAGGCTTGGCAGTTACAGAGTCTAATACAAGACACAGAGCTTGGCAGTTACTGGACAGTTACAGGACAGTCTGTCACGAAGCACACAAGATATTAGTTACCATCTCTTTAAGATGGCACTCAGCATATTAGAGTCTCTCTTAGAGGGCACACATTGTGTTGGTTACAGTCTCTCTTAGACAGCATACTGTGCATTGGTTTGCAGGCATCCTCAAACTGCGGCCCTCCAGCTGTTGCAAAACTACAACTCCCAGCATGCCCGAACAGCCTATAGGTATCAGCCTACAGCAGGGCATTGTGGGAGTTGTAGTTTGAGGATGCCTGGGTTACAGTTTCTAAGAGGACACTGTTACAGCAGTGGCCCATTCTGGGTTGGCACGGGTGCCACTTTACTCACCCTTCTTCTTCTTCTCCAGTGGCCCAGACCTGCCGGTCTTCCTCTGTTTTCTTAGTAGCATGTCTGTCTGCCACCTGTGTTTTCTCTCCAGCAGGCCCCAGCCTACTTTATGTCGGCAAGGCCTCTCCTCTCTGTCCATAGGTCAAGGGGACTCTCTGGGGCTAGCATGCCTGCACTGTAATTTACACCAGTTAATAGCTGGTCATCGCGGGGTACTTTAATTAACTTTCCCTATAAGAAGGTGCCTGGGCAATAGAATCCTAGCTGGCTAGTTCCTGCAAAGATGCACTGTATTTGTTTGTCTGCTCAAGTACAGACTTCTGCCCATTTACTGGATTCTGAACCTTACGCTGCCTAACCTGATCTTTGCTTGACTTCCGTATTGACCCTTCACTGTTTGCTCTGACCTTGGACTGTTTATCGGATTGCTCATTCTCTGCGTGCCCTGACCTCAGCCTGCCCCTGACCCTTAAGTACTCAGCACCGGTGTCTCTGACCTTTGTACGTCGGCTGTTAGCAACACAGAGAGTACACCAAGAGGTAGCAGCCTGGTGGCTCCCATGCAGCGAAGTCCAAATCCCTGTACAGAGGTTAAAGGGTGAAAACCAGGGGACCACCAGGATAATGCCCTTAGGAATAGCCCAAAGCCAAATTTGTAGGTTGACACACTGGTTCCACACCCACTGACATAACAGGCACACAGCAAATTAGTTACAGTCTCTCTTAGAGGACACAGGGCATATTGGTTACAGTCCCTCTTAGACAGCCTATTTGTCACGGATGGTGTAACAGAAAACAAGAAGTTACAAATAAGGATCCCACTGGCTTGATCCGAAACTAAGGAACAAAAGGGTGACCCCTATTTAAGCCCTGAAACTCTCCCTGTCTTCTCAGCCCATGCAAAGATCTCTATGATAGAAAATTGCATGCCCTCGTGCCTCGACTGTATGACACCTGAACACCCTATAATAGTGAGGGGACACGACCACCGGCTCCCTACACTAAATACGGAGAGAGTCAGGGTCACCTAGGATCAAGCAAACAGGAAAAAACAAATCAATGAACAGACTTTTTTGTAGAAGGATCAGTTGTAGCATCCAGCATGTACACACTCCAGGAAGTTGTATAAACCGCAAAGTGATGCAGTATGGGAAGCGATTTAAAGGGATGCAATCAGTGCAACTACATGACAGCTGAGAGAGGCTAGCGAGATGACAAAACAAAAGCAAAACAAAAGAACCTCAAGCAGGAGGTTCTGAACAACGTCTGTCAGAGCTTCTCAGATGTCTGGTGGTGACACTATTGGTGACAGACTCTCTTAGAGGACATTTAGCATATAGGTGGCAGCTTAACAGGCTCCAAGAACAACTCATATATAGAAGTTGGCAAAGCACCATGGTTTGGCAGAGTTTCTGGCCACAACAGCAGTATTCCCAGGGCCTTCCCAGCCCACAGTACAAGCATTTTCAACAAAGAATCCTGGAACTGCTCGCAATATTTGCAGGGACACCTGAACTGGTCATAAAACCAGGATGGCACTTCACCATCCAAGAGAACCTCAGGATCAACAGCTCTAGAGGGGCCTCCTGGCTGAACCCAACTCCTCTCTCACAGACCAGACGGTTTGCCTCTGCAGCCCTCAACCAGTACGGTGCAGATTGTCATACCAGCACTTGGCACATTATACACTACTGCTTCATATACACTATTTGCCACAAGATGCGCAAAACATCCCATATAAGTTGTTCTGGCCAAGTGGAGTCTATGCAGTGCCAAGCAGAAACCGGACCTGTGACCAAACCTAGTGCAGACCTGGTGCCCATCTGCATTATCACATGTATACAACCAGCAGTGAATAGTTAAATGTACAGTACGGTGCATGTTAACATGGCCCAACTTACTTCACTGTGTTATCAACAGTACAGTTCAATCCACAGTAAATAAAGTTCAGTTTGAGCATAACTTTTCAAGAAGTGTGGTTCAGATGGATGGTGGCCCAAGGAAATCTGTCCAACATTGGTGTGACTGTCATCCATAGTGCCCCCATATTGGTGCCAACCAAAGTGCTTCAAATTTTCCCTCTATAGCAGGTACAAAATCAGATTTTGATAGCTGTCTGGTACTGGAACTGCCTCTGATAAGTTCTCATTTTTAGGCCTCATGCACACGACCGTTGTTGTGTTCCGTTCCGCAAAATGGGGTTCTGTTGTTCCGTGATCCATTTCCGTTTTTGTTTCCGTGTGTCTTCCTTTATTTTTGGAGGACCACCAGACAGAAAAGAATGTGAAAAAAAGTCTAAGACAGGTTTGCCATGCAAATGATAGGAATAAAACGGACGCGGATGACAATCTTGTGTGCCTCCGTGTTTTTTAGCGGTCCCATTGACTTGAATGGGTGCGCAAACCGTTCTCTGCAGAAAAATTAGGACAGGTTATATTTTTTTGACGGACTGGAACCACGGATCACGGATGCGGATGGCAAACGGTGCACTATCCGCATTTTTAACGGCTCCATAGAAATAAATGGGTCCGCACCTGAAACGCTAAAATCGGCGTAACGGACGCGGAAGCAAATAATGGTCGTGTGCATGAGGCCTTACTGATATCATTTACATTGACATCAATAGTAAAAGTCGAATTACATGTATAGTTTTATAGGAAAAGGTCCTTACCTCAAAAGGCCTAATGATAAATTCAGCTCTCTCTCTCTCTCTCTCTCTCTCTCTATATATATATATAATGTATCTGAAAAATCTAACTTGAAAAAGACAAAAGAAAAAAGATGCAGCTAAAGTTGCAGGATGACGCACCAAATCTAGACATTTCATCTATCTCAGAACAGGAAACAGATTTTAAACTGCGCTCTATTAAAGTACATGCCATTCACAAAGGCCGTCTACTTATCTTGACAGGCAGTTTTGTCTAACCCGCTATCAAAAGTTATTATGTACTTAGGTTATCCTCCTATTATTTGCTAGTGTTTTCTTCACATGCTGGCAAGACTTGCAACTAAATACAAGACTGGAAGAATATTGGAACAACAAAGCTATTAGAATATAATTTACGGCACGACAGAATGAGGCCGGGGGACTTGAATTTGTAAGAAGGTGCTCCTCAGTTTTCAATTATTATTATAATTTTTTTATTTATTTTTTTAAGGCAAATTTTTTTTTAAATTAAAATGAAAAGAATGGATTTAGTGGTCTGGAAAAAAATGTCATGATGAAGTCTGCTCCATTCTTACTTTAGGCTGTGTATGTGCAAAAATCAAATTCTGCTGAAATGAAATCTCCTCATAATCTATAGTTTAAGAAATGCAAAGGAAATTTAATTATGGCTGAAATGACAGATTTCATTTTTGTGCTTTGGATTCCTCATATCCTCTGCATATGCAGGGTTGGAGAATGCACTTATTTATATGGGTGCAATATGTACACAGATCACTATGGACATATTGAGGGCATACACATCATAGCGATGGTCCATATGGCTGTGATAAGTAGGGAAACGTAGGTACAATTTAGGCTGCTTTCACACTTGCGTTCGGCTGTCCGCTCATGAGCTCCGTTTGAAGGGGCTCACGAGCGGACCCGAACGCTTCCGTCCAGCCCTGATGCAGTCTGAATGGATGCGGATCCGCTCAGACTGCATCAGTCTGGCGGCGTTAAGCCTCCGCTCCGCTCGCCTCCGCACGGACAGGCGGACAGCTGAACGCTGCTTGCAGCGTTCGGGTGTCCGCCTGGCCGTGCGGAGGCGTGCGGATCCGTCCAGACTTACAATGTAAGTCAATGGGGACGGATCCGTTTGAAGATGCCACAATATGGCTCAATCTTCAAGCGGATCCGTCCCCCATTGACTTTACATTGAAAGTCTGGACGGATCCGTCCGAGGCTATTTTCACACTTAGCTTTTATATGCTAATATAATGCAGACGGATCCGTTCTGAACGGAGCCTCCGTCTGCATTATTATGATCGGATCCGTTCAGAACGGATCCGATCGAACGCTAGTGTGAAAGTAGCCTTATGGGAGGCAGAATGAACCAAAAACAGCAATTCTGGACTTTTTTTTTTCACAGCGTTCACCATATAGTATAACTGACATGTTAACTGTATTGTGTATTTCTGTTTTACCACTTTTATTTTTTTTACCAAAAAAAAAATTGATATATATATATATATATATACAGTACAGACCAAAAGTTTGGACACACCTTCTCATTCAAAGAGTTTTCTTTATTTTCATGACTATGAAAATTGTAGATTCACACTGAAGGCATCAAAACTATGAATTAACACATGTGGAATTATATACATAACAAAAAAGTTTGAAACAACTGAAAATATGTCATATTCTAGGTTCTTCAAAGTAGCCACCTTTTGCTTTGATTACTGCTTTGCACACTCTTGGCATTCTCTTGATGAGCTTCAAGAGGTAGTCACCTGAAATGGTTTTCACTTCACAGGTGTGCCCTGTCAGGTTTAATAAGTGGGATTTCTTGCCTTATAAATGGGGTTGGGACCATCAGTTGCGTTGTGGAGAAGTCAGGTGGATACACAGCTGATAGTCCTACTGAATAGACTGTTAGAATTTGTATTATGACAAGAAAAAGCAGCTAAGTAAAGAAAAACGAGTGGCCATCATTACTTTAAGAAATTAAGGTCAGTCAGTCCGAAAAATTGGGAAAACTTTGAAAGTGTCCCCAAGTGCAGTCACAAAAACCATCAAGCGCTACAAAGAAACTGGCTCACATGCGGACCGCCCCAGGAAAGGAAGACCAAGAGTCACCTCTGCTGCGGAGGATAAGTTCATCCGAGTCACCAGCCTCAGAAATCGCAGGTTAACAGCAGCTCAGATTGGAGACCAGGTCAATGCCACACAGAGTTCTAGCAGCAGACACATCTCTAGAACAACTGTTAAGAGGAGACTGTGTGAATCAGGCCTTCATGGTAGAATATCTGCTAGGAAACCACTGCTAAGGACAGGCAACAAGCAGAAGAGACTTGTTTGGGCTAAAGAACACAAGGAATGGACATTAGACCAGTGGAAATCTGTGCTTTGGTCTGATGAGTCCAAATTTGAGATCTTTGGTTCCAACCACCGTGTCTTTGTGAGACGCAGAAAAGGTGAACGGATGGACTCTACATGACATGCCTGGTTCCCATGTGAAGCATGGAGGAGGAGGTGTGATGGTGTGGGGGTGCTTTGCTGGTGACACTGTTGGGGATTTATTCAAAATTGAAGGCATACTGAACCAGCATGGCTACCACAGCATCTTGCAGCGGCATGCTATTCCATCCGGTTTGCGTTTAGTTTGACCATCATTTCTTTTTCAACAGGACAATGACCCCAAACACACCTCCAGGCTGTGTAAGGGCTATTTGACCATGAAGGAGAGTGATGGGGTGCTCCACAGTCACCGGACCTGAGTCCAATCGAGATGGTTTGGGGTGAGCTGGACCGCAGAGTGAAGGCAAAAGGGCCAACAAGTGCTAAGCATCTCTGGGAACTCCTTCAAGACTGTTGGAAGACCATTTCAGGTGACTACCTCTTGAAGCTTATCAAGAGAATGCCAAGAGTGTGCAAAGCAGTAATCAAAGCAAAAGGTGGCTACTTTGAAGAACCTAGAATATGACATATTTTCAGTTGTTTCACACTTTTTTGTTATGTATATAATTCCACATGTGTTAATTCATAGTTTTGATGCCTTCAGTGTGAATCTACAATTTTCATAGTCATGAAAATAAAGAAAACTCTTTGAATGAGAAGGTGTGTCCAAACTTTTGGTCTGTACTGTATATATATATATATATATTTATTTTTTTTTAAGCTAGAGCTGTGTGTAGGGTTGTAGTTTTCATCGGTACTATTTCAGGTTACATATCAGTTTTGTATAAAACAAGAATTGTGGAATTGTTTTTTATGCCATTCACTATGCATGCTTAGTTTATTCTGTGCGTCAATGCTATTATGGAGATGCCAAATTTATATAGGTTATTCTTATGTTTTAACACTTTTGTACCAAAAAAGTCACTTAAAATCATGTTTGTGTTGAATTTTCTAAATGCTAGAACCTTTCTTATGTTTTTTTTTTCCAGTTTGCACATTTATTAAAGCAGAGAATACCTTATTGTTTACCCTATAAGATGCACCTGCCCATAAGACGCACCTAGGTTTTAGAAGAGGAAAATAAGAAAGAAAAATATTTTTCGACAGACCTCAGCTCAGAGCCCCAATCAGACCCCAATGTTAATCAGACCCCCAATTAGACCTCAGATCAGACCCTCAATGTTAATAAGACCCTCAGTTAGACCTCAGATCGCACTCCCAATGTTAATAAGATCCCCAATCAGACCTCAGATAAGACCCCCATGTTAATAAGACCCCTATTTAGACACTAAGATCAGACCCCCATTCAGACCTCAGATCAGACAAAAACAATGAATCAACTTACCTCTCTTGCTTTGGATGCCGTCGCTGCACCGGGAATCCGGCTCCTGTTTTTCCTGTTGCGCGCTGTGCTGTGACCCGACGCGCACAGCGTGAGGTCACAGAGCTCCGACGTCTTCAATCTGTGCTGCTTCCCAGTCCTCCTATACTAATGAGTGCTTCCATAATGGAAGCACTTATTATTATTCGCCCCATAGGACGCACTGAAATTTTTCCCCTACTACCGTCTTATAGGGCAAAAAATCAGACAAAAACAATAACTCACAGATCTGTGCAAGGCCTTTTTTTTTTTTTGCGGGCTGACCAGTAGTTTTGTCGGCATCATCCCTGCAACATGTTTGTTGCTTTGCATTAATCTAATTACAGCGGCAACGCGCAGTTACATCATTTAGCAGAAAGGGGTTAAAGATATATGACCTGTATTCGTATACCCTGCTACCAGAGAGACCTGTCCCGTACTGCATTACACAGGCAGCACATTCATTTGAATGGAGATGGTGTAATGCTTCATTTCCCCTGTAGGGATGTTGTAAGAAAATTAAACACTCAGCGCAAGTTTCCCCACAGATCACAGCTGTTCCCTCTGGGTCCCAACAAAGGGGCATTTTGGGAACAAACGTCCCCACGTCCTTTATGTTACACCACTGTATAGACCTAGAGTAAGCAATGTAAGCAATCACAGGTGAACACTTACTGGGAGTGCCGACCCTGTGCTTGCCCATATACCTTACACTTACTAATACAAATCTTAGCTGGGGAAGCATTTCATGCCTACAGGGTCCTGTGATGTAAATCTGTGTCTGTACAGAACTCTGATTCGCAAGGAAAACATAGAATTTCACCGCACAGTTTTATATAATCTGTGCATGCATGTTCTATGCGGATACATTTTTCATATATTTTTATAGCAGTCAGGACACTGATTTTGTGACGCAAAGCTCTAAATCCTCTGTGTAGACATAGATTTAAAAACTAACATTCTGTCTACCTGCAGCCACCACTAGGGGGAGATAACTTACTGTGTATTGTATCTAATCATAAAACAGTGTCCAATAAGCTCCCCCTAGTGGTGGCTGCAGGAAGCCAGAATGTTATTTTTGACATTTATGTCCGTGCAAAAGATTAGGAACTCTATATCAGAAAAATGGAACTCTGACTGTTAATAAAAGATATAGAAATAAATTTGCACAGAAATGTGGACCTGAAAATAATATAATGATACAAAGTTAGAGAATTACTTTAAAGGGATAATCCTATCTGGGGCACTGATGGCATATTGTTAGGATATACCATAAATTTCAGGTAGGTGCTGGTCCCACCTCTGAGACCTGATCCTATCTCCTAAACAGGACCCTTAAGTGAACACAGAGCAGCTGAGCATGCACAGCCACCTTCTGTCCGCTGCCAGGGGAGTTCTGAAAATAGCAGGGTGCAGGTTCAACTATTTTCTGCAGTCCCATAGAGGTGTATGGCGGGATGACCATTCTTGCACAGTGCGTTCTCCATTCACTGCTATAGGACTTCCAAAAACGCACACCACACAAACTGCACCCGTTCTCTAGATAGGAGTGGGTCCCAGGGGTTGGACCTTCACCTATCTGATCAATGTCCCAGATGGTCAGCCCCTTTAAGGATGAACATATGGGAACATGAGGGTGATCATGGCTATGTGTCTGTATCTATATCCGCTTTTACATATCTCACCTTTTTATGGCTCGCTGTGCAAATCCTGAGTATATCCCGAGTGCAAGAGATCACGGAGATAATCATATGCAAATAACTTGGAACAGAAATCAATAAATATTTTTTCAACCATTTGAGCTTTCAATTTTCGTGGCAATAACATGAAATTAGTGACAGCTGAGACCTCGGGTAGAAAGTGGTTCCAATAATGTTAATGAAATGCAGACAATAAACTGGAAGGAAATGGCACGGTAACAGCAATTATGATATGGTAATAATGACAACAAACTGTATAGAAAAGACTCTGTAAAAATCAAAAAAAAATCTAATTACCTTTCTAAAAATGGTCCTAAATCAGCGATTCCTGTCATTTAACCTGCCCAGCACTGAGATGTGTCACTGAAGTGAGATGTGATAAAGAGACTTGTCTAGTAGGGTCTTTAAAGAGCTTGAGCCCCCCTATTTTGCATTTCAATGAACTGAGGGTCGCAATCATATAATGGCTGTTAAGAGCGGGCATAAAGTGAGGTGATGTCTCGGCGCATCTCCTGGGAAAGCATCGAGAAAAATGGACATGGACAAGGAACTAGGGATATTAGTGTATAGCAGTGGTGCCCAACCATCTCTCGTCTGAGGGCCGCACTAGACATGGTATAAATTTTGCGTGCCGGAACCAGGTAGCTTTGCCAGAAAAAAACACTGTTAGGGGGTACGTGCGAGCATTACTACTGTGAAGGGGCAAATATCTGGGCATTTTTTCTGTAAAGGGGCGCACCTGGGCATTTTTTACCATGAAGGGGGCACATGTGAGCATTACTACTGTGAAGGGGCACATCTGGGCATTACCCCTGTGAAGGGGTCACATCTGGGCATTACCCCTGTAAAGGGGTCAAATCTGGGCATTACCCCTGTAAAGGGGGCACATCTTGGCATTACCTCTGTAAAGGGGGCACATCTTGGCATTACCTCTGTAAAGGGGGCACATCTGGCATTACACCTGTGAAGAGGGCACATTTGGGCATTACCACTGTGAAGAGGGCACATCCATAAATAAATAGCGGTGGTGTGAACGGGGCAAAAGAGGTGAGGATTTATGTGGGGGACCATTACTGATCTGAATAACAGCAGACAAATATAGCCAAGTGATAAAGTCCAGTCCAATATGGCAGATCTTCCCTGTACTTTATCACTTGGCACTCCACACTGCACCACATGCATCACACACACTGCACTGCATACATCACATAAACTGCACTGCATACATCACTCACACTGCAGCACATACATCACACATTGCACCACATGCATTACACACACTGCACCACATACATCACACACTACACTGCATACATCACACACGCTGCACCACATGCATTACACACACTGCACCACATACATCACACACTACACTGCATACATCACACACGCTGCACCACATGCATTACACACACTGCACCACATACATCACACACTACACTGCATACATCACACACGCTGCACCACATACATCACACACTGCACTGCATACATCACATAAACGGCACTGCATACATCACTCACACTGCAGCACATACATCACACCACATGCATTACACACACTGCACCACATACATCACACACTACACTGCATACATCACACAGCACCACATGCATCACACACACTGCACACATCACTCACACTGCACCACATGTATCACTCACACTGCACCACATGTATCACTCACACTGCACTACATACATCACACACTGCACTGCATACATCACACACACTGCATCACATACATCACCACATACATCACACAAACTGCACCACATACTTCACACAAACTGCACCACATACATCACACACTACACTGCATACATCACACAGCACCACATGCATCACACACACTGCACACATCACTCACACTGCACCACATGTATCACTCACACTGCACCACATGTATCACTCACACTGCACTACATACATCACACACTGCACTGCATACATCACACACACTGCATCACATACATCACCACATACATCACACAAACTGCACCACATACTTCACACAAACTGCACCACATACATCACACACTATACTGCATACATCACACAGCACCACATGCATCACACACACTGCACACATCACTCACACTGCACCACATGTATCACTCACACTGCACTACATACATCACACACTGCACCACATGCATCACACACTGCACCGCATACATCACACACACTGCACCGCATACATCACACACACTGCGCCACATACATCACACACTGCACCGCATACATCACATAAACTGCACTGGATACATCACTCACACTGCACCACATGCATCACTCACACTGCACTGCATACTTCACACACTGCACCACATACAACACACTGCACTGCATACATCACACACTGCACCACATGCATCACTCACACTGCACTGCATACATCACACACTGCACCGCACGCATCACACACTGCACCACATGCATCACTCACACTGCACTGCACACATCACACACTGCACCACATGCATCACACACTGCACCGCATACATCACACACTGCACCACATACATCACACACTGCACTGCGTACATCACATAAACTGCACCACATGCATCACACACACACACTGCACCGCATACATCACACACTGCACCACATACATCACACACTGCACCGCATACATCACACACTGCACCACATGCATCACACACTGCACCACATGCATCACAACACAACTGTTTCTGAACAAACTCGGATGCTTCTGCCCCCGGTTGCGGTAGGTGGAAGGAGACATGGTTACCTGGTAACTTCGGCGTCATTGGCTGCTCTGCTTGCTACCAGGATCTTATCTCAGCCTGGGTGGCATTATCTTCCTTTTTCAGGTCACAGCACACACCTTTTTCTGGGCCATGGTTTCCAGGGTCCTTGCGCAGCGCGCCCGTCACTCATTGCTGCAGCCACACCCAGGAGCCCTCCCCTCCTCCTTCCAGCTCCCGCCAGCTTCCCCTTCTGTAGGACCTGTATCTCTCCAGCACCGGCCCAAAATGACCAATAACAAAGCTTCTTGCTGTGAGGGGCTTTGCTATTGGTTATTTCAAGTACAGGCAGCATCGCTGCTCGGCCCGTGCCGTTCACAGCGCTCACTGCACTGATGAATGTGAGTTAAACGTCTAAGGTGTATTGGTACAGGGAGTAAAATCATGACCTCTGCTGCATGGGCCGCATGACACAGCTTCGCGGACCGGATGTGGGCCGTAGGTGGTGTGTATAGTAAATTGTAGTAATCAGCGTCAAGCAGTTGCTGCTAAGCACATAAACATATGTGATGCTTTGAATTGATGCTAAAAAAAACCATAAGGGGAACATAATTTTATATTTATAAGATTCGCTAGTCAAACCAATGTCACAGTAGGTAAGAGTACAAGAAAGGCATGGCTGAGCTTGAGCAGGTCCAGAGAAGTAGAGAACTGTATGGGTGGCCTGTAGTACATTGTGGGTTTTTTTCAGATTGGTAATTTTGGGGTGACCTTGTTAGGCTTTAATATTGATGAGCTATTCATAGGCTGGGGCTCTGACTGCTATTCACTTGTGTAAGACTGAGCTGCAGTAACCAGGCCTGACCACTACACAGTGCACAGTGCCTGGTATCGGGACACCTTGGTAACTGCAAGCAGCTCATTGGTGTGGATGCTAGGAGTCGAACCCCCGGTCACCTGTTATTGATGACCTATTCTAAGGATGGGTCATCAATATTAAAGGAAAACTGTTATAAAGGGGTTATCCGACCTTGGGGCCGACAACCCCTGGGGTCCTAAATTGTGCCCATCCTTAAATATAAAAAACCCCACTCACCTGTCCTACATCAAAGCAGTGATGTGCCTTATAAGCTGCTGTGACCACTGAGGTCTGTGACTGGCGGCAGCAGTCACGGGACCAACCTGCTTCCTGGTCCAGCGGCAACCAGAAGCAGCCAGGAATGGGGCAGTGGTGGGACCACAGAAAGATGAGTGGATTTTTTATGTTGAGGCAGGTTAGAATCCCAAGGGTTGTCGGCTCCAATGCAACCCCTTTGATCTAGATGAACACTCCGACTCTCCTGCATGAAAGCTATATCCAGCAGGGATCCACCTTACAGTAGAAATACGTCCCAGAATGAGTGTGTCTGTTCACACTGGTTTTGTTTCATGTTCGACATATGCATGCTCAGAGGCCCCCATTCATCCAGCGTATGCCAGAAGAGCGTACTACATATGCCAGTGTATACTTACACAGTGGTACATGTTGTAGTCTTCCGTTGAAGACTCCAAGTTGGGAAATACTCCTGACATATGCCTCCAACCCAAGCATAAAGTGAGACGTAAATGGAACCTTATAATTTTAAGACCTTGCTTTTTTTTAAAGAAAAGGTTCTGACTACAACGGAGCAATCTTCTTTGGAACGATGACGGCCCCCATATCATTGGTTTCCACACCTGAGTCCCTTTTTGTTAATGCTTACAGGGGCAGACTGGCCATAGACCCTAGAGGGAAATTTCCTCATGGCAGCTGGCCAGGTACATAACGATCTGACGCTCTCCGCATTAAAGGGTTTGTCTCACTTCAGCAAATAGCATTTATTATGTAGAGGAAGTTATTACAAGGCACTTACTAATTAATGCATTGTGATTGTGCATATTGCCTCCTTTGCTGGCTGGATTCACTTTTTCCTATAGTGTGCAAGCACGACCACCACTGATGGGATGCAATCACAATACATTAGTAAGTGCTTTGTATTAACGTTCTCTATATGATCAATGCTATTTGTTGAAGTGAGACAAACCCTCTAATTAATGTAGGAGCATTTGGTACTTACACACCCGGCCAACAGCGACAAGTGTAACTATATCACTGTCCTCAAAAAGGTCATACAGTTCAATACTGTGGTGGGGCCGGCAGTATTTTGTGCTGCACTGTGATATTTGGTTCTGCTGGGGGACCTGAACTTTGAACAAAGGGGACCTGAACTTTGTTGCACTAAAATGGCTGTAAAATGGTCGTAGTAAGAGCTAGAGGGCTGCAAAAGGAAGCAAAATGGGTGTAAGAGCAGCACAGTTGCCCTGCAAACAAATGTGGATAGGAAAATGACTTAAAATAACATTTTTTTTTCCTTTATTTATTTATTTATTTCTTATAAATTTGGGAAGACCCCAAAACATTGGGAAATAGAAAAGAGAATGCAAAGAGAAAGTGTGCTTGTGTATAACAATGGCTGGATGCGGCCGGTATACTTGTCTACTCAGCACAAGGTACGGACAAGTCCTGTGAGATCCATGCCTATGAACGTGAGCTTGTCCACGTTGGCTGTGGACAGGCGGCTGCGCTTGTCATTGATCACTAGTGATGGACGAACATCGGCCGGGCCCCATTGACTTTAATGGCAGGCGGGCCCCATTGACTTTAATGGCAGGCAAACCTGAAAAACCTTCAGGTCATATTTGCAGCCACCAAATATATACTAGAAGTGCACAAATAGTCCCACAACATGGACAGTGACATACCAGAGGGGGATCTTTGGCAAAAATTCCCACCAAAAATATGTATTTTAATTAGGGACCATTTTTTTGCGTCTTAAAGGGAAACTCTCAAAAATGTGCCCTGCTGGAGCCTAGAAAATGTGATTATGTGGCTGGAGGTACATTAGGCGGTGACTGGATAAAAATTTTACTGTAGGCCACTGGAGTACAGGCCCCAAAAATGAGGCATTCACCTGACAGAAAATAACTTGAGATTATGTGGCTGGAGGTACATTAGGCGGTGACTGGATAAAAATTTTACTGTAGGCCACTGGAGTACAGGCCCCAAAAATGAGGCATTCACCTGACAGAAAATAACTTGAGATTATGTGGCTGGAGGTACATTAGGCGGTGACTGGAAAATAATTTTACTGTAGGCCAGTACAGGCCCCAAAAATTAGGCGTTCACCTGACAGAAAAGAACTTGTGATGATGTGGCTGGAGGTACATTAGGTGGTCACTGGATAAAAATTTTACTGTAGGCCACTGGAGTAGAGGCAGGCTGCGTTACAGCAGTGTTCTGCTCCAGACTCGATGTGCCTGATATGGAAACTGAGAAGGTGCGAAGGCGTGTTGAGCTAATTTTGTAATAATTTATTGTGGGCTTTACAAATTAAAATACCTTTGAAAAAAAAAATTCTAAGGAAAATATTTAATTTAGACGAAGAACCTGCTGCTTTCAGAGGTGTCTAAGTTTATTTTTGGCGTTGCCCCGGTCTGGTAGGGGCGATTCCTGGGAGCTATGTGTAGGCCTTATACTCGACCGTTACCATGTACCTGCTGTTGCTGTATGTCCTGATCATGCTAAGTTATGTGTAGGCCTCATACTCCACCGTTACCTTTACCTTCTGCTGTCTGTCTGTCCTGATCCTGCTGAGTTATGTGTTGGCCTTATACTACAGAGTTACCAATTACCTGCTGATGCTGATGTCTGTCCTGATCCTGCTGAGTTAGGCCCAGCTATGTGTAGGCCTTATACTATAGTGTTACCATTTAGTTGCTGCTGTCTGTCCTGATCCTGCTGAGTTAGGCCCAGCTATGTGTAGGCCTTATACTATAGCGCTACCATTTACCTTCTGCTGTCTATCCTGATCCTGCTGAGTTATGTGTGTGCCATATACTCGACCGTTACCATGTACCTGCTGCTGCTGTCAGTCCTGATCCTGATGAGTTATGTGTAGGCCTTATACTCCACTGTTACCATGTACCTGCTGCTGCTGTCTGTCCTGATCCTGATGAGTTTGCCTGGACTAAATGGGCCTTACTGCAACCTTATCTGTTAATATTACACAAAAACATAACAATTTAAAAAAACGAAAGCACACGTTAGAACTGAACAAAATATTTATTTACAATTTGGGAAACAAATATGCCTCTATGTAAATTTCTTAAGTTTGTCTTGAAGGTCCAAAAGCTCCTGGATTCTCTGACGGTGCTGCTCCTCTATCTGCTGTACCTTTCTGTCAAAAATCAGCTGCTGCTTCCTCTGCTGCTCCCGGAGTTCCTGCATTGATTTTAGGTGCTCCTGTTGCAGCAGCCTTATTTGTTTTTTTTAATTGAATTTGTACTGTTATTTTTATTTTTATTCTAAGAATGAAAATTACTTGCAATTCAGATTAAGAGGTAGTTAGTGCATTGTGTGGAGTATTTGTTAAAGCACTTCCGATTTACATCTCAATTAGTTAGTTTATGATATTTATGATGATTATATAGTTGCTCAATTAGTGATAGTTCAGCAGAGTATATATATATGGGGTGTTTCCTGAATGGGGAGAAAATGGGGAACATATACTGGGGTGCATTTTGTCCTGTTACCCCTTGTGAAAGTGAAAAATTGGGGACTGCTAGTAATTTAACATTTTTACAAATGTGTGCTTTGAAATGCTTTCACTATTGTTTCGTCCTTCTATGAGACACCTGTTTGCTGAAAAATACAATTTCCAACACTTAAAATGTTCATACGGAGGTGCTGTTTCTGAAAAGGCGTCACTTGTTAGGGTTTTTAATTTCTGGGAACCTCAGGAATTTATTTAATGCGACATGGTACCTAATATAAATGTCTGCCAATTCAGGTCAGCCAAATCCATATTTTGCTGTTTGACTCTAGAGCCCTGCTGTGCGCCCATACATAATTTTTTGATCACATATGGGGTGTTGACGTATTCGGGGGGAAATGGTTAACAAAATGTGGGGTGCATTTTGTCCTGCTACCCCTTATGAAAGTGAAAAATGATGTTGTAAAGCCACTTTTCCTGGAAGAAAAAGAAAAGTTTCATTTTCACAGCCAAGTGTTTCCTAATTCTGGGAAACGCCTGATCAGTCAAAATGCTCACTACACACCTTGAAATATTCAATATACATGGTTTGGATACAGAATCATATTGCTGTGTGCACATATTTACCCTCCTGGTGGGGGCTGGTGACATCCTCCTCCTCTTCATCAGGACCTGGGGGAGGAAAACTAGGTCCTGGCAGGGTCCGGCTTCTTCAGCGTCCACCTCCACCACTTTGCTCGCATCAGGAGGGGGTGGCGTATCCTGCTGCTGGGAGGGTCCAGCCTGCTCTCCCTCCTCCTCTGCGGACACCACCACTACCTCCAGATCCTCTGTGGAAGGCCTGCGCCGGAACACCTGTAATCACGCAATGTTCAGAATTTAAACAAACAATTCAGAACTCATATAAAAATCCTAATTAAGTGGGGGATGTATGTAATGTAATGTAATGATGGACGGGGTATTTTACTGGAATACAGAATGATGATTGCAGTTTATGCATATATTGTGAGAGGTAGCTTTCTTTCAGGGGATCATCCTCACAGATACGGCTTCAGGACACCAGGTTTAAGGTCCAAACAGTGCATTTATTGTGGCACACCAGCAAAAGCGGAGCAACAAAACAATAAACACTCGCCCGCCCAGACTCTAACTAATACATTAACGTCCCTGACTCACCTATTAGGTACAGATCACACCCTGTGAACCGATGCGGCTTTCCCAACCAATGTCCCACAGCCTCCTGGCTGTACAGAGCACCGTTCACACACGTTCTCAAGTCCAATGTCTCTTATGGGGGATTAAAGCTCAGTAGTCTGCCTGACTATGGCTCTGCAACCATCCCAGGTGTCGCTGTGTCCCCCAACTCCAGGCTCCCACCCAGCCTCGTGGCCGGCTGGGACCACACTCACAGAGCCTTCCGGCCTCTGTCACAGTCTCTGTCCCAAGACACTTCCCCCAGACTGACACACTGGAAGGTGCTTTATCCCAGCCTGAGTACCTCCAGCTGGTCTCACCTGTGGTGGAATACGGGTGTGCGCCGTACTATCCACCCCTTCCTTGCCTCTAACCTGTGTGAGGTCTGTCACTGCCTCACATTATACACACACATACATATATTGATTTATGTGTGTGTGAAACATACAAATCCAGCCAGTTACATCATACATCTGTACCTCGCTGTGTGTATAAATATATATATACACTCACAGCGAGGTCGAGATGTATGATGTAACCGGCTGATTTGGTACATGTCACACCAGGTACTAAGTAATCATTTGTAAAGGGATGAAATATTTATTTGCATAACTGTATATATACATTACAGAGTGTAAGCGAGGGATACAAAAGAAATGTAAGCATTGTACCTGGGCAGTTCCTGTCACGGATCTCACTGATCCACCCGATGTGCCTCCTCTTTAGATCCGACCAATATTTGATGATCGCCATCAAAGTGTGCTTTCCTCTAAACTCCCTCTTTAGCTGCTTCTGTATTTCTGTATTTTCGCTTTTTCTCTTCTTGGACCCGGGTCCGGTCATAGCCCCGCGCCAACATGTGCTGCATTTAAAATAATGTCCTCAACAACACAGGAGGAGTGAGGGAAAGGCGCTCGCAGGCTGCCAGCTTCCTCACCGCGCCTGCACCGAATACTGAACAGCGCGAGATTTCACCAGAGCACAGGGCTAGCAGATAGATGTGAGCGCTGCCTGGCCCTGTCAATCAGGACTTGGAGAAAGGCGACAAAGGTGGGAGAACGGAGCCTCTAGGAGCAGGAACAACGCCCACCCCCCCCTGCTCCTAGAGGCTAATTAGCATATTATAAAAGTTAGATTTCTGGCGTAACGGGGCATAGATAAGAGTAGGAATAGGCTAGTTAGGTTTAGCTGACATTAGAACATTGCTAATGTCAGCTAGCTTACTAGGGTTAAATATGGTGACAGAAACCCTTTAAGTCTTTGAAGGGGAAATATTAGATTTAATGTTACCGTTATAATATCTGATTGTATTGCAATTGTATGTGTGTTGGGTCTGAGCAATCGGATATTGGCCAGCAAAGCAGAGATGTACCTGTTTAGTGAAGTGACGGTACGGTATGGGGTGTACAGCTGGTTCGCCTCCCGGTGGTGAACCCTGGGTAACGCTAAATGAACCAGCAAATACTGGCCAACAGGACACAAACTCAAATCTATAGACTCTATGTGTGTGTGTGTTAGGGTGGTCACTTGCAGAGCCCCAGCGTACCGGGGACAATAGTTAAATACTACATAGTAGATGCCCAGGTTATACCAGCATGGTCCATATTACTATATATAAAATGTATAACGTATACCAGCTGTACATATATAATTATACACAGGAGATACCCAGGTTATAACAGCATGATCTAATTAAATAATTATAATTTATACCAGCTGTACATTTATAATTATATACAGTTATATAATTATTCCAGCTTAGTCCATATATAATTTATACTCGGATATATAGTCCTGTAAGTACCTGGGGCAGTGGGATCTGTGCTAACCTTGTGCCTAGTGGGCTGAGTGCTGATTCTGCTGGCTCTTCAAGCAATGGACGGCCTGGACCAGCGTGGAATCATAGATGGCAGGCAGTGCCAGTGAGCATTGATCAGAGTGGCACCCGCGCTCCACAGTCGCTCCCGCCTGAACTAAAGGTACACGTCGGACGTGCCACGCACGAAGCAGCGCTGATGGCAATGTGATGTCACATCATACAGCGCACTGTGTGGTCCAGACATGCTGCCAGGCCCTGCTCCCAGTGATAGGGATACGTAAAGCCATCCTGACCCGTGCCAACTGCCAACACCCATGTAACCACAAAAAACGGAGAACTTACACCTGGCCGTCCTGGCCTTGCGCCGGACGGAGGACCAGGAGCCTGAAAACCGGACTGTCCTGCCATCCTAGTGTATGTGTGTGGTATATACTGTGTGGCAGGAAAATGGATGTGCAATGTTCATTTGAAAGATATTTCTCTGTTGTCTATACATACATGCTACAGACACAGTGCTGTGATGTCACAACAATACTTAGTGCACCCATCAGAAATATGTACTTAGACCTAATAAATCTTGAAGTTGCATGTATTGCGATTGCACGTCATTAATGCCGATTTGCGCAATCGCGAATATATTGGAAAACTCTATCTGCATATAAAGCTATTATACAGTGCTGTAATGTAAAATTACTTACAGTAATCAGGAGTTCTTCCTCACATTCACGAAAGTTGCTGCCAACCATCTTCTCCAGTCTCAGGAAAACTTCTGGCAGTATGACAACTAGCAAAACTAGGCCATGCTTGTATCGCGCATGCACATTACGCGCATACTGCATTGCCGATTTCACAATCAAGAAAATCATCTCAAATTCTCGAATATATGACGAATATTCTACGCAAATTCGAATATTACCCCTGCTACTCATCACTAGTCGCCCCCTATTCGTCATCATTGTGTAAACTTTGACCCTGTACCTCACAGTCAGCTGACACATTCCAGCCAATCAGCAGCAGAACAACAGTCTGCTTTTTTTTTTTTTCTGTGTAATCTAATTGCAGTCGCCTGCCTGCCAGCGTGTGTCAGGCTCACAGCGTATACTTTGCCCACTTGCCCAGTGCCACCACTGATATCTGGTGTCACAGTAGCTTGCATTAAAAAAAACAAAAAATAAAAACTTTTTTGACTGTAATATAATAGCAGTCAGTTGCCTGCACGCGTGTGTGTTTCATGCCCTGCAAGTGCACAGTGTCACCAGCGCAACTCATATCTGGTGTCACATTCGATTCAATTTTTTTTTTTAAAAGGCCATAGTGTCACTTCAGCGCAACTCATATCTGGTGTCACAGTAGCTTGCACGCATAGTACAACTTAACTAATCTAAAAAAAATGACAGGCAGAGGCAGGCCACCCCGCAGGGGCTGTCGTGGTCGTGGTGCTGTGATTCCCTTTGGCCCTAGAATAATGCCCAGTGTTCAGAGGCCACGCACCCTGAACTCGAAAAGTTCTGAGGACATCGTTGACTGGCTAACACAGAACACCCAATCTTCTACAGCTTCCGCTCGGAACCTTGACGCACCATCCTCCCCCAGCTCAGCTTCGGGCACCTCTCAAGTTACCACTCGCCTGCCTGCCGCCACCACCAACACTAGCACTACAGCCGCTTCACTTGATCTGTCAGAGGAGTTATTTACACATCAGTTGGAAGTAATGAGTGATGCGCAACCATTATTGCCAGAGGATGTAGATAACAGGGATATGTCTCAGTCAGGCAGCATTACACACATGGACGTACGGTGTGATGATGATGATGTTGTACCCGCTGCTGCTTCCTTTGCTGAGTTGTCAGATACAAGTGAAGCGGTTGATGATGACGATGTGTCCGTGGATGTCACGTGGGTGCCCGCTCGAAGAGAAGAAGAAGAACAGGTGGAAAGTTCTGATGGGGAGACAGAGAGGAGGAAGAGACGAGTTGGAAGCAGGGGGAGGTCGTCGCAAGGAGCTAGTGGCACAGTCAGACAGCATGCTATTGGCACCCAGGGTCAGCCAGACAGCATGCCAATCAACGCATGCTGTTGCCACCACCAGAATACCGTCATTGCAGAGCTCAGCAGTGTGGCATTTTTTTTGTGTGTCTGCCTCTGACAACAGCGATGCCATTTGCCTATCTGGTGGCACAGTATATTGCACGCGCAGTGCCCCAAATTGGAAGTAGAAGGACCAACCAAGCATCTTTTCCATCTCCCGCTTCCTAAAATCTATTCCATACACGTCCCCTGATAGGGGATGTAACCGGGATTAAACTGATAGGAATAGTACTACTTAACACACCTTATAATAACGCAGAGAGAGGAGTCTGAAGAAGAGTCAGAGGAGGAAGGTGGCTTTGAGGAGGTTGAAGACCAAACACAGCAGGCGTCACAGGGGGCTTGTTGTCACCTTTCGGGGACCCTTGGTGTTGCACGTGGCTGGGTGGAAGAAGAGACCTTCAATGACATCAATGAGGACAAGGAACGGGACATGGCTAGCTTGGTATCCAACCTTGTGCAAATGGGGAGTTTGCGGTTGTGCAAATGGACTGTTTGCGGTGCGTTAAACAGGGAGTTTGGTCTGTCACTGTGATGCGGGCGTAACTGTTACTCTACCTGATCGATACAACATCATACCTGATGTTTTAAAGTACATTATTCCAAACAATTTAGGAATGTTAGGTGATTTATGCACTTTATGGATTAAAACCCGACTCTATGTCAACTACGTAATTTTCCATGGGAGTTTTTCCATGGATCCCCCTCCGGCATGCCACAGTCCAGGTGTTAGTCCCCTTGAAACAACTTTCCCATCACTATTGTGGCCAAAAAGAGTCCCTGTGGGTTTTAAAATTCGCCTGCCCATTGAAGTCAATGGCGGTTCGCGAACATTTGCGAAAATTCGCGTTCGCCGCCCGCAAACTGAAAATTTGATATACGCATCTTCCGATCACACTCCAGTGACGGAATTAAGGACAGCATGTTATCCTTGTAGCGGGGATCCAGCAGGGTGACCACCCAGTAATCAGCACTGGTTAGAATGTGGGCAACTCGGCGGTCATTGCGCAGGCACTGCAGCATGTAGTTGCTCATGTGTGCCAGGCTGTCCTCTGTGGGAGGTGTATCGTCTGTGTCCTCTGTATCCCCCGAGCCACGCTCCATTGATGCCCATAAGCTGCTTTGGGTGCCACCCTGCTGTGAACACGATTCCTTCTCATCCTCCAGAACTGTGCCGTGGCTGGACAGTTTTGTACCTGGCCTCTGTTGGTGCAGGAACCCACCCTCTTTTGAATGACTGGCCTGATAACCGTTGAAATGATCCCTCTTCCTCCTGTGCCAGATCCTCTTCCATAATCGCCCGAAGAGTTTTTTTCAAGAAGATATCAGAAGTGGGATAGTAACACTGAGGACTGCGTCATCGGCACTGACCAATTTGGTGGAGTACTCTAAAACAGCGAAACACGGCACACACGTCCCACATGGAGGCCCACTCATGCGTGCTGCAGCTGAAACTCCACTATCACCTGCTGCTGCTCACACAGTCTCTCCAGCATGTGCAAGGTGGAGTTCGACCTTGTGGTACGTCGCATATGAGGCGGTGAGCGGGAAGGCCAGAGTTACGCTGCAGCGCAGACAGGCGAGCAGCAGCAGGGTGAGAACGCCGTAAGTGCTCAGAGACGGCCCATAGCTTTGAAATATCGGGGTAATTTTTCAGGAACCTCTGCACCACCAAATTCAGAACATGCGCCAGGTAAGGGATGTGCGTCAAACCGGCTAGCCCCAGAGCTGCTACGAGATTTCACCCGTTATTCCACACCACCAGGAAAGGCTTTAGGCTCAGCGGCACCAACCACTCATCGGTCTGTTGTTCCATGCCCGTCCACAGCTCCTGCGCGGTCTGGGTTTTTCCCCCCAAACAGATGAGTTTCAAAACAGCCTGCTGTCGTTTCCCCCTGGCTGTGCGGAAGTTGGTGGTGCAGGTGTTACCCTGACCGGATGAGGAGGCGGTAGAGGAGGATGCGGAGTAGGAGAAGGAGGCAATGAGAAATGTCCTGCAATCCTCAGTGGCGGTAGGACATGTGCCAAACTGCTATCCGCCTCAGATCTAGCCACCACTGCATTTAGCCAGTGTGCATTTAGGGAGATATAACGTCCCTGCCAATGCTTACTGGTCCCCGTATCGGTAGTTATGTGGACCTTGCCACAGATGGCGTTATGCAGTGCACACCAGATTTTGTCCGCCATTTGGTTGTGCAGGGCAGGGATGGCTCGCCTGGAAAAGTAGTGGCGGCTGGGAACCATGTACTGTGGGACAGCCACCCACATAAGGTTTTTAAAAATCTCTGTCCCCACCATACTGGAATTACAGCATGAAATGGTGGCATTCAGGGCCAGGGATCGCGAGTGGGTACTTCCTCTTTCTCTCCACTGTTTGGGGGATGGACAGCTGAACGCTTTCATGGGACAGTGTGGATATGCTGGGTGACGGTGGTGGAGATGGTGGTGTTGCTGCCACATCCTCTATTTGCAGGGTGGCAGGTGCTACTGTCTCTTCAGAGGGGGAGAAAAAGGCCAAGAGACCTCAACAGAAGAGGGAGAAAGAGGAGTCTGAGGTCTTTTGTGGTTTTTCAAGTGTATACTCCACTGCAGCTCGTGATTTGCATTTAGATGCCTGGTCATGCAGGTGGTGCTCAGGTTTAGAACATTTATGCCTCGCTTCAGTCTCTGATTGCACAGCGTGCAAACCACTCGCGTCTTGTCGTCAGCACATTGTCTGAAGAACTTCCATGCCAGGGAACTTCTCGGAGCTGGCTTTGGTGTGCTCAGTCCCTGGGTGCGGTGGGCAGTAGCAGGCATACTGGCTAGGGGACAGCCACTCTGCTCTTGCACCCTGCTCCCTCTTTTGCTAAGCTGCTTTGGATGCACCGTGTTCACAGCAGGGTGGCACCCAAAGCAGCTTATGGGCATCAATGGAGCGTGGCTGGGGGGATACAGAGGACACAGACGATACACTTCCTACAGAGGACAGCCTGGCACACATGAGCAACTACATGCTGCAGTGCCTGCGCAATGACCGCCGAGTTGCCCACATTCTAACCAGTGCAGATTACTGGGTGGTCACCCTGCTGGATCCCCGCTACAAGGATAACATGCTGTCCTTAATTCCGTCACTGAAGTGTGATCGGAAGATGCGCGAGTACCAGCGCACGCTTGTAGACGCGCTGCTGATGGCATTCACACCTGAAAGCGGGGGCTCAGTGGAAGCACAAGACCAAGGCAGAGGAGGAGGAAGAAGTCGCAAACACAGCTGGGGCACCGTCAGCACCTCAGAAGGGAGGGTTAGCATGTCATCAGGTCAATAGGCCTATTGACCTGATGAAGGGGACATTTGGAGCCCCGAAACGCGTTGTTCTATGTATATACTCTTGGTATTTATGCAATAAAGAAGATTTATCCATATAAAGACCAACTCTACCAGTGAGTTGTGCCTGATCAGAACTTCCTACTCTACAAGCATCCTTTGGGGGATTGGGCACCCAGTCCCAAAGAAACTCGTTCTGCGGCTGCACTCCTGGATTTAAAGGGTATATTTCCCTAAGAAGTCTACTATAGAGTTGTGCCTATTCATAGCACAACTAAAAAAGATGAGCACCTTTTTTCTCTCTTAACAATTAAATTTGTGTGGAGCGTATTACCCTATTGTGCGCCCCCCCCCCACCCCTCTTGTCTCTCTATTCCCCTCGTGACCGAGTGGAATTTAGATTCGCCCATGGTTCCAAAACTATTTGGTGTGTGGGCACCTGTACTTTTGCATGGGTTCCAGTCGTGGTGGCTGCGGCAGATAAGTGTGTTTCTGGGGTTCTTACCTGCTGACTCTGTTGCTGCTGCTAAGCCATTTGAGACTCCTGTTCAACCATGTCTGGGAAGAACAGGCTGTCTCTCCCCTGCTCCTATGTGAGGGATTATCAGGGCGACTCAGGGCCAAAGGTATCCTGGTATGAGCCGTCCTACCATCCAGGTCCGCTCATACGGTGAGGAGTTAGAGTGAGGATTAGGGACACTTTAAGAGGTGACCTGCTCCCTGATTCTGGCGTCCTGGCCTAGCTGTGCCAGTAAGGAATCAATCTATGGGGATGGAATGGGCAACGCTCTTTTAATAAAAGGATGATGGACAACAGGCTGGGGCGCGGGCCCCCAATGTGACCGTCAACGCAAAGTATGTGAAGGGGCCGGGCCCAGCCAGACCCATGTTAAGTTGTTTAAGACACTGCTCCTGGGCGGCCGGGTCTCTTGTCAGCCCGGGCTCTGAAGCACCGCTTCCCCTATAGTTACACCACTGGCCCTGCGGATGCCCCTCCTGGGAGAGCAGCCCCTGGAGGAGTGGGTGAAGGAGCTCAAGCTCCGGGTGCAACAGGAGCTGTGGCTAGAGGATGCCTACCAGGCGCTCTGGTGGTATACCGCTCGGCATACACCCTGGACGGCGGAGCATGACAAACCGGAGGGGTATGATTACGATGACCCTGACCTTTTGTGGGAGGCTTTCACAGAAAAGGAGTTCGGGAGCACTACGGAGACACGATTTTGTGACATCTATGACTTCAGGGAGGGTATGCAAGATTGGGCTGACCCCAATGAGGTGAGACCAGACATATCTAGTAACACTGGAGTGGGGGCTGGAGCAGGACTACCGACATATGCTCCACGCAATTGAGAATACCCTGCAGGAGAGTTGGCTGGCAGTCTCAGACTTAAAGCCCTGTGGCGGGGAAGACCCGGCTAAGGTACCCCCTACTTTACTACCAGCTACATAGGTAGGGGACCTAATAGACAGGTTCTGGGGTGAACTCCATATGGCAGGTGGAGATGGGAGCGAAGTCTCTCCACTGGCCCTACAGGGATGCTTGGCGGTCGGCCCAGATCCCCAACGGCAGCCGGAGTTTCAGAAAGTAGGGACAGTCGGTCCCGCTCCCCAGTGGCAGTATATTTTGCAGGGAGAGGAGACAACCAGTCTCTCTCCCCAGCGGCAGTGTACCTTGCAGGGAGAGAAGACAACCGGTCTCTCTCCCCAACCACAGGGGGACAGCACCCCTAACTCCGATGGTGTGGATGGGACCGTTGTCTCTGCACCAGACCTACAGGGATGCTGGACAGCCGGTACAGATCCTCAACCAACACAGTAGGAATGCCAGGAGGAGGAGGTAACCGATCCCTCCTCTCCACAGCAGATCCACAACCAGGTCCTGGGGGTAGGATTCCCTGACCACATCCCAGCGGAAGAGCTGGCATCTGGGCAGACCCCAGTCGGCTTTTGCCCTCCCCTATCCTCTTGTCCAGAGCCTGAATCCCCACAGGCTACCCCAGCAGAATCGCTGGCATCCGGGCAGAGCGCCACTGGCCTCTGCCCTACCTGTCCCTTTGTTACAGTGCAGGACTGCGCACCAGTTTTCCCAGCTGAAGTGCTGACACCAGGACAGAGTACCGCTGATCTCTGCCCACAAAGCAACCTCCACTCCAAGCCAGAGAGCAACACAGAGATCGGGAGTACCAGTTACCAACACAACCTTGGTGGCCTCACTGGACAGAGTCAGGCTACCAAATTCAACAAGTCCAGTATTTGGTTGTGGGTGGGTTGCCAGACTAACTCAGGTACCGACCGGCGTGAGGTCAGGTACCTGGTTAGTCTTCCCTGGAAGGGGGAGATGTGTTGCGAAAATAACCTCGCCACTGGGTTTTGGAGCGGCCTGTTTGCCAGCCTTGTGCCTCAGGATTATGGTCCATATACTAAAACGTTGTTTTCTCTCAGTAAAAAGGCTTGTTCGTGTCTTTTTACTATGTGGTTCGGCAAATGGAATTTACCGAACAAGACGCTTTAAACAAAAGTATCCGTTCGTGCAATTTGTACATTCTTTGAAGGATAAAGTAGACCGGCCGCACAGCCTAAATCTTTGGAACTGTTTTGGGCAGGAAAGCCATGCTTGCGGTTGGTCAAATGTGACTTCTATGGAATTCGGGTACCCCTGCTCGGATCTGGGTGATTTCTGGATATGTTGTTCGCCCAGATCAGAGCTATCCAGGGATGTATGAATTATGGGGATATGTGGGGTTTTGGGAAAAATTTGTGTTTTGTGCCTGTGAGTAATTAAGGTAGCCCATTGTGTTTGTTAATTGTATCACAGGTAGAGAGCCCATTGTGTTTGTTAATTGTATCACAGGCAGAGACCATTCTGTTTGTTAATTGTATCACATGCAGATGGGGAGGGGGGGGGGGGGTTGTGTACATATGCTGGGAGTGTTTCCATACTGTAAATGCATGTGATTGGCTAATGTATAAACTGTCTCAGTCTTCCACAAGGTCCCCAGGGGGAGTGTTCCTTGCTGGAAGACCTGCATAAAAGGCTGACATGTAGTCCCATTAAAGAGTTCCTGTTTTACCCTCAACATAGATCCTCGTCTCATGTGTGTGGGGAAAAGGCTGCATCTACACTAGGGAATGCTATACGCTGTATACTCCCCTGGCTATAATCCCTCAGCTCTTTTAGGAGCTTGTTTATGCATCGCTCTCTGAAGGAAGAGAGGTTCATCCACTGGAACCTGGAAGCTTTGTTGTAAGTCCAGAGTGGGTAGAAGACTGCGAGACCCCAACCAAGCTGCAGCGGTTCGTGGGGTCGGCAGTGCTTACAGTGTCAAGTAGAGTGCTTGGAGTCATCGGGAAGCACTAGGAGTATCCATCAACGCAGGTACCCAGTCGGGGTGCCAGGAGATCCGTTACACATACTATGATAATTATTGTTACCTGAGTAAAATAAGATCTACTGTGCCTCTGGCGTCATGATATGGCAAGCGCACATGTGCCGATAGCGAATCAAAGAAAGTCTAAAGTGATCATGTGATAAGAGATGCGCTCCACAAGCAGGGAGGTAGGCACGCATATTCGCGGCAAGAAATCCCACAATACTTGTGAAGTAAGGCCAGATGTTTTCGCGATCTAGAAGAGTGCATTGCGCTATGCTCTGCAGGCAGTGATAATGTTTGAATGCATCAACATAGGCATATATTAGGCAATAAGAGTACACATAACATAATTAAACATAAATAAGCAGCATGTAAAATGTTTATTTCCTCACACAGGATTTCATCATCTGCAATAACTGGATTTACACCTTGTCAGCACATACGGATGATTTTTTTGTCACAATGTTTTGGATTTTTTATTTTCATTGGGTAGTTTTTCCTAGTTGCTCTTGAATTTCCTGGTGTATTCTATACTCTATACACCAATATACAATAAGTAATATGCCAACAAAAATAAATAAAAAACAAGGGGATAAAATGTCATTTTTGGGGAATTTTTTTTGTGATAGACACTTTATATGAACTCAATAGATTTTTATGAATTTTGATATAATTTTTTATGGTATTTAGTGGCCAATAAATCACTAGTACACTTTATATGTATTATGTGCACTTAATTATGCATTTGATTGATTTTGTGATTATGGGTTTATTCACCATATTAATATATGGTCGCCAATCATGTTATTATTATGTATTTTACATATGTTTTATTTAATTATTAGTGGTTTCATATATAATCTTTGATCATTTGCATCATGAATATATATTCTTTTGGGTACATTAATCATATGTTCATTAATCCCCTTCATAAATTAACATGCTGCTTATTTATGTTTAATTATGCTATGTGTTCTCTTATTGCCCAGTATATGCCTATGTTGACGCATTCAAACATTATAAATGCCTGCAGAGCAGAGCGCAATGCGCTCTTCTAGATTGCGAAACGTCTCGCCTTACTTCACAAGTATGGTGGAATTTCTTGCCGCAAATATGCGCGCCTACCTCCCTGCTTGTGGAGCGCATCTGCATTCCCCCGCCAGAGGGGGCACGTACCACACATGATCTCTTATCACACGATCACGTAGAAAAAAATGGAGGGCCACAGCAGCGTCTCGCCAATAATCTTCTTTATTCAGGATCACACCTCACAACAAGGCATACAAAATATTTTGTATGCCTTGTTGTGAGGTGTGATCCTGAATAAAGAAGATTATTGGCGAGACGCTGCTGTGGCCCTCCATTTTTTTCTACATGCCATTGGACCGCTTTGGATCTGCGATCCCCTGCCCAGCTGTTGCGTGTTCACCATTTTGCTGCTCTTCACAAGCCGTCTGTGTTGCTGCTCCTGAACAAACTTATCCTCTTTATCACATGATCACGTCATACTTTCTTTGATTCACTATCGGCGCATGCGCGCTTGCCGTATCATGACGCTAGAGGCATAGTAGATCTTCTTATTTTACTCAGGTGACTCCGGTTTAATATTAATTAACAATAATTCTCATAGTATATATATAGCATTTTGGGGCACATGGGACACTTACCCCTGAGGAAGCCAGATTTTGCCGGCGATACGCGTGGGATGCTATTTTCTTGACCCAGGCCCACCTTGGTAGTCCCTGTACGTTTACTTGGTTCAGGTATAAGATCTTTGATGCCATATTATTGTGTATTATGCATCTATTGTTGATTTGCTAGTCTATATTTGTTGCATGTCATTTGAGGCTGCTATTTGGGACTACTTACACTTTACCCTCATTTGCGGTTTTTGGTGGGAGCTGGGTATGTGTTTGGTCTTATTGTGTACCAGCACTTGACTAATTGTATACAATTTTTAATTATGTTTGTGTGTCTTTTGTAGCCTATTAAAATTCTTGTATTGCTTTTACACTCAGTGAAAGTGCATTTTAAACCGCCATTGCACTCGGTTTCCATTGTAGTATGCCCCCCACTCTACTTTGCATACAGTTTCAGGTTTGTGCAGCGGTCCTTTTCCCTGCATTTCTGGAGAGTGGCACCTTATGTAATTTGAGTCATCTGTAGTGTTATAACTCTTTTTTTTTTTTTTTTTTTTTCATTTCTCTGTTTGCTGTTGTCATCATGGCATTTGATTTGGAGGCTAGGGAAGGCTTGGAATTCACAGATTAAATCAGTATTCTATGAAACAGATGTGGATATTGTTGGCAGTGATTTCAAACAATTAACCTCCGATTTAATTGAGGCTCAGAGATTGTTCACTAGGGTTTGGTGGAATATTAAGAGTTTGGAGGAATATCTCAAATGCTCCATTGCTCCCCGTGGTTTAAGGGTACAAAAATGTCCTGCATGGGAAGTCACCCCTGAGTTTAAGACCAATTGGGATTTGGGTATATTGCAATGTTCCAAAATTTTTATGGGCATGCTTGTTGATAATGATAAAACTCTGCTTGCTGATGTTAAAGTGAAAATTAAAACATTGGAAGATAATTTGATAAAATTTGATACAGAAAAAGTGGTGGCCTTTAATATCAGATTACAGAGTTTATTGAAGACCTATGATAAAGAAATATTAATGGGCAAAAAAATCTAGATTCTAGAGGGATAAACTGGACTTTGAACGTAAGCAGGCATTTGTCACGGATGATGTTGCAGATAGCTGGAAGTAATGAATAAACGTCCGACTGGCTTGATCCCAAACTAAGGAGCATACAGGTGACCCCTATAAAACCCTAAGAGCTCTCCCTGACTACTATGCACATACAAGGGTCTCAAAGGTAGACGATTGTATGCCCACGTACCTAAGACTGTGTGACACCTGAAAACCCTATAATAGTAAAGGGACACGACATCCGGCTCCCTGCACTTCATACGGAGGGAGTCAGGGTCACCTAGAATCAAGCCAGCAAGGAAACACAATACATGAAAGGACTTATCTGAACAAGCAGCAGCAGAAGCCTCTAGCACCGAACACTTCATCCAGGAAGTAGTATAAACCGCAAAGTGAGGCAGTATGGGAGGAAATATAAAGGAAAGAGGATTAGTCTAAATAGGTGACACCTGGGAGAAGGAAATGAGATGAGAAAGTGAAACCAAAACAAAGAACATCATGCAAGAGGTAGAGAAGGACATCTGTCAGACCTTCTCACAGAACTGGCGGTGACAGCATTCAAATGGAAACACACTGGGAACACACGAGATGTGGGGAAGGGTGGATCTAATCATGGTTCTTCTAGTAATCAAAATGGTAATGTGGCTTCAAATAATATTACTAATCGTACTATTAGTAACACTGAAATTTATTTATCTGGAACATGCGACAACGGCGGGTCAGGCGAGGGTTATGCAAATCCCAAAAAAACAGCCCCAAGCCATCGGACGGGAACAACCTTTATCCTTCTTTCAACAAGAGATGCCTTAAACAACATTAGAGAAACAAGATGGACACAATTCCACTAATGGTGACTATTCTTAAAGATTATTAATCATTCCTCATATTTACTTTCAGAAGCTGAGTCAGTCTTGGAAAAAGGTCTCTCCTTCTCACTCATGTATTTGTTAGAGAAATCTGAGTTTATTAAGGATGTCTAGTTGTTTTGCAGACAGCTTTGTTTTAAACTTCTTTTTGAACAACCGTCCACTATACATCAGCTTTCTGATGATGAGAGAAGAGTTTTCATGGATCTTTTGGACCTCCTTCAAGAAAATGATTCTGATATAGGTAGACGTCAGTTCACATTACTTAAGTCAACTATTACCCCCTACTCTCAGCCTCTTCCCTCATATTCACCAGTTTTTTTTTAGGCCATGTTATATGAAAATAGGAGACTGAAGCCCAATTCTCTAAGAAATAAGTATCTGACAAATTTGGAGCACATGGCCATTAGGAGATTACAACAAAATTCCTTATTTGTCATTAAGGAGGCCAACAAAGGAGGTAATGTGGTGTTGTCGGACATTAATCTTTATGTAACAGAGGCCAAGAGACAATTGAATAATAAGCATTGTCAGTATGGGATCTGCATCTCCACGGCAGGGTGGCAGATCGCTGTCTACACATTGCAGCACTATGGGTCCCAGTACTGGCTTACCTTGTAGGAGACGCAGGTGCCCGCCAGCATACCGCCGCATCCGTCCTCTTTGCCAGGTGTCATCTGATGAGCTATAGCACGCACGCGTGCACCTCTCCCTTTCTTATAGGAGTAGGCAGCTGGTTCCTGATTACCATCCCCACCCGGAGGCGGGACTATTTTGTATTTAAGGCAGCTTCACTCATCATGAAGTGCCCAAGCGTGGTTGTTGTACCTCTTGACTCCCGCTGAAGCATTCCACTGTGTCCGTTTATTGGATTTCCTGGATTCTGACCTCCGCTTCATTTGACTACGCATCTGCCTGCTGTCTGTTTATTGGACCACCTGGATTATAGACCTCTGCACTGCCTGACAACGAGACCGCTTATATCTGCACTGCCTGATTACGCATCTGTCCATCTCCTCCTGTAAGTCTGCCTGGATCCAGACCCTGCGCTGCCTATGAGACTGCTTATATCTGCATGCTATATTGCTCTGAACTTTGTGTTGCCTGTACCTGTCAAGTGACTTTTGAATACGGTCTGCCAGTAAAGACCATCTGTTCCTTTATTCTGCCTTTGTTGGACTCTGTTCACACTACTGCAGGTAGCTGCATTCAAGGTAACAGGTGCAGACACCAGGGTCCTGTCTCTGAGAGTCAGCAGTCAGCAATATTGGACTAATTCCAGTCCTCTATCAGCTGACACAGAGGATCCACATCCTCTGGTCGTAACAGTACGCTTGGGCCATGGATCCCGCTGGCTCTAAACCAGGAATGTCTGAAGTACTACATGAACTTGAACAACAGCGTACCACCCAAAAACAAGTGATAAATTACTTGCAGCATGTAGCTGCTCGCCTGGACTCCCTTGCTACAGCACAGTCTGCACAGGCCCCTACTGCTCCTGCTGTCCCTGTTGCGGCTGCAGCACTGCCAAGCGTTTCCGGACCACGATTATCTGCTCCGCCCCGTTACAGCGGCAACCCAAAAGCCTGTCGTGGATTTCTTACCCAGTGTACAATTCACTTTGAACTGCTTCCTCATCACTTTCAATCAGACCGCGCTAAAGTGGCGTTCATTATCTCTCATCTCGAGGGAGCTGGTCGGTGGGCCAATATGCAATTCAGTTCCGCACCTTAGCGTCTGAAGTTTCATGGAATGAGGAGGCTTTGGTGGCGGCCTTTTGGGAAGGTTTGTCGGGACGTATTAAGGATAAACTTGCAGGTCGTGATGTGCCTACCTCCCTTGAGGCTCTAATCTCTCTGGCTATTAAAATCGACATACGGTTTTCGGAGCGAGCTCGGGAGGCCCGTCGAGAAAAAAGACTTTCACAACAACTGTTTAAGTCTAATATGTCTCAACCTCCATTACGCACCTCCTTTTCGGATCCTGAACCCATGCAGGTGAATTCCACTCGGCTCTCGGATGAGGAACGTCGTCTTCGCATGTCTTCTGGACTCTGCCTCTACTGTGGTGGTCCGGGTCACCGTGTCCGCAACTGTCCCCAGAAGTCGGGAAACTCCAATGCTTAGGGTCTTTGGGAGAGGCGGCCCTAGGCGAAAACTGTTCCACTCTCCAAATTCCTGTGACTCTGGTTCTTGGGGGCATCAAGGTCTCCATATCTGCTTCCTTGGATTCCGGGTCTGCGGGGAACTTCATACACCAAGCTATGGTGAGTCAATACCACATTCCTGTACGCCTGCTTAAAAATCCCCTGCTAGTGACTGCCGTCAGTGGACAAGTACTGACTGATCCAGTCCAGTTCATCACTGAGCCGTTGGAACTGCAGGTAGGGTGGTTACATGTTGAAAAGATTTCTCTATATGTGCTCCCTGAACTGTCCCATTCCCTTTTGCTGGGGTTGCCCTGGCTTAGGATGCACAATCCAGTAATCGAGTGGAGCTCTGGAGAGGTTCTTCAATGGGGTCAGCTGTGCCAAGGCAAGTGCTTATGTTCTATTCAACGAAGGGTCCCTATATCCCTCCCTAAAAACCTGGAGGCCTTGCCGGTGGTCTATCATTCCTTTGCGGGTGTGTTCGATAAAAAAGAGGCTGAGACACTACCTCCCCATCGCCCCTATGACTGCCCAATTGATTTACTATCTGGGACTTCTCCTCCTCGGGGTCGTGTTTATCCTCTGTCTCCTGCTGAATCGCAGGCAACAGCAGATTACATTAAGGAGAACCTTGAGAGGGGTTTCATCAGGAAGTCTTCCTCACCTGCAGGGGCAGGATTCTTTTTTGTGAAAAAGAAAGATGGGTCTCTTCGCCCCTGTATAGACTACCGTGGTCTGAATAAGATCACCATCAAGAATAAATACCCTTTACCGTTAATTTCTGAATTATTTGATAGACTCCGTGGGGCTCGGATCTTCTCTAAGCTGGACTTGCGGGGGGCATATAATTTAATACGGATTCGTGAGGGTGACGAATGGAAGACAGCCTTTAATACCAGGGATGGCCACTATGAATACCTTATGATGCCCTTCAGGCTCAGTAATGCCCCTGCTGTCTTCCAGGAGTTTGTCAATGACATTTTTCGAGATCTGCTCTATTCTTGTGTTGTTGTCTATTTGGATGATATTCTTATTTTTTCCAGAGACATCAAAACTCATCGCAGGCATGTGCAGATGGTCTTACAACGCTTACGAGAGAATCGTCTGTACGCTAAATTGGAAAAGTGTGTGTTTGAAAAGTCGTCCCTGCCCTTCCTGGGGTACATCATCTCGGATCAAGGTCTCAAAATGGATCCTGGAAAGGTGGCAGCAGTGCTCGACTGGCCCCGACCCTCCGGCCTGAAGGCAATACAAAGGTTCCTGGGTTTTGCCAATTATTATCGTCAATTCATCCGTAATTTTTCTACCCTGACAGCTCCTATTTCTGGCCTGACCAAGAAGGGTGCCAATCCCAAACTATGGTCCCCTGAAGCAGAGACCGCATTTTCCTCCCTCAAGCAAGCCTTTTCTTCAGCTCCAGTCCTTAGACGCCCAGAACCCAACAAACAGTTCTTCTTGGAGGTGGACGCATCCTCCGTGGGAGCCGGGGCCGTCCTGTCACAGAAGAATGCCTCAGGTCGTATGTCTCCTTGTGGTTTTTTTTCTAAGTTATTTTCCGCTGCCGAAAAAAACTATTCTATTGGGGACAGGGAACTCCTAGCAATTAAGTTGGCTCTAGAGGAATGGAGATATCTTCTGGAAGGTTCTAGCCTACCGGTCATAATTTACACCGATCATAAGAACCTCACCTATTTGCAGACAGCTCAACGACTTAATCCTCGTCAGGCCCGTTGGTCTCTCTTCTTTGCCCGATTTAATTTTCAATTGCATTTTCGGTCTGCTGACAAAAACATCAAAGCGGACGCTCTCTCCAGGTCCTTTGAAACCACAGATTCAGAAGACGAACCCCAGTTTATCATTGAACCAACTAAAGTAGTCCCAGTGGCTCCAGTTAACCTGTCCAAGGTTCCCCCAGGTAAGATCTTTGTTCCGGAATCTAAACGAAGGAAGGTTTTACGGTGGGGGCATGCATCCAGGTCAACGGGGGACCTTGAATCTCATCTCCAGACATTACTGGTGACCATCCATAACCGCGGATATTGTAGACTTTGTGGCTTCCTGTACCTTGTGTGCCCAGACTAAGTCTCCCAGACTGAAACCTGCAGGTTTATTATTGCCTCTTCCGGTGCCTGAGGTCCCCTGGCAGCATATTGGTCTGCCATCTGCTCCTCGTCTTGCTGAGCTATTCATTTTACATATCTTCCGCCTTCATGGATGTTCCCTCCATATCGTCTCGGATAGAGGAGTACAATTCACCTCCCGGTTCTGGAGATCTTTATGTAAGTCTCTGAATGTCTCTTTGGACTTTTCTTCTGCCTATCATCCACAGTCTAATGGCCAGGTGGAACGCATGAACCAAATATTGGTCAGCTTCCTGCGACATTTCACCAATGCCCATCAGGATGACTGGGTGAAGCATCTTCCCTGGGCGGAATTTGCTCATAACAATAGAGTCAACCAAGCCACAGGTAAATCTCCATTTTTTGTGGTCTATGGACGACATCCAAGTGTTCCTCTTCCCGTGCGGCCTTCTTCTGGAGTTCCTGCGGCAGATTCCTGTGTGGAGCAGCTGTCTCGGGTCTGGTCTGACACTAAAGTATCGCTTCGGAGAACAGCGGACCAGATGAAAAGGTCTGCGGATAAGAGGCGCAGACCTCCTCCTTAGTTTGCCATTGGAGACAAGGTATGGCTTTCTTCTAAGAATATCCGTCTCAGACTTCCCTCTTACAAACTGGCTCCGCGATTCTTGGGACCTTTTTCTGTGATCAAGAAAATTAATCCTGTTGCCTACAAGCTCAAACTACCTGCTACCTTGCGGATTCCCAACTCATTTCATGTTTCATTACTTAAGCCAGCTGTCTTTAACAGGTTTTGCAAAGGCACTTCACAGAACCCTCCTCATGTCACTATGGGTGATGAGTTTGAAGTTAAGGACATTCTAGACAGGAGGATTATCAGAGGTAAGACCTTCTATTTGGTGGACTGGAAGGGCTACGGGCCTGAAGAAAGGTCATGGGAATCTGCTGAGAATATTCATGCCCCTCT
Organism: Bufo gargarizans; assembly: GCF_014858855.1. Lineage (NCBI taxonomy): Eukaryota > Metazoa > Chordata > Amphibia > Anura > Bufonidae > Bufo > Bufo gargarizans. Next base: position 36,371,340 of record NC_058084.1, read on the forward strand.
GTTGCTGAAGAAATTTCTCTCCAGGTCAGCCGTGTGGAGGAGGGGGCGTAAGAGGGGGGGGGGGTACTGTCAGTATGGGATCTGCATCTCCACGGCAGGGTGGCAGATCGCTGTCTACACATTGCATCACTATGGGTCCCAGTACTGGCTTACCTTGTAGGAGACGCAGGTGCCCGCCAGCATACCGCCGCATCCGTCCTCTTTGCCAGGTGTCATCTGATGAGCTATAGCACGCGCGCGTGCACCTCTCCCTTTCTTATAGGAGTAGGCAGCTGGTTCCTGATTACCATCCCCACCCGGAGGCGGGACTATTTTGTATTTAAGGCAGCTTCACTCATCATGAAGTGCCCAAGCGTGGTTGTTGTACCTCTTGACTCCCGCTGAAGCATTCCACTGTGTCCGTTTATTGGATTTCCTGGATTCTGACCTCCGCTTCATTTGACTACGCATCTGCCTGCTGTCTGTTTATTGGACCACCTGGATTATAGACCTCTGCACTGCCTGACAACGAGACCGCTTATATCTGCACTGCCTGATTACGCATCTGTCCATCTCCTCCTGTAAGTCTGCCTGGATCCAGACCCTGCGCTGCCTATGAGACTGCTTATATCTGCATGCTATATTGCTCTGAACTTTGTGTTGCCTGTACCTGTCAAGTGACTTTTGAATACTGTCTGCCAGTAAAGACCATCTGTTCCTTTATTCTGCCTTTGTTGGACTCTGTTCACACTACTGCAGGTAGCTGCATTCAAGGTAACAGGTGCAGACACCAGGGTCCTGTCTCTGAGAGTCAGCAGTCAGCAATATTGGACTAATTCCAGTCCTCTATCAGCTGACACAGAGGATCCACATCCTCTGGTCGTAACAAGCATTTCTATACCCCTTTGCTAACAGACCCAACATCGGTCTTCAAAACCAAGTTAAACAGAATTCTTCAGTCTGCATTCCAAATGAATATCATTACCAAAAAGGAAATACATTTTTTGGGAAGTGAAAAATCTGGTGGTACCTACTTTTTATATGCTTCCTAAGGTACATAAAGACCTATACAATCCTCCTGGCCATCCCATTGTTGCCGGTATTAGTGGCCTACATGAGCAAGAATGTATTTATTTGGACTTTTTCTTACAATCCATTGTTCTACGTCTTGACTCCTACTTGAGAGACTCTATGCATTTGATTGAGAATCTCCAGGACATCCAGCTTCCTCCCAATACTTTGGTTTTTACATGTGATGTCAAATCACTTTATTCTAACATCGCACATGCTGATGGAGTTGCTGCAATCCGATATTTTTTAGCCAAATCCGTTTATGGAGATCCAGCCCACAACACCTTCTTGGTGAGTCCTCTGGAATTTGTTTTACATCACAATTATTATTATTTTTTGATCGGACCTACTACAAACAAGTGTCTGGGACCGCGATGGGGGTGCGATGTGCGCCTTCCTACGCAAACCTATTTTTAGTGTGGTGGGAGGAGACACATGTCTACCCATCATCCTATTTTCAACAGCATGTTGTACGATGGCATCGTTATATTGATGATTTTTTTAGATCTTCAAATACACTTAGATGGAACAGAGGTTCGGACATCTGTTTCGTAAAAAAAAACTGCTAACAGCCTTCTGCATTTCAATAGTTTTCACCCTTATAATTTATGCAAAGGAACAATTTTTGAGAATCCGTCACAATTGCACAACCGTCCAAGACTTACAAGAAGCCTCCAGAGACTTGACCTCACATTTTCACTCTAGGGGATACCCTAAGAAGGTGGTGTCCGAGGCGTATAAAACTGCCCACAGAGCTAATCGCTCAGAATTTTTCACACCTAGACACAGAACAGTGAACAACAAGGTGCAATTGGTTACTCAATTCAACAACCAATGGAGCGACTTGTACAAACTATTGAAGACACATTGGTACTTTCTACTCTCTGATGCTAAATTTCGGAACCACATTGAGGCACAACCGAAGATTATTGCACACAGAGCTCCCAATGTACGTGATAAATTGATGTGCAGCCATTTTCAGAGGCCTATTCAGCTTCTCTCTACTGGTACTAAATTACAGGGTACCTATCCTTGTGGCACTTGTAATGTTTGCCAATTTATGATTGCCTCTGACAGCTTTGTAAATCCTAGGTACTCCAGAAAGATCTACCTCAGACACTATATCAATTGCCGAACCCGCAATGTCATCTATGCTCTCATCTGCAAATGTGGAAAAATTTATGTCGGCCAAACCGGCCAAGAATTACACAAACGTATTCAGCAACATTTATCTAATATTCTTTGGCACGCCGCGACAGGAAGAAAGGAGAGAAACCACTGACCTCTGTAGCCACGCATTTCTTGGATGATCACTAAAGCAGCATTACAGGCTTAAGAGTCGTGGGAATAGGCCGGGTACCCTATAATTTTAGAGGAAGCCCGATTACCCCACAACTCATCTGTCTTGAATCTACATGGATCTTTGACCTTGATTCTTTGACACACAATGGGATGAACGAAGAACTGACATTCACAGGTTTTTATGAGTAACTATTTAAAAAACGTTTTATTCTTTTTCCTCCATTTTTCTACACTTAATCTTTTTTTCTGCACACATTTTTTCACTCACAATTGTCACATTTGTCCGCATGCTCACCATTAGCCACTGTATTTTTTTTTTTACATTTACACCTTTTCACTATTCACTCTTTTATTCTCTCAAAATGTATCCCCCCCCTTTTTTTTATTTATTTATTAATTTTCTCTTTTTCAGTTTACACAGGATCACATCATTTGCATCAACCGTATTCACATCCTTCAGCACACATGGATGGATTTTTTCTCACGACGTTTCGATTTGTTTATTTTTATTTCCTCACACAGGATTTCATCGTCTGCAATAACTGGATTTACACCTTGTCAGCACATACGGATGATTTTTTTGTCACAATGTTTTGGATTTTTCATTTTCATTGGGTAGTTTTTCTTAGGTTGCTCTTGAATTTCCTGGCGTATTCTACATTCTATACACCAATATACAATAAGTATTATGCCAACAAAAATAAATAAACTTTTTACAGACGTCCATTAGTACTTTCTATTCATGTTATTTAAATTGGGACTTTTTTTTTTTTTATTGTGATAGACCAGTGATGGCGAACCTATGGCACGGGTGCCAGAGGCGGCACTCGGAGCCCTTTCTGTGGGCACCCACACCCTGGATAAAGTCTATGGTGTACCAATATGCCCTCGACTTTTCCTGCCATTCATCAGCGCCGGGTGCACTATGCTAGGCAGCGCATTGAATGTAGACAGGCTATTATTGCTGAATGATAAAGTACATGGAATATATACTATATTGGACTGTAGTATTCAGGTTAAATTGCCGTGTTGGCACTGCGATAAATATGAGGGTTTTGGGTTACAGTTTGGGCACCTGGTCTGTAACAGGTTAGCCATCACTGTGATAGACCCTTTATATGAACTTGATTGATTTTTTATGAATTTTGATCTTATTTTCTTATGGTATTTATTGGCCAAGAAATCACTGGTACACTTTATATTTATTATGTGCACTTAATTATATATTTTATTGATTTTGTGAAAATGGGTTTATTCTCAATATTACTATATGGTCGCCATATGCCAATCATGTTATTATTGTGTATTTTACATATGTTTTATTTAATTATTGGTAGTTTCATATAGAATCTTTGATCATGTGATTTATTTTCAATTTTGCATCATGAATATACGGTATATTCTTTTGGGTACATTTAATCACGTGTTGATTAACCCCCTTCATAAATTAACATGCTGCTTATTTATGTTTAATTATGCTATGTGTTCTCTTATTGCCCAGTATATGCCTATGTTGATGCATTCAAACATTATCACTGCCTGCGGAGCATAGCGCAATGCGCTCTTCTAGACTGAGAAACGTCTGGCCTTACTTCACAAGTATGGTGGGATTTCTTGCTGCGAATATGCGCGCCTACCTCCCTGCTTGTGGAGCGCATCTGCATTCCACCGCCGCAGGGGGCACGTACCACATGTGATCTCTTATCACATGATCACTTCATACTTTCTTTGATTCACTGTTTTAAACCGCCATTGCACTCCGTTTCCATTGTAGTGTGCCCCCCACTCTACTTTGCATACAAAAATGGGTTTATGTCACCCACTGAACTAACAGACAGATTAACTATTATATTTTTGCGTCAGGGGTACAAAGGAGGTGCATTGCACCCACAAAAAAATCGCTATAGGTCACCCACAGAATTAACAGCCAGATTATTATATTTCTGTGTCAGGGGTACAAAGCTGGTGTATTTCACCCACAAAAAATCATTATAGGTCACCCACAAAACAAATAGCCATATTCCTAACACTGTCCCTCACTTCAGCTCCTGCTTCCTGTCCCTGCACTACTCAGAGCTGATGGGCGGTGCTACACGTGACTCCAGTTTATATAGAGGCTGGGTCACATGATGCACCGGCCAATCACAGCCATGCCATTACTAGGCATGGCTGTGATGGCTTCTAAGTGTCCACAGCTTAAAAGCATGTTGATTGGCTGCCCTGGAGCCTTTCAAAAGCTTCATTAAATGCCCGAACTCAAACTTTTCCAGCAAAGTTCAGGTCTGGGTACCCGAATTCGCAAAGTTTGGTATGGACCCGAACTTTACAGTTCGGGTTCGCTCAACACTATTCTCTTATCTACGCCCACCCTTGTTGGCCTACCTTTTGTCAATTTGGACCTACAAGTGGCCACTTTTAGTTTTGTTTCCTGGACCACCTTAAAGGGATTGTCCGGGTTCAGAGCTGAACCCGGACATACCCATAATGTCACCCAGGCAGCCCCCCAGACAAGAGCATCAGGGCCGTTCATGCTCCGATGCTCTCGCTTGCCCTGCGCTGGATCGCGCAGGGCAAGGGCTCTTTTATTTACAATAATACACTGCCCGGCGGAGGCTTCCACCCAGCAGTGTGTTCGGTGATGTCACCGGCTCTGATGGGCGGGCTTTAGCGCTGCCCTAGCCGTTTTACAGGCTAGGGCAGTGCTAAAGCCCGCCTATCAGTGCTGGTGATGTCACCGGGCTCACTGCTGTGTGGAAGCCTCCGCCTGGCAGCCCCATGGAGAGCCAGGTACATCACCGAAAGTCCAAAAAATGCCTTTACCCTGCGCAATTTAGTCAGGGGGGCTGCCGGGGTGAAAATGGGGATATGTCCGGGTTCACCTCTGAACCCTGACCACCCCTTTAAGTTCCCAGTCTGTCCCTGAATGCTTAGATGTCTTTTTTTAAGAACATTAAGATTCCTTTCCCATATCAATGTCTTTTGCCTGAAGCCTGGGGATCTGTTTCATATCTCAGACAAGGGTTAAAACTCAGCCTATTTTATGTCCACATGAAGTGGCGGCTGAATGACACCACTAAATGACTTTCCTTTCAGACAGGGCTTGATGCCTTAAGGTGAATCTTATGTTGCAGCCATAAAGGTGCGGAGCAGTCAGGCCTGAAGGGTGTCCGTTAAATCACAAAGAAGGTCCTGTTGAGTCGGAGTAGCCAAGAGGTTTATCACTCATCTCAGAAAGTGACAATAAATCCTTTACTTTGTGTTTACTGAACTCCAGCCGTCATTGTGGAACTTGTGTTTTATTAGTGCCAGCAACACCCAGAGCTCGGGGACTGTACTGAGGAATAACTTCTTAAAGGGATCCTATACATTTTCTTCCTGTATGTGCGTACATACAGTAGTAGATGCTACATGGTGATTTCCACCATGTAAAGTCTCATTCACACATCCCTAAGCCGTCTGTGCTCGCATTACGGACCGCAAAGTCTGCAATATACGGGCACCAGCCACGTGTGTTCCGTAGCACGGATGAAGATCCATTGACTTGAATGGGTCAGCAATCTGCAAGATATGGAGTGGAGGCACGGATCAGAAGCCCACGGAGGCGCTTGGGTCTGTGCCTCCGCACCACAAAAGATAGGGCGTGTCCTATCTTTTGCTGTATATTGCAGATCATGGACCCTTTCAGGTCAATAGGTCTGCGCCGCAATATGGGATTCACATGGCCGGTGCCCTTTCATTGCGGAGCGAAATTTTTGGTCCGCAGCACATGCACGGACGGCTTATGTTTGTTTGAATGAGGCCTTATGACTTTCAGTCCTGCCACTCACCCCACCTCTTAAAGGGGTGTTCTGGGCGTTCAATATTGATGGCTCATCCTCAGGATAGGTCACCAATTCCTGATTGGTGGGACCCCAGCCAATCCGCTGTTTGAAGAGGAGCGGTTCTCGGACAGCACACCGATCACAGCGCCGTGTGTTGTACAGTGGCTGTGCTTGGTATTGCAGCCCAGGCCTATTCACTTAAAGGAGACTGAGCTGCAACTAGGTCATGTGACCGATGAATGTGAAGCCACTGACCTAGGACGAGGCTCCAGCGTTCAGTGTTTCAAGACATGGTAGAAATCACCGGGTGGCATACACTGTATACTGTACCTACACATGTACACAAAGAAAATATAAAGGGGGAGATTTATCAATACCGGCGCTTTCTGCACCGGTCTTGATATTCCCTGCGCCACCAGAGGATGCACCTAACTTATGACGAGGCACACACTTCTGCAGTCCATGCGCCTGGCTTCATTTGCAACAGAAAACTGGCAAAGATGAAGATAAATCTGTTGGAGGCGCTTGCCACGTCCCCTTTAGGGAAAGTGGCGAGGGAGGTGTAAGATCCTAGAGACATGCCACTTTTCAGGCGACGTAAATGATAAATCTCGCCCATAGTATCACATCACACGCCAAAATGACTCTGTAGATAACTGCGCATGCGCAGTAGCTCCAAGTATACCACGTGAATGATGACGTGGCATACACTGGGGCAGTGCTATCAGTGTGGTAAGGCCATGCCACCAATGTACATGACTTGAGGAAGAGAACGCAATAGCGAAATCCCACCACCCATTAGGTGATCCTGTCCCCGTGGTCTAGGAGGCAGCCAACTCTAATTACCAGCTACGGGTTATATCTGAATTTCTAAAGGGTTAGGGCTCATGCACGTGAAAGTGTCCCGGCCATTCCGTGCATTGGAGGCCGCAATCTGCGCAGACGGATGCAGATCCATTTAACTTGAATTGGGTCTGTCATCCGTCTGCACTGCCAAAAATACAACATGTGCTTCCGTGCCTCCGTTCTGCACTGCACATTCCGGATTGCAGACCCGCTGTTTACGTTAATGTGCATGAGCCCTTAAAAGCTTGTTGCAGAAAAGACTTCCAATTTTTTTCCAGACTTTCTTCCTTAGGGCTAATGCACACAAATGTATTTTCTTTCTGTGTCCGATCTGTATTTTTTTTTTTGGGCGAACCATATTCATTTCAATGGGTCCGTAAAAAAAACTGAAGTTACTCTGTGTGCATTTAATTTCCGTATGTCTGTCCATTCCCCAAAAAAACAGAACAGGATAGGACTGTTCTATTAGGGGCTAGCTGTTCCGTTCTGCAAAATATGCAATGCACACGGACGTCATCCATATTATTTGCGGACTGCAAAATACATACAGTGGTGTGCATGAGCCCTTAGAGAAAAGTCTCTGAAAAAATGCCACACCCAGAGCAAGCTGTAAAATCTGCACGAAATACACGGGTTTGGCTGCGGATTCCCCCCCCCCCCAGCATTAGAATCTGCACCGCATGTGGTTAGGTGCGGATACATTGCAGACACGTATGTAGCATGTGGATGAGATTTTTTTTAAATTTTTTTTATCTCATCCTCTTTGCTGCTTATGTAAAATGCTGTCAATTTTCCACACGAAAATCTGCAGGATTTCCGCCACGTGTAGACGAACCTGATGAACGTGTCATAATAAAATCAGCAGCTAACCTGCTTGTCGGCAGTTTCCTTTTAGCAACATAAAAAAATAAATAAAAAAAAATGAAAAACACACAGCACAATAGATCATTTCAAAAAATGGTGCCACTAAAAAACACAACTTGCCCCACAGAAGACAAGCAGACAAGCCCTCCTCCAGCGATAGAAGTCATGGCTCTAAGGGCATGTTCACACAGAGGTTTTTCAATATGGATATTCACGCAGACAATTCATGCAGCTTGCACTTCATTTCAAATTGAATTAAACGAGATGGCGCTTTTCTTCCACTTACAGTTTAAAAACCATACTGCGGAAAAAAGAAGGGACGTCCATTTTGGGATCTGCATCCAGAGTTTTAATTGAAATGGGCAGGATGAAAAACCATGTCAAAACTGCATCCAAAAACACGTTGGAATAAAAACTGCAAGGAATCCTAAAGCACAGAAAATATCCTTAGGATGCCGGCACGTGGGCTTGAAAACAGGAATTCTGCACCAAACATGTTTCAGCACCAAATCTGTGCCAAAAACCACTCGAGGTTTTTGTTGCAGATTTGACGCAGATCTCTCTCTTTGCAAAGGGTGAAATCCACACGCACAACTGACGTGCTGCCGTTTTCAAAATTTGCACAGCAGGTCGAGTGTACGTGACATTTGTCAAATCTCATACTGAATGAAGTCGCCCGTTTTTTTGTGATCCGAAAATCTCAGATCCGCAAAACACTGACACTGGCCGAGGGCCTGCTGCCATTTTTTTTTTTGTTGGTGCTCCATCACAAAGGTTCTTTCCTTGTCCGCAAAACGTACAAGCTTAAGGCCTCTTTCACACAGGCGTCGCGTGCGAGGGCCGTATAGGATGTGGGTGCGTTGAGGGAAAATGCGCGATTTTTCAGCGCGAGTGCAAAGCGTTTTAATGCGTTTTGCACGCGCGTGAGAAAAATCGGCAAGTTTGGTACCCAGACCCGAACCCAGACTTCTTCACTGAAGTTCGGGTTAGGCGTTATTTAGATTTTAATATTTTCCCTTATAACATGGTTATATGGGAAAATAATAGCCTTCCTAATACAGAATGCATAGTAAATTAGGGATTGAGAGGTTAAAAAAAAAATATAAAAAATAATTAAACTCACCTCATTCACTTGTTCGCGCAGCCTGGCTTCTCTTTGATGACCTGGGAGAAAAGGACCTTTGGTGACGTCAATGCCCTCATCACATGGTCCATCACCATGGTGATGGATCATGTGATGGACCATGTGATGAGCGCAGTGACGTCACCAAAGGTCCTTTTCCTCCCAGGTCATCAAAGAAGAAGAAAGAAGAGAAACCGGGCTGCGCGAACAAGTGGATGAGGTGAGTTTAATTAAATTTTTTTTAACCCCTCCATCCCTAATTTACTATTTATTCTGTATTAAGAATGCTATTATTTTCCCTTATAACCATATTATAAGGGAAAATAATAATAATCGGGTCCCCATCCCGATCGTCACCTAGAAACCATGCGTGAAAATCGCACCACATCCGCACTTGCTTGCGATTTTCACGCAGCCCCATTCACTTCTATGGGGCCTGCGTTGCGTGAAAAACGCACAATATAGAGCTTTCTGCAATTTTCACACAACGCACAAGTGATGCGTGAAAATCACCGCTCATGTGCACAGCCCCATAGAAATGAATGGGTCCGGATTCAGTGCGGGTGCAATGCGTTCACCTCACGCATCGCACCCGCGCGGAAAACTCACCCGTGTGAAAGGGGCCTAAGACATGTTCTATTTTTTTTGTAGGACACAACTTTTGCAGTTCCATTGAAGTGAATGGGTCCGGATCCGACCTGCAAAAAATGCAGATTGGATGCGGACAAAAACCGTGTTTATATGCATGAGCCCTTGGGCCCCTTGCAGACGAGCATGTGCGGATTAGGTCTGGATGCGTTGTGAATGCGTTCAGTGAAAAATGCACGATTTCGCAAAGTCATTCAGTTTTGTCTGTGATCGCGTTCAGTTTTTATTGTGATTTAATGCATTTTGCACGCACGTGATAAAAAACTGAAGGTTTACAAACATCTCTTAGCAACCATCCGTGAAAAACACATTGCATCCGCACTTGCTTGCGGATGCGATTTTCACACAGCTCCATTCACATCTAGGGGGCCTGCGTTGCGTGAAAATTGCTGAATATAGAGCATGCTGCGATTTTCACGCAACGCACAAGTGATGCGTGAAAACCAACGCACATGTGCACAGCCCCATTGAAATGAATGGGTCCGGATTCCGTGCGGGCGCAGTGCATTTGCATCACGCATTGCACCCGCGCGGAATATTCGCTCGTCTGCAAGGGGCCTTATGCTGTGGTTTTTCCATGAAAATTCATGCAGGAAAGCCAGGTGTAATCTTCAATGTGTGCAGGTACCTTTGAGACTCTTTCACACGAGCGATACGGATTGCGTTTTTTTCCCTTCCGGAATGTATGCATTATTCACACGAGTGAAAAAAATCCCAGAAGAATAACCATCTACATCTCCTATCAACATCACTGAAAAACGTATTGCGTCTGGACGTCTTCCGTTTTTCATGGGGGTTCACTTCTATGGGGCCAGAGATGCATGAAAAACACACAGATGCTGCGATTATTCTTAAACAGAAAGATGACGCCCGAAAAACGACGCCCATTGAAATAAATGAGTCAGGATTCAGTCCAGACGCTGTGCGTTCAATACCTGCATCGCATCCGGACGGAAATGCTCATGTGAAAGAGGCCTTATGGCTCATGCACACGACTGTATGTATTTTGTGGTCCGCAAAACACAGATCTGCAAAAAACATGTGTGACATCTGTATTGCATCCGTTTTGTTTTTTTCGCGGATCCATTATAACAATGCCTATTCTTGTCCACAAAATGGACAAGAATAGGACACGTTCTATCTCTTTTGCGGAACGGCCATGCGGACATACGGGAACGGAATGCACACGGAGTCATTTTTGTTTCTTTGCTGACCTTTTGAAGTGAATGGTTCTGCATATGGTCCGCAAAAAAAACAAAAAACGGAATGGACACGAACAAAAAATACGCTTGTGTGCGTGAGCCCCTTAGGCCTCTTTCACACGGGCGTCAGTTTTTTTGCCCGGATAAGAGCCGGGTGCGTTGCGGGAAAATGCGCGATTTTCCCACGCGAGTGCAAAACATTGTCATGCGTTGCACTCGCGTGAGAAAAATCGCGCATGTTTGGTACCTAAACCCGAACTTCTTCATAGAAGTTCGGGCTTGGGATTGATGTTCTGAAGATTGTATTATTTTCCCTTATAACATGGTTATAAGGGAAAATAATAGCATTCTGAATACAGAATGCATAGTAAAACAGCGCTAGAGGGGTTAAAAAAATAAAAATAAAAAATTTAACTCACCTTAGTCCACTTGCTCGCGAAGCTGGCATCTCCTTGTGTCTCCGCTGCTGATGAACAGGACCTGGGGTGAGCTACTCTATTAAATACAGGTTAAGGACCTTCGATGACGTCACTCCGGTCATCACATGGTACGTCACATGATCTTTTACCATGGTGATTCACCATGGTAAAAGACCATGTGATGACCGGAGTGACGTCATTGAAGGTCCTTAAGCTCTATTTAATGCAGCAGCTCACCCCAGGTCCTGTTCATCAGCAGAGGAGGCACAAGGAGATGCCAGCTTCGCGATCAAGTGGACTAAGGTGAGTTAAATTATTTATTTATTTTTTTAACCCCTCTAGCGCTGTTTTACTATGCATTCTGTATTCAGAATGCTATTATTTTCCCTTATAACCATGTTATAAGGGAAAATAATAATGATCGGGTCTCCATCCCGATGGTCTCCTAGCAACCATGCGTGCAAATCGCATGGCATCCGTACTTGCTTGCGGATGCCATCCGATTTTCACACACCCCATTCACTTCTATGGGGCCTGCGTCACGTCAAAATCGGACAATATAGAGCATGCTGTGATTTCAACTGAACGCACAAGTGATGCGTTAAAAACATCGCTCATGTGCATAGCCCCATAGAAATGAATGGGTCAGGATTTAGTGCGGGTGCAATACGTTCGCCGCACGGATCGCACCCGCACGGAAAACTCGCCCGTGTGAAAGGGGCCTTAGAGTTCAAAGATTTCACCTAATTAGGGGAAAAGGAAAATCTGCGACGGATTGCAGCACCGCCCACGTGGGTCTGCACAAAAATTGCCCTGAAGGTGCGGATTTTAAATGTCAGTTTCAATGCAGAGGGATGACTGGGAAGTACGCGGCATATCCACGTGTTACACGGGCGGATTTGTCTGGATTTCATGTGACATCCAGTCTGTTGGAATTTTGGTAGGGGCATGATAGGAATGCACCGGGAATATTCAAGCTCCATTTCACACGCTGGTATTTGAGGTGCCCTGCAGGGGGCGTCATTACTGCGCCACCTCCGGCTGTGCCCTGGGAACCAGTCATTGCACTGAACAGTCCGTGTCATCAGTCATAGTGAAGGGCAGCCCTGAAGGACGGTATCCAGCGGAGTCCCCCTGTCTCCGTACACAAGTAGTCATGGTTCAGGCTGCAGACTGTACAGTGGGTACATAGTGTCATGCATGTCACGTGTCTGTAGCTGATCATATGTTTTATGGATCAGCAGAACGATCTGCGGCGGCACAGTCTCGCCCTAGGGCAGGTTCACACACAACAGATTTGTCCCAGGAATCCATGGACATGCTGCAGAACCGACGCCATTCAGATGTAGAAATGTCTCCAAAAAATCTGCCGCATGTGAACAGAACCGTAGGTCTCTTAGGGTGGGTTCACATCAGCGTTATGGAGTCCGTTATGGCTTTCTGTTATAACAGGGTTATAACGGAATCCATAAGACGGAAGGACGGATCCGTTTTGCTGCCTGTAGACTTGCATTATGACGGAATGCAAAACGGACGCCTTTAAGAGGCATTCCGTTTGCTCTCCGTCCTAATGGCAGTCTATGGGAACCAAAACGGATCCGTCTGGTTCCCGTGATGCAAGACGGAAAACAAAGTCCTGACGACAGTATTGCATATCAGGACCCAGACGGATCCGTTATGTTTTCCCATAGACTTCTATTAGGACGGAGAAAAACGGAATGCCTCTTAAAGGAGTCCATTTTGCATTTCATCCTATGGATTCCGTTAAAACGGAAAGCCATAACACTAGTGTGAACCCACCCTTATAGATGCCTGTATCTAAAGTTTAAAGGGGTTGTCCAGGTTTTTTCAATCCTCACCCGCTCAGTGGTATCTATGAGAAATATCTGTACTTTCCTGCTCCCCGCCTTCACTGGACTTCCAGTCCCTACGTGTCATCTTCTGCACAGAAAAGGATGCATGTGCCACTGCAGCCAATGACCGGCCTCAGCGGTGATGTGTCCCCAAGCTCCACGCTACCCAGTTGTGATGTCCTGCTTACGGACACGTCGCTGCAGAAGCCAGTGATTGGCTGCAGTGGTGCACATGACCCAGTTCAGAAGTTTACAGGCCGGGAACTGGAAAAAGCACGGATCGGGCCCTTGGCTCTGGAATGGAGAAACAGGGGGCAGGTGAATGGATCTTTCTGTTCAGATTCAGCACACGGGGTAGAAAGCTGGAATACCTCTTTAAAGGGATATCCTCACCATTTATCCCAGAGATGTCTGAAAGGTGGGGGTTTCCCTTGTCGGGAGAATGAGGATCCCCAGAGAGGAGGAAAAACGCCAGCTCCAGATGTCAGCTGAAAGGCCGTGGGTCACAGAATGCAGATAAGTGTTTCTTTTTTTGCTTAACAGTTTTAATTTTTTTTTACTGCCTGGACAAAAAAATGCCAAAAAACACCATAGAAAGCACAAGCGGTATGGAAAAAACCCAGGTCGTTTTCTATGGCTTTTTTTAAGTGAATTTATGAGTGTAGGTAACCGGAGATATGTCGAGCCCCGCATGACTGATAAATCTGCCTCATCTGTGCAGAGGGTCAAGATTTGCGCTACAATTTACGCCAATTTCTGCCGTCAGTAACAGTAACTTTCTCAGGCCCCTCCCTCTAAATTGTGCTTTTTGCAAAAGTGGTGAATGCTCACAAAATTCCCCTCTTTGTGTTTTAATTCCTCACCACGACATTAGCTTGCTGTCAGTGAATGAAAACACTTGCTTCCATTCAGAGGCAGTTCACTGATTGATCGCCGGTCCAGCTCTCAGGATACAATGCTCTGCGAGCTAAACACATCAGCACATCTCTCTGGTAGTTTGCTACAATGTATCAGTCCAGGCCCTTTCACTCCCAGAGAATGGTCTAGACTGGATACAGCGGTATCCACAGCAGGACTGACTACATGAACCGGGTGACTGCCTCTGAATGGAAACAGGAGTGTTCTCATTCACTGACAGCAAGCTAATATATTACAAATGATAAAGAAGGTGAAAGTAAACGCCATCTCTGTAGTGATTATTCCTTATTTACAGATAATCCGACAACCCCCCATGCTCGGCTGTCATCACTGGGCCCTAGATCACGAGTCAGCAACCTCCAACAGATGCTGCAAAGCTACGACTCCTAGCATGCTCCATTCACTGATATGAGACTCCTGAGAACAGCCAAGCAAATGTGCATGCTGGGAGTTGTAGTTTCACAACAGCTGGAGGTTGATGATCCTGTCCATGCTGGACCACCACTCCATTTTATCTTCTTCTTACTGTAAGGGTCCATTCACACATCCGCAACTGTTTTGCAGTCTGCAAATTGCGGATCCGCAAAACACGGACACCGGCCATGTGTGTTCTGCATTTTGCGGACCGCACTAAAATGGAAATGCCTTTTTTTTTCTCCGTGTCTGCAGACAAGTATAGGACATGTTCTATTTTTTTGCGGGGCCCCGGAACAGAATATGGTTCGTCAGTATCTGATCTGTTGGGTCTGACTCCCAACACCTCAGCCAATCAGCTGGTCGAAGAGGGTTCAGAACTTCACTAAGCACAGCGCCGTACACTGTATAGTGGCTGTACTTGGTATTGCAGCCCAGGCCCATTTATTTGACATGGCCTAAGCTGCACATAGGTCATGTGACCGATGAATGTGACGTTACTGGCCTAGAAAAAGGTCGCAGCTCTCACCGGAGCAGGTAGGGGACAGAGCCAAAATCACATTGCAATGACGTAGGATGCTGTGAATTCCAGCCCGACGCGCGTCTCCTGCACTCACATGTTGCTGTGAGCACAGGACGGTGGACCGGCGGTCGGGCTGGAGCTCAAGCACCATAGATCAGAACGCTTCTTCCATTGGGTGAAGAGCAAAGAAAACCTTGACAGAAAGCACCAATGCAGACGTGAAGACGACTCCAGCTCGATCCGAGTCCGTCGTGGTCGTCCCTCCGTTTTACTGCAGCTCATGGACGCCGTGTCCCCTGAGTCTTAGGCTTCATGCACACAACCGTATCCATTTTGGTGTCCACAAATCCCGGCTCTGAAAAACACAGATGTAGGCTGCATTTTTTACTGACCCATTGACTTCAAAGTCTAACGCACACGGACGTTGTTTGGGTCCACCTAGGAGCCGCGATGCCGACCCATTGACTTTAATAGGGCCACAAAATATGCGGACAGCAAAAAATAAATAATATAGAACATGTCCTATTCTTGTCCGTTTTGCGGCCAAGAACAGGCATTTCTATTATGGGCGATCTGTTCCATAAATTGCGGAACGTACACAATCGGCACCCGTGTTTTGCGGATCCGCAATTTGCAGACCGCAAAACACGGCATGTGCATGAGCCCTTATCAAGCAGGGTCCTCTACAATATCCACGTGTCCTTAATAGGCACCTAAAAGGCAGAGGCTCTCTGAGACAACCCCTTTAACTCTGTCTGCTCCCGGGAACTGGAATTTTCACGCTTGCATCCGTATTATCCCAGGGAGTCGGCGTCATGTATTTCATTCTATTACCGAGGCTTAGCCTACTGATAATTAGAACGGTAATGTTATCAGCCAGGGCTGCGGCTTCCTCTGACACTTGCTATCTGTAGGCCCCCATCTACACTGGCCTTCCCTTCCTGCCAGTAACTGTAGGATTCTTATCACAGGTGCAGTACACATACTGGCCGCCAGGAGGCAGACTGCCCGAGACGTCACTGCTGGAGATTCATTAAGGCCTCATGCACACAACCATTGTTTCATTCCGTGTCCGTTGTTCCATTTTCGTGATTTTCTGCGGACCCATTGACTTTCAATGGGTCCGTTGAAAACTCGGCTAATGCACCGTTTGTCATTCGCGTCCGTGGTTCCAGTCCGTCAAAAAAATATAACCTGTCCTATTTATTTCACGGAAAACGGTTTGCGAACCCATTCAAGTCAATGGGTCAGTGAAAAAAAACGAGGAGGCACACAAGATTGTCATCCGCGTCCGCTTTTTTCCTATCATTTGCAAGGCAAACTTAAATTAGACTTTTTTTTACTTTCCTTCATGTCTGGTGATCCTCTAAAAATAAAGGGAGACACACGGAAACAAAAGCGGAAACGGATCACGGAACAACTGAACCCCATTTTGCAGAACGGAACACAACAACGGTCGTGTGCATGAGGCCTAACTCAGCAGCTGCTGAGCTCCAGGTGGAACTACAGGTCCCAGCAGACCCTAGGCCTAGCCTTAATATTTCACTACGCACCCGAAGCACTACAAGTCTCAGCATGTCCTGTAACAGAACTACTAGTCCTGTCATGTCCCTGTCTGGGAGCACTAAAAGTCTCAGCATGTCCTCTAACAGAACTACTAGTCCTAACATTTCTGTCTGGAAGGACTACAAGTCTCAGCATGTCCTGTAACAGAACTACTAGTCCTAACATTTCTCTGTCTGGAAGGACTATAAGTCTCAGCATTGTCTTGTAACAGAACTACTAGTCCTAACATTTCCCTGTCTGGAAGGACTACAAGTCTCAGCATTGTCTTGTAGCAGAACTACTAGTCCTGACATTTCCCTGTCTGGGAGCACTACAAGTCTCAGCATGTCCTGTAACAGAACTACTAGTCCTAACATTTCTCTGTCTGGGAGCACTACAAGTCTCAGCATGTCCTGTAACAGAACTACTAGTCCTGACATTTCCCTGTCTGGGAGCACTACAAGTCTCAGCATGTCCTTTAACAGAACTACTAGCCCTAACATTTCTCTGTCTGGAAGGACTACAAGTCTCAGCATGTCCTGTAACAGAACTACTAGTCCTAACATTTCCCTGTCTGGAAGGACTACAAGTCTCAGCATGTCCTTTTAGCTGAAATAGCAGCAAGCTGACTACAAGGCTCAGCCTCCCCATAATGGAACTACAATTCCCATCGTTATATAAAGAGGACAAAATAATAATAATAATAATACAAGTCCCAGCAGAGGTGCTGCAGCAGCTGTGGCCATGAATCGTCCGTCGCCTGGGACTTGTAGTCCTCCAGCCGGCGTTCTTGAATGGACCCCCCCTCCCTTCCTCCGCCGGGTGTGAGGGGCCGGCCCGTGGCTGGGTGCAGCGGAAGCCCCTCCCGGCGCGGATGTGACGTGCGCCCAATGGGAGAGCAGGGTGCGTGGATAGATGAGGTCACGGCTGCCGTGCGGGGAATGGAATGTGTGAGACTAGTGCAGAGCGTTCAGCCTAGAACCCCGGCGGCTCCAGCCTTGCGCTCTAGAACCCGGCGGAGCCGAGAGCTGCAGGGGCGCGCGCCCGACTCCCGGTAACGGCTGCCGCCACCCCACCGCAGCCGCGCCGCGCCACCGCTGCAGACACCCGGGGGACGCAGAGACATGCAGGGATTCGTCAGGTTACCGGGCTCCGGTGCACGGCTCTGAGGCTTAACCCCTGGCGCGCTGGATGCCGAGCCCCCGGGAAAGTTGATGAAGTGCCCCCCGGCTCAGCCCATTGTCCATGAAGCATCCGGTGTCTCCCCGGAGTTGATCGGGATCCTTAGCGGTGTGATTCTACTCAAACAGACAGCAGACAAAACAAAAAGAGCCGATTTCCCATCTCTCAAGATCTCATCGACCGACGATGAAAGACCGATGCGGGGAAAGTTGAACCAATCGCCCACATGCGCTGGATCAGCCCGAGGCTTGGGGAAAGGAATCCGCAGAAGGTGGGAGAAGAGACTTTGACATCTTTCCATTCAGGAAGATGGCGGAGTGGAGCTGAGAGTGCGGACTGGCAAAGTTTGGGGGCTTTTGTCTTTATCTCCGACCACCAGCCTGAGCCAGATCGGACACATGCAGGCCAAAAAACGCTACTTCACCCTGCTGTCCGCCGGCACTTGTCTTATCCTGCTCTTCTACTTTGGGAGGTTGCAGTTTAGGACATCCAGGACTAGGGATGACCATGGGGATCAGGCGGTGCAGAGGGTCCCCGAGCACCCCTGGCCTCACTTGCCTGACCCCCTGCTCCCTTTTATCCAGTGGGATCAGGCGGAGAGCGAGGACTTTAACAGTCAGGGTTCCCCTCGACAGAAGCGAGATGCCAATTCCAGCATCTACAAGGGGAAGAAGTGCCGCATGGAGTCTTGCTTCGACTTCTCCTTGTGCAAGAGGAATGGCTTCAAGGTCTACACTTACCCCCAACAGAAAGGGGACAAGATCTCCGAAAGTTACCAAAATATCCTATCGGCCATCGAGGGCTCCAGATATTACACCTCGGACCCTAGCCAGGCTTGCTTGTTCGTCCTGAGCCTGGACACACTAGACCGGGACCAGTTGTCCCCCCAGTACGTGCACAACCTTAAAATGAAAGTCCAGAACTTGCACCTGTGGAACAACGGTAGAAATCATTTAATTTTTAATTTATACTCCGGGACCTGGCCTGACTACACCGAGGACGTCGGCTTCGAGATCGGCCAGGCCATGTTGGCCAAGGCCAGCATCAGCACGGACAACTTCAGGCCCAACTTTGACGTTTCCATCCCACTCTTTTCTAAGGATCATCCCAGGACAGGGGGGGAGAAGGGATTTCTGAGATTTAACACTATCCCTCCTATGAGGAAGTACATGTTGGTGTTCAAAGGGAAAAGATACCTGACGGGGATAGGGTCAGACACCAGGAATGCCTTATATCATGTTCATAATGGGGAGGACGTGGTCCTCCTGACCACATGTAAGCATGGAAAAGACTGGCAGAAGCACAAGGACTCCCGTTGTGATAAAGACAACGCCGAATATGAGAAGTAAGTGGTTTTGGTAGGAAACCATACTAACCACCCCCATCCCCTCCTCTCCCTGATTTCTTTTATTTTACAGCTGTCAGGTATAGTATCCCATCTCTTCTGGCTTCTCCAAAGACCTGCATTGATTTCCACATGTGTATCCGTCTCTATTGATTTTGTGATTTGACACCCCGGGGTGCTTGGCTTCTTCTTCTTCTTGAAGTGTATATTGATATGGGCTCTCAAAGAGCTGCTCATCTCTTGAAGGAATGCTTCTTACCCAGGAGCATAGCTTGACCTTTGCACTGTGTCATCCAAGAGATGGAGGTGTCCCCTCTACCATTAGCCCTATACAGTTACTCTTGTGGTTGGGTTGGGTGATATCCATCATGTGCAGTTCCTCATGGTTCCTGAATAGCTTGACCTTTGCACTGCATCTTCCAAGGGATAGTGTTGTCACCTCTAGCGTTAACCCTATGCAGTTATGCTGCTGGTTGGGTCTGGATGATACCCATGTGCCACCGATGGTGGTGTCCCCTCTACTATTAACCATATACAGTTATACTGGTGGTTGGGTCTGGATGATACCCATGTGCCACCCCCTATTCTCCATTGTTCCTGTGTATCTTCACCTTTGCAGTGTGTCTTCCAAGCAATGGTGGTGTCCCCTCTACCATTAATCCTATACAGTTTCAAAGGTGGTTGGATCTGGATGATACCCATGTGTGTTCCTCTTGGTTCCTGCATATCTTAACCTTTGCACTGTGCTATATAGAGTGTCTAACTACTGATGGTGGTGTCCCCTTTACCATTAATCATATACATTTACACCGGTGGTTGGGTCTGGTTGTGACCTCTATATTATTATTATTTAAGCGCCATTCATTCCATAGCGCTGTACATATGATAAGCGGTGCACATACATAACACAGACAATTGTACTAATCATAAACAAGATGAGTTACAAACTGGTACAGAAGGAGAGAGGGCCCTGCCCGTGAGGGCTTACAATCTACATATACGTTCCTCATGGTTCTTTAACCATGTAATGTTAACCGTGTGGCTCTCCTGAAGTGCAACTTCCATCGTGGGCATGATGTTGTAGTTTTGCTGCAACTTAATAACACTAGTCTGCAATGAAGTTGTGTTGACCTGGCTGGTAACTTGGATGCCCATAGACTGGTAAGAGTTAATAGAAGCTGCTTGATGGCTCCTGGTGGCAGTAGTAACTACAGGTGTGAACACTTGCACCTACTTTGATGTCACTTGCTAACTATCTGGATTTCAGGTAGACCTGTTACCGATCCTTCTGCATTGTTGTGGTTGTTACGTTGTTTCTTGTTTTGATAAATAAATCCTATGCCATGGTCCCTCCCGGCACTAAACCTGAATGTAAAAGCCCCCACTCTTCACCAGGAAAGGTCGTCGTGACATGTGGACGCTAGGACGGCAGTCTTTTTGTTTAGCGTGTATGTTTATATGTTGCCTTTGTACTGTTTTTATTGCTTTAGGAAAATCACTTCCCATCCTCGGGGAAACGGTTCTTAAGAGCTTTGCATGTGGCACATGTTGAAGCAAATGAATGCCAAAAACTCTGTCTGCTCTGTAGTTCTACCCTCTGAGGATATCGACTCGATTGGCGGGCGATTTATGGCGCGTTGTGCTATCGTGGAGGCAAACCTCAAGGCCTGTAATCTGCTTTAATTGATCAGACACATTAGTTGCTCCGATAATGTCGGCTTCACGCATAAATAAAATCTTCCTTCTAGAAGCCGGCAAAGGTAATTGTAGGGTTTCCTGTAAAGGGCGGGGGGGGGGGGGGGCTGATGGGATCGGTGCTTCCTTATGCTTACAGCAGTCACACATCTGTGTGTAGTATACCTTGGGTTTTAGTATTGCCATGCAATAAAAGCGGTGCCGTAATGTGGCAGACATGTCTTTGATGTGGGTGGATGGTTGTAGTTACGAGGTAAATTGACCTTTGGATTTGTTATCGGGCTCCTGTGACTTGCTTTGCTTCCTGTAACTTCACTATATCGGTTCACTACTTGTTATCTGTGATTGCTCAACCTTGCTTCTCCCCCCTTTTTTTTTAATTTTTTTTAATTCCTTGCATGTGTCAGTCTTCACTGTCATTCTAGAATTCAGATCATGAGCCAGAAGGCTCGGGATGAGCAGTGCTATCTGGCTAGAAGAGTTGCAGTCTCTGGGGCTGATTTAATTGATGGCGAGCTACCAGCGTTGTCGGTGTAATATCCACAATGGTTTTTAGCCTTCCGACTCCTTTCATGGAAGGTGTTAAACCGGTAGACCGGGTCGTAATTACAGCTGCCATTTCCCCACCATATTGTGCAGCGTCCCGGGGGCGCCCTCACTGTGGATCTGACAAAGGATCAGGGAATTGGTGGCGTAGCGCACAGATGTGGCATCAGCCAAGTATACCCAACGGGGGAGCGAGAGGGAGATTGAAAGATCAGTTCCTGTAACACGAACCAGGTATCTTCAGAGAGCGGCCGCTTTGATGTGAGATACAAGCCTGGGCGCATTCACAGCAGCGGAGTGGCTGGGACGGCCGCTGCGAGCGACGCTCCTCTCAGTCTGGGTAGAACGTCTCTCTTGGCTTTTTCCTTGACTGTTTCCACATACGCGTCCTGCTGACTGCTCTCTACTCTGTAGACGTGTGAACGAGATTCACATCTGCTCCGAGATGTAGCCTTGGGTTTGCACGTATGCGAGTGGCGACAGTCTCCATACGGAATTAATTGGCACTGAAGAAGCAGTGGGTTTTTGAAGGGTTAACGCACAAGCCTTAAACTACTCTTTAATAAATTGACCTTGTTGATGGCCTCCGCTCGTCCCCCACCCCTTGTTCGCCAGCCGTATGTGACGTCCATGTGGTTGCATCAGCCTGTCGATATGACGGCACGGACGAGAAGTCTCGCCGTGATGCCTCTAGGTCAAAAAACACCCAGGGGCATGAGCGTAATGACTCCTTTCTAGCAGTAGATGGATTCACAGGGGTCACGTCCCCACTAGTGATAAGCGAACGTCAGTTTTGTAAGTTCGGGTATGTGATGAATTGCGTTATGGATTCCATGACCACGGACTAGAACGCAATTCAAGGACGGAATGCATAAAGCAATGCCTTTAGAGGCATTCCATCATAATAGAAGTCTATGGCTAGCATGATGTCCGTTTTCCGTTATGCATTCCGTCCTTGAATGGCATCATGATCTGTGGTCACGGAATCCATAACGCAGTTCAGCACATACCAGAACTTGAACTTACAAAACTGAGGTTCGCTCATCACTTGTCCTCATGAATAATGTCTTCTGCAAATAGTAGTTCGGGAAAGAAAACCTCTTGATTTTGTTGAGGTCAGTCCAAGCTGAAGAATGAGGTGGAAGCTTCAGGTGAGGCTTTTCTCAGTAGGCTTTTTTGAAACATCAGAAATTTTTCTAGAGCTGGTTTTCTCCGTAGCGAGCAGCTTCTCAAATCTGATCATCCAGACCTGCGTTGTTTTTTTTTAAATGTAGAATATGAGATCCAGTGATCCATTTTAGCAGGTCCTGCTAAAGAGCCAGGGACAATATTCATACCTTATGACAGAAGGTACATTCCAGGAGAAATTCTTGGAGTTCATTGGATACCTGCCTCCTGGGGTTTGTCCAGGCTTGATGTAAAGCCTCACCTTTCACCGTTACGGTTTCTTCTGTAGAATATGACTACAGAGGTGGTCTCCAACATGTAGCCCTAAAGCTTTTGGGAAACTGCCCTATGAGTTCCATTATTTAACTTTTTGTTCTATATAGTTTTACTTTTATTACATTTTCAGCAATTGTAATAAAACAGCGAAATAGGACTCCTTGTTTTTGAAATTCTAGGAGTCTCATTTCGCTCGCTAAGCGGCACAGCTGCAGCGTTACAAAATACGTTTTATTACCGTCTGTGTTTCTCTCTTACTAGAAAGTAAGACGGATTTCCTTTTTTTTACTTTTTTTTTTTTTTTTAGGATTGCAGTTGTCAAGAACCTGAACCCCTCTAGTCAAGATGCTCGCTGTTCTCAGCAGCTGAACACAAGTCTAGACTTGTTTTTTTTTTCTTTCTGACCATTCATTTTTATAGGGTCTGTGAATGCTGCGGCTAGCCATAGACTGTGGACAGAAGGAGGGTAATTCCCCATTTTGGCAACTTTCGACCTGCTGATGGATAGATATGTCTATCTGTTTCCATGTTAGGCCATCTTAGAGATTTGAAGAAATATAGACCAACTAAGAGCTCGTTCACATCTGTGTTGGAAGCTCCGTTTGGGGCCTCCGTGGCAGATAAAGTAGCGGCATCCCGAATAGAAGCCGAACAGACTCCGTTATAGCCAATGGGGTATGTTTCGTTCAAATCATTGGCTATGTTCCCTTATTTTCATTGTTTTGCTCCTAGAACAACAGAAATTCCTAACGCTGGTGTGAACCCAGCCTAACTTCAGTTTTTATTTTTTACTTTTTATGCTTATTTTGAACTTATTTTTTTCCAAATTTGATGGTTATTGTAGTCTTTAGTTTTTTTGTTAAGTTCCCCCCGGGTGGTTTGTACCCAGGATTCCCGCTTATGTCTGATGAGCCGTCATGACTATACATGTACGGGGCGCGCCACGCCCAAATCACTTGATTCTTGGGTTGTGTAGCAATCTTTTAATATTTTGGTACAGCTTGAAAGGGTTTTCTAGGATTTATT
Source organism: Bufo gargarizans (assembly GCF_014858855.1). Lineage (NCBI taxonomy): Eukaryota > Metazoa > Chordata > Amphibia > Anura > Bufonidae > Bufo > Bufo gargarizans. Next base: position 36,395,105 of record NC_058084.1, read on the forward strand.
TACATTTTAAATTACTCCCCCCTACCCCACCGATCCTGGGAAAGATTGCATACTTGCCTGTTCCCGGCCGTTTGGTTCCAGTTCCTAGGTTCCTCAGCTGTCCTAACTGCGCTTCAGTCCCTGCGCTCGCTCATCGGGTAATAGGATAGTCCGTGGAGTCACCTATATCATGGTTTGCCGGCAACAGCCGCTGCTGCCGGCAAATTGATTCTGTATGGGGACGACGATGGCATTAGTGATCCTTTCTCCTCGTACTGTGGAGGGGATCGCTGCATGTAAATACAGCTTTCTCCTCCACTGACGAGCAGGCAGTTGCTGGTAGAGAATGGTTCTTTCCATAAATTAGTCTGTGCCATTGAGCAGTGTAAAGGCGCCTTTAGATGGCCGCCTCTCTGCTACTGTTCCACCTTGTGTAGGTGAATTTTACCCGCCACATCCATGCCACCCTTTTTTTCAGGTCCCCTCCACAGGTCGTTGCGACCTCAGACAAGTCACTTTGTTTCTTGCCTGCTCCGAGCACCGCCACTGATTGCAAGCTCGATTGGACGGGGGAAATCGTGCCTGACAATGTCTCTGTACGGTACTGCATAAAATTGCATGCGCGGTGTTAAAATAATAATGCAAAAAGTGTTGACAGGGCAGAAATCTATTAGAAATGTGATATGCTATTATATTGTGTCTCTGGCGGCTTCCAGCTCCCCGCTCAGCAGGTGAACCGAACTGATTTACAACGGAGCAGTGACGAGATTGCCGTTTTGGATGAAAGGTGCGGCAGAGATGGATGGGACCTAATCTGCTTTTTCTGGTTTTTGGCTCCGGAAGGAAGGAACGACTATGTTCAAAACGCGCTGTAACCTTTGAGTCTCCTTTTATATTGACTGTCCCAGGGCAGCTAAATAGAATGGATTTTATAGGGTCTGCTAGGGAGGTGCTGTTTTTCAAATTTTTCAAAAATGTTTTTTTTTCTGTTTTCTATGTTTTACCAAAGGTGACCCTGCTCGTCAATCACAGGAGTTGGGTATCCATGAAAAAAATTAAAGTGGTTGGCTAGGATATGCTTTAGTGTCAGAGCTCTGTTTTTGGACCTGCTTTTGGCTAGAGAATGGTTCCCCACGAAGTGAAGGAGAGCACACCGCACATGTGTGGCGTCCTCTCCACTCATTGCTATGAGATCTGAAAATAGCCGAGCAAGTGAATGGAATGGTGAATGGAGAGCACTCTGCACAATTCCGGCCACAGCTATGGGACTGCTGGAAATAGCAGAGCCAACCTATTTTTTCCGGAACTTCCAGAACTGTGAAAAGAGGGTGGCCGTGCATTCACAGCTGCCGTCTGTTCGCTTCTGAGAGGAGGTCCTCTTCTGGAGATGGTGGAACCTGCACCTGTCTAAGATTGATGGCATATTCTAGCAATGTTCAATCCATGTCCCGGTGGTGGGACCTAATGGTCAGAGTTGGGTTCCAGTAGAAGTCTTCTGGTGCCTGCAGACGAGACCTATTTTGTTAGGGAAACTTCTGCAACTAATAATCAGTTCCATTGATCTGAATGGGGTTGCTTTGGCTTCAAGACATGGATTTCTGTGAACCCCATTCAAACGACCTGAATTTCAATTTCAGAAATTTCAGCAATAAAATCTGCCGGTCGTGAAGACACCCTTGATGTTGCCTTCTCAATAGGGAGAGGGGGGCAACAAGCCTCTGCCAGACTGCTTCAGTGGCGGCTTATCTCCCTCATGAAAGGTTGGACGTTTGGAGATCCAACGCGTCTGACCTTTCTTTCCCCTGACATCTGCTATTAGGGAGACACTCGGGATGCCCCCCGTACACATTATATAGGTGGCCACTCCTGAAATTTCGGTTCAGCCGACATTCATCTAATATACAGCCCCTTTAGATGAATCCCACCATCCACAGCATTACCGGACGCTGGATAGACTATCTGTCATGCTCTTGGTGCCTAACTTTTTGGATTTTTTTTTTTTTTTTTATTGGAAATTGACATGGAGTGCTCTAACTGGTTCTTAAACTGGTAGTTCATTACCTTTAGGGCTTATGCCCAGGAACGTAAGGTCTCCGTGCCTATGCTGCGGACCGCGTACGGCGGCCGTGTGCATTCCGCATCACGGATGCAGACCCATTCACTTGAATGGGTCCGCAAATCCAGAGATGTGGTGCAGAAGCACGGATCGGAAACCCCACGGAAGCACTACGGAGTGCTTCTGTGGTGTTTTTGGCTGTACCTCCGCACCGCAAAAAAGTAGTGCATGCACTAGTTTTTTGTGGTGCGCACCGCATTCAAGTGAATGGGTCCGCGATCTGCATGCGGCTGCCCCACGGTCGGTGCCAGTGCATTGTGGACTGCAATTTGCGGTCTGCAGCACAGACACGCAGCCCTTATGTTCGTGGGCATGAGCCCTTAATGAAAGGCGCGGATGTAGCATGCAGGGTTAAGCATCACCTGTATTTGCATATGTAATTGGCACCGTCACTGTTCTGATGTAAAATAACCACCCTACAATTTGCTGTGAATTTGCTTTGCCGCTGAGGGGTCAGAGCTCACTATAAGACCACCCACAAAGTCCAGGTTAAGACCACATTCGAATTGGGGATTAACTCCATTTCACCCTTCCTTTTTTGCAAATCCTATTCTTTTTCCTAAAAATACCGGCGAGTGTCTTAATTGTTGTCAGATGACCTCCCCGTTCCCCTTTTGTTCTTTTTTTGTTTCTGAAACTAAGAGGATCAGAAGTTAGGGAAGGCCAGTTGTAGCTACACTAGGCCTGGATCAGTGTTTGCGGAGTAGGCTCATTAAAAGCGGAGTATGGAAAAGCTCCCTTGCGTTGACAGAGTAAATACGCCTCTATTAAAATCTCGTTTTAGCAGCCGCCAAACCTTAGAATGCAAGTTTTTTTGTTTTTTAAATAAGGGGGGAAAAAAGCTTCCACTATGACCTCAGTCCCTTTATAAAAATGTTCTATAAAGTTCCTGGAATTTAGTTTTACGACGTTTCTAGAATGCTGGCGCATGTATCCTATGACCTCATTCTTAGTCCGCATCTAGACTTGACTTACAGTGAGAATTGGCAAAGCATTTCCTGTACTGAGGCATGATGGGAATATTCCACATTATGACCAATCAGATTCGTGAACATTGGGGGCAACACATTTTCTTTAGAACGTAGCTATAGTATGGGGTCACTTTTAGCATATGGAGCAAGTCCTTGTGTAGAAGAACCGTTTTCTGGTGGAGAAAATGTGACCTAATCCTGTTAAAAATGTTAACACCAGAAGCAGAAGAATGGCCAAAGCTAAACGCTTAGAGGGTTGTATCTGTGTTGGTCCCATGTTCATATGTGCCCACATTACGGAGAAAAATGATGTTTTAGTATGTGCGAATGAGCCTCTAGGAGCAACGGGGGCGTTACCATTACACCTAGAGGCTCTGCTCTCTCTGCAACTGCCGCGCCTCTAGGTGTAATATTAACACCCCTGTTGCTCCTAGAGGCTCATTTGCATATATTAAAAAGTTAAAGGGGTTTTTCGAGACTTTAAGGCCCCTTTCACACGAGCGTGACGGATTAGGTCCGGATGCGTTCAGGATGCGTTCAATGAAACTCTCACTATTTTGCAAGCAAGTTCAGTCAGTTTTGTCTGCAAATTGTGTTCAGTTTTTTCCATGCGGGTGCAATGTGTTTTTTACGCGCATGATAAAAAACTGAATGTTTACAAACAACATCTCTTAGCAACCATCAGTGAAAAACGCATCACACCCGCACTTGCTTGCTGATGCAATGCGTTTTTTTTTTACGCAGCCCCATTCAACGCAGAATATAGAACATGCTGCGATTTTTACGCAACGCAGAACTGATGCGTGAAAAACAACGCTCATGTGCACAGCCCCATTGAAATAAATGGGTCAGGATTCAGTGCGGGTGCAATGCGTTCACATCAAGCATTGCACCCGCGCGGAAAAGTCGCTTGTGTGAAAGGGGCCTAATACTAATGATCCAGAAGATGCTGTGGCCTTCTCCAGCTTAACCTATCCATCAGTTATAAGGTCTTGGAAAACCCTTAAAGGGGTTGTCTCATCATAGACAATGGGGGCATATCGCTAGGACATGCCTTCATTGTCCCGGCCACCGCTCCCATTCACTTCTATGGGCTCGACGGAAAGGGCTGTTGTTGCCAGCCCCATAGAACATGAATAGAGGGCAATGCGCCCTCCTTCACTTTCGGGGCTCTGTTCTCGATGTAGGTGCGGTCCTGGCGATGGGACCCCCACCTATAAGACAATGGGGGCACATCCTAGCGATATGCCCCCATTGTCTATGATGAAACAACCCATTTAACTTTTTCTAATGTCATTTTTTTTAACCATCTCCTAATCCAGAATGCCATTCTTCACATTTTATCCTTGTTGAATTTAAGGAATTTCTGTTCTCTTAGTTGCAGGTTTGAAACTAATCTGGATAAGGGGGGGGGGGGGGGGGATAATTTCTACTGCCATTTTTTTAAACTTTTTATAAAGCCTATCTAGGCGCACAGCAGTGAGGACATTTGATAAAACGTTGGTTCTGCTCCTTGCACTTTGAATATGGATCAGGGAGAGCCAAACTCCAGCCATTGTCATGGCAACCTGAATATATTGAAGCCTTTACCTCTGTCTCAGAAATGTGGGCTGCGGGAAGGAACCTTGGCCGCTAATAAAGTTCTATGAAGCAGCTGTGAAGTTAAAGCCTTTTTTTTTTTTAAAGATGCCATCAAAGGGTCTATCACAGGATGCCCCCCCCCCCCCCCCCCCCAAACCCTGGGTTGTAGGGGTTGCACGCGACTTCTGAATTGGTCAGCAGGTTGCTGCTCTGTCAGACCGTAACATTGAGAGCGCTACGTATCGGCAGCAAAAATTCACACACCCCCAGCTGAAAAATTCAGTCGTAAGGAAGAAGCTGGGTGTTTAAGCCTTTGACCTTTTTGTAGACTCCATTCAGAGTTCTGAATTGTTTAAAGGGGCTCCATCAAGTAATAGGTTATAAGAAAATAACTCCTTTAATCGCCCGTGCGGTGCAACATTTCGGCTCAATGCGCTTTGTACTCCTGGCCCTAGAGGTGTGCCACCCTACACGGTCCGTAGTATTAGCAAAATGGAGATTAACCTATGGAAAACTTGAGATGGTGTCACCCCATTCAACAACATCCAAGATGTAATTGTGTCAAGAATGGTGTGGACGTCAGAGGCACCTCTCCAAGTTCCTTCTTCTTTAGCTTTACTGATGTATCAGTAAATCCTCACACTGGTCTCCATATAGGAACCAAGTTCCTTTACCTCACTTAAAAGGGTTTTACAAATTTTAATACTAAGTACCTGATGTGTGAGGAGCGCCTCTGCCTTCTCAGAAAGCTGATTCGCGGGGGTCCTGGGTTTCGGACCTATCCTGAAGATGGGTCATCAGTATTGCAATCTTGGAAAACCGTTCCTACTAGTCTATTAGTTATAACTGCTCTCCCCTCTCTTAATTTCCTAATGGGGTGTGTAAAAATTTGTTTTCTGGCCAAGTGGATAATTTAAAGGGGTTGTCTCTAGACCTTGCACATTGGTTTTTAATGCTTTCTTGATGCTGACCTGAGGTAGTCGGACGTTTCAAGTCACTTCTAGTTACCATAATCGGTCAGTGATCTGTGTCTCCTTTGGAAGGTGGTGCACTGTTCCAAATTGCCTAGATCTCTTGGATCTCTTGCAGTCCTATTGACCTGATCGTTTGTGATCATCTCAATCGTTTTTTTTTTTCCCCCTGATGAAACTGTTCTCCTCCAATCCCACAGTAACCGAAATTGTTGAGAGTCTGATATTCCTTGGCGTAATCCATTTTCCATATGAAATATTTTTAGCATTTGTGACCTTTTTCTATGTGTTTTTGCTACTCTTTAGCGTACTTGTAATGAATCACATCTGAAGCCACCCAGCGAGACTCCCATTATAAATCATGTTCATTCGGAGCCAACAGGGTTGAAGTTCTGCCCGTGGCTTGAGACGCCTTTCTGCTGCTAACCGTGTGTCGGGCAGCACGCGATGTGATGCAGTAAATGAAGTATGACCGCACTTGAAGACACATTTGTATCTCCGGCGTCGGTGCGTGCTAGCTGCTTCGTGATATTTGGGGTAATTGCTCAACGTTGCCCTGATCTTTTGGTAACGATGGCTGTTGTGTCTGTGGAGATTGCTGATATTTCGTGTGATAAAGATGTCTGAACATTCCTATACTCTGCATCGAGGATGGGAGGGGGATGGCGGCGCACACGTGGAAAAGGACTGATACATTCCACTGGGCATTAGGATGTTTGTGAAGGGCTATTGATGTACTGTGTCACTGTCTTTAGAGGCAGGTGGGGGAGGGGAGGCTCTTTCAGGAATGAAAAGTGCTGGGATATTGACTTGGTCACGATTTCTAGATTATGGAATTCTGCAACATCCAATTTTCTGGAATTGTGCTAATCTTAGGAATTTATCAGAGCAGTTTGTGTTTGCGAAAGGGGAAAATAAAGCGGAATGTGAGGTTTTAATAAGGCTGAAGAAGCCATTATAATTTTATGTGTACAACACCGTCGCTCCAGATGGTGAATGCGGTTCTTCATCATGTACTAATAAAACACACAACATTAAATCAGCCTCCGCTGTATGAGCCGATCCCTATTGTGTTACCCCATGTGCAGCAAGAAAACATTTGTGTATCTTCTCCCGAATGGGCAATAGAAATGTCATTGGTCCCCGACAGCTGCGTGCTTCCCCTCTTACCGGTGTATGATTATACTGCCGATTTATCCTTTGGGTTCTGATGGGCGGTACTTACGACAGCTTCAGTACATGTCGAGGCCAAAAATTAAGGAGTGACTGCAGTTAGAAGCGTATTCACATATAGGACATTTGTGGCCTGTCCTCAGGATAGGCTGTAAGTGTCCAGTAGGTGCATGGCTCGCCTCTGAGACCTGCTCTTGTCCCGATCGGGGTCCAGTCTTTCTCCCCTTTCCAAACATTCTTTAAAGGGGTTCTCCGGGCATTATGAAAATACTTAAATATTATTTTATGATGAATATATTCCCAAATACCTTTATTAGTTATTATGGCTCATTTTGTCTGGGGAGCAATCATTAGGAGAAATAAAATGGCCGCCGTCCTATTAGTACACACAAAACCTGTCCTAACAACACAGCAGGACAAGTTACTTCACAACCATGGGCTAAAGAGCTGTCTCATCCTCCTCTCTGCTCTGCTTGTGAGTATACAGCTGATAAGATCTTCAGCTTAATCTCTGTAGTAATGGAGTTCATGAGGAGACATGAAGTACAGGGGGGAGATGGTGGTTGGAATGATCAGTAGCTCTTGTATGCAGTCTCCATGACCACAGTCTGTCCTGTCTGTCTCTCTGTACTTCATGTCTCCTCGTGAACTCAATTTAGCTGAAGATCTTATCTGTATTCAGGACCATAACCCCTGACAAGTAGAGCAGAGAGGAGGATGGTGCAGCTCTTTAGCCCATTGTCCTGCTGTGTGATCAGGACAGGTTTTGTGTGTACTAATATGACACAGTGGCCACAGTTTTCCCTGATGATTGTACCCTATGAGCCATTATAAATAATGAAAGGTATTTGGGAATATATTTATTATAAAGTAATATTTAAATGGATTCTGTCGCCTTGTTTTAGCTTGTAGAGCTGCGGACATGCACGGCTAGATCGCCGCTAGCATGTCCGCAATATACCTGTCCCATAGGGCTGTGTCCTTTTTTATTGTGTTTAAAAAAAAAAATTATTTTTGAGATATGTAAGGCTCCTTTCACACTAGCGTTCGTCGGTCCGCTCGTGAGCTCCGTTTGAAGGGGCTCACGAGCGGACCCGAACGCCTCCGTCCAGCCCTGATGCAGTCTGAATGGAGCGGATCCGCTCAGACTGCATCAGTCTGGCGGCGTTCAGCCTCCGCTCCGCTCGCCTCCGCTCGGACAGGCGGACAGCTGAACGCTGCTTGCAGCGTTCAGCTGTCCGCCTGGCCGTGCGGAGGCGTGCGGATCCGTTCAGACTTACAATGTAAGTCAATGGGAACGGATCCGCTTGAAGATGTCACCATATGGCTCAATCTTCAAGCGGATCCGTCCCCCATTGACTTTACATTGAAAGTCTGAACGGATCCGCTCAGGCTACTTTCACACTTAGAATTTTTTCTAAGTTATTAATGCAGACGGATCCGTACTGAACGGAGCCTCCGTCTGCATTAATATGATCGGATCCGTTCAGAACGGATCCGATCGAACGCTAGTGTGAAAGTAGCCTAAATGAGACTGGTAAGGAGCCCAAGGGGCTGTACGAACCTTCTTGGAGTCCAGCCACTCCCGCTGTAAAGGAGCCCAGCACCGTCTGCGTCCTCCGAATTTCCTCCTTGCTCACGGCAACTATGGCAATCTAACTGTGAGCAAGAAGGAGATCCGGAGGACGCAGGCGTGGCTGGGCTCCAGGAAGGTTAGTACAGCCCCTTGGGCTCTTACCAGGCTCATTTATATATCTATAAAATCATTTTTTAAACACAATAAAAGCACACAGCACTATGGGACAGGTATATTGCGGACATGCTAGCGGTAATCTAGCCGTGCATATCCGCATCTCTACAGGCTAAAATGAGGTGACAGAATCCCTTTAAGTATGCACATTTTTCTTGATTCCCGGAGAACCCCTATAAGGTGGAAATAGCCCATTAACCCCCTTCATGGCTCAGAGGGAAAACTGAGTTAGGCTACTTTCACACTCGCATTTGGTGCGGATCGTTCATATAATACAACCGCCTGCATCTGTTCAGAACGGATCCGTTTGTATTATCTGTAACAGCCAAGACGGATCCGTCTTGAACACCATTAAAAGTCAATGGAGGACAGATCCGTTTTCTATTGTGTCAGAGAAAACGGATCCATCCCCATTGGCTCAGTTTCGTCAGACGGACACAAACGCTGCAGGCAGCGTTTTGGTGTTCGCCTCCAAAGCAGAATGGAGACAAAACGGAGGCAAACTGATGCTTTCTGAGCGGATCCTTTTCCATTCAGAATGCATTAGGGCAAAACTGATCTGTTTTGGACCGCTTGTTTGAGCCCTGAACGGATCTCGCAAATGGAAAGCCAAAACGCCAGTGTCAAATTAGCCTTACAAGGTGACGTTTTGATGGTCCTCATTATGAGAAGCTGCTATATCTGCAACATGGAGGAACCAAAATGGCCACCTTGGTTTTGCATCCCTGAAACTGGATTGACATTGTACTGGGCAAACGTTGAGCGTATCCATAGGCCCCCATTGATATGGTTGAGGTTAAAAGTTTCCTTTTGCCCTCTGCAGGGCAGTTTGCACCACTGTTCTTGGAGTCTAAAAGGCGAGAACCATCGACAAAACCCAAAATATGTCAATGGTGTCCATCAGTCATCCATGACACTTACAAAAGTCCTTGTGAAAGGGTGAACTCTGCGTCACACAGGATCTTTTATTAAAAATAAAAATGTATACCCCATGATATAGATCAGGAACATTATTTATATATATATATATATATAATTTTTTTTTGTATTGAAATCACTGGAAATACAATTTGTAATCTCCTCCGTTACCTAACAACCGCCTGGTGACCTGCAGTTGTGGGGGAGTAAGGCCGATGGGAGTCGAGAAGCGTAATGTTGTGTACATTTTCCAGTAGGTCATTGTTCATTTCATATTTTACTGTATGGACAGAACAAGGAGCCAGTGTGTGTGTGATTTAATGTTCTCACAGGCGTGTATTAGATGTCCACAGTATACTGCGTGTTTTCTGACCGAAATTAACAATTCAGGAATTTCTGTGCAGCTCATGTTATGGCTTTGGCAGGGGCGTCTTAAGTCGAATCAATTTGGTTAACTGACTGACATACATAGTTGTCGTAGATTTACAGAGAAATTTTACGTGGTCTGAATATTATTATTATTTTTTTTTTTAACTGAATAAAAAATATATAATTATAATCTCCATAGAGATGGTTTAGTCCTTTAAAAAAAAAAAGGGTTTTCTGAGCAGCACTCAGTAGCGGCGTGGCCTTCTCTCAGCTTTTTCTAGGCCAGTGATGACATGTTCATTGGTCACGTGGTCTAGACGCCGCTTGGCCGAATCAAAGTGAATTGGGCTGAGCGCAATACCAAGCACAGGCAGTATACATTGTATGGCGCTGTGCTTGGTGAGCTAAGAGAAGGCCACAGAGCACACAGCCGTTGCCTTCTCAAACAGCTGATCGGACAAGGATAGTTCTGTTCCATTAGGGGCCATCTGTTCCCTTCAGCAAAATACGGAATGCACACGGATGTCTTCCGTATTTTTTGCAGATCCGTTTCTTTGTGGACCGCAAAACCATACGGTCGTGTGCAGGAGGCCTTAGTCTTGGGGAAAACCCTTTTAATTATTCACTTTGTGTTCTTTAAAGGGGATTGTCCAGAATCCCTCGGTTTTGAATTAGCCCCCCCTCCTTCCCCAGTGTGGTTGACCTAATACAAGAATTGTACTCGCCTGATTCCTACTGCTCCAGTCCTGCGCCCTGGCTGCACCCAGCTTGTTGACTTCTGTCCATGCTACAGACAAGGTCACGTTCACAGCAGTCTGAAATACAGGTTCAACTAGACTTTGCCAGATACTGTCCAATCAGTGCGGCCAGCGTCGGGCTGTGCAAGGACGGTAACATCCAGCTGGACATTCATTGCAGACTGCCAGCAATTCATTCTAGCAGGAGTAACAGAGGAATGGAACCATATAGTGGTACGAATAGATACTCCAGAATTATGGCATGACTGAGGAATGCAAGTAGTTGCTAAACCAGACATGTCAGGGAGGTGACAGGTCCTCCTTAAGACTGGAGCTATGTACCAACATTTGATTGATCTCCAGTTACAGGAAACTTGTAGAGCTACCATGACGGTCAATATTTGCCCAAGGGAATGAAAGGGATAAGTCCAAGATGGTTGCGCTTTGTCTTGGTGGAATAAAGGAACATCTTACTAGGTAAAGCCAGTGACCACTTCATTTCTTCTCTACCACATTTTCTCTTGCAAAGTTGCGTCACTACGAACTTGTTTTGGTGCTTTGACCCCTTTCTTTTGAGTCCGTTTCTAGTCCCAGTGGTCAGATCCTTACAATTGAGATCCTTTTGATGTGACCTCAACATCTCCAATGACCATGAGTCAAGATGATCCCATATCATGTTACTCAAAAGATGGTTGTTGTGGCAAAATTTTCCATAGGTTTTATGTTCATAGTGAATGTACGTTGGATTGCCAATTACTTAAACTGTCGGCTGAGCCCTGGTTAAACCGACGGCTGTTCTTCTCGGCTTCTCCATTTTGTCAGTGGAGAAACGGGTGTAAGCTGCTGCCAGACACCTTTTTGTGTAGCTGCTTATCTTGCCTGAGAAGGTGTTAAAATTCAACTCTCCCGACCCTTTTTTCCGCTGATCTATTATTGGAAAGCCCCTATAGACAGAGCGCTTTGACCAGGTCGTCTGTCTCTTCTCTTATGTCCCCTCTGCCTGTATGCTGGTTGTGCTCAACTGAATGCTCCTCAATGTTTCCTGGACCAGAGAACATATGCATTAATCTGCCCCTCTCCAACATATTCATGCTCGGCCTAGGTCATTTTAGTGATTTCATTAGATTTTTGGCTCTGTGGTAGACAAATTTGTCTACATCTGAGTATGGCGAGGATAGCAGCTTCCCTCTGTCCGCTGCCTGGCATCATTTCTAGAATAGGTGGTTGTAAGATACTGCTCTGCATGAGTCCACTCTGTTTCCCATGTCCTGCCTGCTTTGATCTATTCACATCCTCCCCCTCCCGAGGAACTGAGGTGGGGAGTGGCGAGGGGGGGGGGGGGGGGGTTACTTTGCTGCAAAGCTTTGTAGCCCGCAGATTCCTTTATGTATTTGGTGCTTGCATCACAGAGGCTAATTAACGGGGGACAGTACAAGATGCCGCTTTGATCGCGTGTTTACCAGGTCAGAGAGATGTAGAAAAGCCTGTTGGAATGATTTTATAAAAAGCTTTTTACCTCTCCTTCATCTGCAGCTTGTAGCAGGCATGATGCTCTCTGGTCTTCCCTTGATATTGCCTCCTTGATGTTTGTATGTTCTCCTGCGTGGACACCTCTCACCTGCGGAGCTTTGATGTGTATGGTTGTTAATGGAAAAAAATATTAGGCTTGGAATTATTTAAATTTTATTCCCCGACTAGATTATCATTCTCTGATCAGTGGGGGTCTGACACCCGGGACCCCCGGCGATCAGTTGTTTGCTCACCAAGCGCAGCGCAGTCCATTGTTTATCGGCTATGCTTGGTTATTGCAGCTCAGCCCTGTTCACTTTAGTGGGGCTGAGCTGTGCCTAGGCCGTGTGACAGATATGAACGTGACGTCACATAGCCTATGCAAAGCTAGAGAGGGCCAGTTCAAGTGATGCTGCCTTCTCAAACAGTTGATCAACGGGGGTCATCAAGGTGCAGTAGCCCTATAGACTCAGTGAATTCTTAATTATTATTTTTTTTCATACAGAGGTACTCGAGGCTGTGCTGGACCTTAATGACCCAGTTTCAAGCCTGTGCCACCCTTGGATCTGCCATTCCAAACTTGGACATCGTACGTGTGTAATTTGTGCCAAGAACGGGATCCTAGCCCATTAGAACAAAGCAGGGTCACTTATTTCAACAGTTGTTTGATAACTCCATACTTGCCATTCTAGGTGGTAAATTCCAGGCATCTAAGCCTTGCCCTCAGGAAACCCAAACCCACCCAAGAACTCCTACTTATGGGCAGTGTTTGCATAAGCCACATGTGTTTTTGGCCTGGAACAGCCCACATTTGCCTGGACTGTCTCTGAAAATAATGGGCAGCTCTTGGACTTCAGCTCTTGGTTTCTGAGCAAGGGGTCCTGATCTGCGAGCCAGAACAGGGACCACTCTGGATTACTCAAGCCGTCCAACAGAGTGGCCCCATGTAATACGACATGTTTGGTATAGCCTGGGGGGAGCCCTGGTATCTGTCATGGATGCTATGATCCTGGCCTGCACCAGTTGGCTACCATGCAAAGAAAAAGGGGGTCACCATGGCTATAATCTGAAAGTGGTGACGAGTCCGCTCCTGTAACATGTGTTTTTTAAAGCTCTACCATCCATCATGACTTGCAACAGATCTGTCTACATTAAAAATGCACCAAATATCAAATTAAATTGGGTTTATATATGTCTTGCCGCTCTCTTCCGGCGAGATTGGCGTGAAAACCCTCAAACAAACAAAAAAGTTAGGACCGTTTTAATCTCACTTTTTACTGTCCTACTGTAATCTGTTCATCCTCACACAAACAAACCCCAGCAGCCAAAACATGGAATTAAAATAAATTGCTTGAGATAAACACCCTGGAGGGGGGGATGAACATCCATTATCTACTGAGGATACGCAGGTGCTGTGTCCCCCACTTCTTTATTTCTGCGGGAAAAAGATAGCAAGTTTTTTTTTTTTTTTTATTATTTCTTACGCGAATCATTCACCGAGCAAATCACAAAAGCTGCTAATTATTTCCCCAACCCTGCAATTATTTGCTCAATTCTGCGCTCGCAAAACAACTTTCGCAATCGACGTGTTGGGTAACAGTTTGGAAGCACGTCCAAGATCCACATGGGACGCTTCAGACATCTACTTTGATTTTTATTTTTTTTTTAAAGGCGGTGGGATCTTTATGTTAATGTATAAAATTGTATGTAATTATCCTTGTTTTAGAGGCCGCCGCCGGTTTGTGTTTTACTGTTTGTATGAACGTAGATATTTTGCTAAAACTCTTCTCCTGTCTGTCACACCGATCTCTTCTTTCATTTTATGTACAATAAAGGGGTGTTTAAAAAGTGAAAAAAAGATAATTTTCTTTTTACTTCTTTTATTTCTTTTCCAGTGTTTTAAAAAGTCGAAATATATGCTAGCGGACAGGAAGAAACGTGTGCTAACTTACAAGGGTGACATTCAGGCCTGTATTTGTTTGCTATGTGGTGGATCATTTAGCCACTCCACCGCAGACACGTCTGTATTTCCATGGCTCACTATACAGCATGCTCTGTTGGATGTTCATTAAGTCATTGGGGTCCTCTGTTTGTCCACTGACCTTCTCCCCCCCCCCCCCCCTTCTGAAAACGTCTATGGTATTTCATTTCAGCCGCTGTTTTTGAAAAATAAAATCCAAAAAGCAAATTCCGAGCCAAGGTTAGACAAAATCATTAGTGCATGTTCACACACCAGACTTTTTGGCACGTTTTTGGCCTCTCATCCTTTCTAATAGGAATCTGTGCCATAGTTTGTGTTGCAGATATTGAAATCGTGGCTGGAAAAAAATAATAAAAAAAAATTGACGTTGTTTCGGTGCAGAAGCTGCACCCACACCAAATAGCACTAAGTCTATGCGGATTTCTGCCGCTGATTCTGCCTTGGAGATTTCCAATGTGTGAACATTCCCTATTTACACTTGGGTTGGCTGTATAGAAATGATGGGCCCTCTGCCCGTTCTCAAGAGCTAAAAAGAGAGGCAGCACCTACCACCCTTGCCATGAAATAGGGGAAAAATCGGTTATTTCGTACTGAGATCCTCCAATATGTCCGACTGTGTATGATTGCAACTGCGATAAGCTGTGATGGGATGTATATCGTTGTTAGCCCTTTATCCGTAGTAATCTGGGAACTTGCGATCCATTTTCTATCCCCGGTGCCTCTATGCCGTTCACGTATGTTGGCTTGCCTTTGATGCCGCACATTTAAATGCATATTAGAGTCATAAAGAATCTCTTCAATGCAAATTGTAATCGTCCCTTTAAACCACATCAAAACCTGCTTGGTTTCCTCCTCTCTCTCTGTTGTCAGTTCTTGTCATGTCATTTTGTGGTGTTCCCGGGGACAGGGGCCGTTTGGTGACAGCAGGAGGGGTGTGCTCCATTTCCATCTATTAACAACATTACAAGCGGCTAATTTTAATATTACGTCTCCCTGTCGTCTTCGGAGAGCTGTTTGTGTCGGGCTTAATTTCTGTTACCTGGACTTTCTCGCGCTATTAATGTCAGTGTGAAGTGGAGGCGTGCTGTTCTGCGAGATTTAAAATGTTTTAGGGTTCATTACATTATTTAATTTTTTTTTTCTATTTCGTTCTTTTTCATTAGGATTCACGTGGCATTATTTGAAGTCATTCCGTTTTAATGGGGGGATTGTTATAGGTAGTGGAGGCTCTCTTGTGGCAGCTATGATGTTGACAGCATATCACATTTGCTGCATGCTGTAAAGGAAGCTGTGTGAATGCCGCAGACTCCTGTTTTGCTCCCTCTGCTGGTGAAACTGTATACTTTTCTATATATCCATTGTGAAGTGTAGCCAGAAAATGCCAAAACATTTTAAAAACGGGTTTCACCTAAACATTTCACCAGCAATGCAAGAGCTTACAGCTGAAAGTTAACAGGTGGTTGTAAGGCCTCACTCCAGAAATATTTTCTCGCCTACCTAATCTCTTCCTCAAAGTCTAGTTTCTTTTTAGTATGCGTAGTAAGCATCCTATTAAATAGCCCATTAAGACCTATTAGGAAGCAACTTTTTGTGTATTTGGTTTACCATCTTATTGGTAACAAACCAGCACCAGTGAGTATACACATCTACCCACTAGCACCTTCCTCATGTTCTTGTCATCAGGTTTTGACAAGGTACATTGAATACAGTAAGGCGGCGTTTACTTCTCAAGATGATCTGACACAAAGGCCGAAAGCAGTCGGATCACCGCCAGATCCTATTATAGTCATATAGGCCTCTGGCAGTCATGGATCCGGTCAACTCTCTGCAGGAACAGCCTGCTGGAAATGTTCACTGGAGATGTGAACGTGACCTTAGTGCTGGGGAGTGTGAGAAGGTTTTCTGAAGCAATATGGTCTAAGGCTGGCCATATACATTGGATGTATATCACCCAAACTGGAACTGCCCACATCATCAGCTGACACATCATGACTAAGGATCCGCATCTATAGTGATCCGAAACCGGTCGATTTTCTGCATTGCTGTATGTTGGTTTTTATCTGCACGGGATTAAATAAAGCCTCAAGTATTTTTCAGTGAAGCTGGACCATCTTTCTTTCTTTTGGGATAAACTGGAACTGCTGGTAGCTGGCCATTTATATCTTTGTCTATCACCAGATCTTGCCAATTTTGGGAAATTTATGGGACTCAATGATCAGGAACTCTACTCCCACAGCTGTTGGATTTTGACTCCTATGAGACTCAGCCAGCAGAGTAGCTTTTCCCCCGCCCTTCGAAAACAGTTTAGCTCTTGGATGAGCTAAGTGGACATGTGCATGAAGTGGTCAGGAAAGACTATTGTCGGCCAAACAAGTGGTCAGCAGCTATCTATTGTTTGGCTGCCCTTGTTACTTCCTAGTTCAGTCTCAACTATTATCTCTATCAAACTAGATTTCTTATGGTAAATTATGTTAGTATTGGTTTTCAGTTTCTGGTGTGATTTGTCTGAAATATTTGTTTTTGGGTTATGTTCTCTATGTGGGTATGGCAGACCATACATGAAATTAATTCCAAAAGATTAAGAGAAACCTCCTTTCTTTTTTTGAGAAAGTGGTACAGTTGTTAGATGATGCAATATGCCATTAATATAATTCAGTCATCATGGAAGGAATACTGAGCAGTGCAAAACCACAACCTTAGGTGAATCCGCCATGGCCATCTTGAAAACCCCCCACACACCCACGATTTGGTCTTTAGCAAGTACCTAATTGTATATAAATGGTGACCACTAATGATTTACAGTATTTACATCTCCTGTACGAGCTCCACGTTCATGAAATAGAACCATCTGTGGACGAATGTGAGCAGACTGTGTTCACACCCCTCTCTGGGATGAAGAATACGTTCTCCTTAAATCATACAAGATACAGTTTTTAGGACATCTGTTCTTGTTCTGCACCAGATGTTTGTCTGGTGTGGAGTTGGGCTGTAGACTAAGTCATATCTTCCAGGAATGAATTTGTCAAGGCCAGTTTTACATTTGAATTCTTTTTGCGATGCTCTTTGATACCCGAATATTTAGTATCATCTGGAGAAATCATATACATGTAAAGTAAAATAAAATACCACCCCCCCCCCCCCCAAAAAAAAATAAAAAATGCTTCAACTGGAGCTTTGCCTTTTTTGGACCTCAGGAATAGGTCTTAAGAGATTGTGGTTTTATCTTTAGAGTGTACAATGTGCTTCGATGGGATTATTCACCTGATGAAGTCTCTCGGACACACACACAAAGTTGAAATGTGTTAGTATTATTGGATACACTCTCGAGAGAAATCCCTAAGGACAGTGTCTGTTTTTTGTCCTACAGCCTTCATCCAGTTTGGGGTATTGTCTGTAGACATGGTTGGTCAGCTGATGCCATGGACCCTTGATTTGATGAACTGCCGCATACTTTGATTAGACGACAACTTGACCAGATAAACTTCAGATCACCATTAGGTGTTTAATGGGACTTATCTATAGCTTTTGGACCTCTAAACCACCAGCATGCCACTGGTGTTTTAACAGTAAACCCATGAAACCTGGCCTTTACCAAGAAAAATAAGTTTGTTGGAGACTATTTGAGGACTTATCTTCAGCGAAGTGAAGAAAAGCACACATTTATTTACTGCTCATGCGCATTGAAATGATTTTCTGAAAATCCCCTTTGATCAGTAAGTGAGAGGAAATTGTAATGATAGTAGGAAAACCCCTCTTAAAGGGGTTTTCTGGGAATGCGTAACTTGTAATAGGTGCCGGCAGCCGGCCTTCCCTACTGATTACTTCATCCTCTTGGACCAAATGCTGGCTTCAGCAGTGACGTCTCTTGTCATCAGTTGACCATGGTCATGCTGAAGAGAGAGAGAAAACAAACCACCCTGGAACAGAAGATGGAGATGTGGGAGCCTGAGTGGAGGACCATAGCAGCAAGTATGATCCTTTCAGTATGGGAGACAGGCCATCCGCACCTGTTGGATATTCTGTATGACCGGACAACCCCTTTTAAGGGGTTATCCCTTGCTTAATGAAATAAATTGGTTTGCATGTAGTGCAAACCAATCTCTGACAAAGCTGGAACCAGCCCTGTACCTCACATGGATCCAAAGATCTCCTTTTTCATTGCTCTCCTAGATTTATTTCAAGCTAGGAGCTCAGGGGGCTTGTCCGTTTTGCTTCGGCTGGTGGCATTGTACATATGTGTCCACCTCCAATTAGGTGGACAGATAAATTAGAAAAAGAACAACCAGCAGGTGGCACTATACAGATAAATTTAATTGAATAACTAAGTTTTTAAGTATATGCAATTACAACACTGTTCAGATCCAGGCGCCGTTTTGAAAAATGTAGAATATTTTTCAAGGGAAAACCCTTTTAATATATTCTGGATCCTTGAACCTAGGTTTGTATGTCGTACAGATCTAGCAGAGCCAAATCTATTACTTGTTGATATCTATAAAACAAAAACAGTAACCATTCATGATGAATCCGTTTACGTGATGAATTAAGCTCTGCTACATCTGTATGTAGACATATTTGGACATGTGCATTGCCCGTGTCATGTGTAAGTTATTTATGTCACCATGGGAAGCAGGCCGTTCTGATTATAACTCAAGTATTACTTTAAATGTAATCTAACAACATAATGAAGCAGAAATGTTCCCCAGCTATAAATTTTGAGGCATGACCATGAAACGTTATCCCCTGGCTTATAAATGAGTGAGTTCTTGGTTGAAGTAGAACTGGTTCAACTATGAGAATCTGGAATAATTTATTGTAGAGGGTTGTTTTACACTGAGCGGTTTAAATGCTTTCTACAGGAATGTCTGCTCTAAAAATGCCCATTGAGGTTCTTTACGGCAGTTGGAGAATAATTGGAGACTTATTCTCTCGTAGGTGGAGTGCAGTTCTTTGTAAATATGAAAACCCTATTTGTTAGCTTAATAGTCTGATATTGAGGTGTTCTGAATCTAGCTTGATGCTGGAATATAGGAGACTTGAGGGAACCTCCTATGAGGTACCTTCTCAGGAAACACGTTGGTTCACCAATGCACATAGTATCTTTGACATCTAATTTGTGTGTCATCCGTGATGGTTCTTATTGTCAGGCCTCCAGTTCCTAAAATCTACAGCAGTGGACTCCAGCTATCCAGTTTTCTCAGGCCTTGGTGGGCGTTTTAGGTCAATACGAGCCCGATAGCCATTGATTATAGACGGTGGTTGTGCAAAATTCTTTATTTAGATGGTCTACGATTGACTTTAAAGGGGTTGTCTCTCTTCAGCAGATGGCTGAAAGTTAATACAAACTAATGTGTTGTGATTGTCCATATTGCTTCCTTTGCTGGCTGGATTCATTTTTCCATCATGTTATACACTGCTCATTTCCATGGTTACAACCACCCTGCAATCCATCAGTGGTGGTCGTGCTTGCACAATAAAGGAAAAAGCTGTGTCCGGGACCGCAGGAGTGCTCAAAGTCCAGCACTTTTCTCTATAGTGCGCAAGCACGACAACCTCTGCCGGATTTTAGGGGTGGTTGTAACCATGAAAACAAGCAGTGTAAAATGTGATGTTAAAATGAATCTAGCCAGCAAAGGAGGCAATATGGACAATCGCAATACATTAGTAAGTGCCTTGTATTAAATGGGTTGTCTCATCATAGACAATGGGGGCATATCGCTAGGACCCGCACCTATATTGAGAACAGAGCCCCACAAGGTGGTGGCTGGAGGACTCCGACCACCACCCAGCCTGCTCCCCATAGTAGTGAATGGGAGTGCACCGCCATGACCGGCCACCACTCCCATTCACTTCTACGGGCTCGACGGAAATAGCCAAGCCAGTGCTCAGCTATTTTTTAGCCGGCCCCATAGAAAATGAATAGAGGGTGGCTGCGCATGCGCAGTGCACCCTCTTTCACTTTCGGGGCTCTGTTTTCGATATATAGTCCTAGCGATATGCCCCATTGTCTGTCATGAGAGAACCCCTTTAACTTTGTGTGCATGATAAATGCCATTTGATGAAGGGAGACAACACCTTTAAGAGCAGCTACTGAGAGCATTTTTCTCTGGAGACCCATTCACATCAGTGCATTACACAAACCTCTATTTATATTAAAGAAAGATCTCCATAACTGGTCTATGTGCCATGTTTCTTTTGTGGGATTGTAACTAACAAGATGACGACTGATGGTAACTATTTTTCCTATTGCTAAAGTCTTTATGTAGGCGTCCGCGAAGAATGGGGAACGCCACTTTTGTGAAAATACTGATTCATAGAGCAGAACCAATATCCTGAGGCAGTGCAGGAGACTAATCAGAGTTTTCTGTCAGTTTCCTCTTCCTCCTCTTCTTACTCATCATAGATTATGTATCTCATTATGGGAGTTCTTTCACCTAGGGCAAAGCATCCTACTCTGACACATCGATTGGCAGCGACTCATACCGCCACAATATTTGACTTCTAGGATGTTTCTGATTTTTGCTGATTTTTAAGAATAAATATCTTACGGTATTTCTGATGGTCTTCACCGGTTTGTATTTTTGGAAGGAATAAATTATTCTGTAGCTAATCTGATCGTGTGACTGCAGCAGCAGGCCAGGGGTGTGTTGATTTTGTAGGAGTCAGTGACCTAGGCACTCGTAGGTTGGGCGTGACTGGCAGCGCTGTGAAATGTATAAGGTTGCAGTACAGAGCCTATAAAATATATATATTTGTGCTGGGTGTGTGCCTGTTTAGTATTTGCTTTATGTCATGCTGTATTTCAAATGTGCCATAAAGTGAAATTCTTTAGCGTTCTTGTTAATCGGCTGGAATGTTTTACATTCCATTCCGGGTATAATCTATCTAAAATATATCGGTATATATCTCTAACCTGACATATGACTCAAGTCATCTGCTTTCAATCTCCCCCCCCCCCCCCCCCTTCTTGTTTTCCTAAACTGTGATGAAAATGATTTCCTAAAGTGTATGCAAGAGACGTGGCGTTTTCTCTGAGGCCATATAGAATAGGTTTAAAGGGGTTGTCCGGGATTGGGGACTTTGGTTTAATTGTTTAACAAGGACATAAATATCTCCTACATGACTGTCCTACCTCTCCCATACTTTTCTGATGCCCCGTATTCATTACACAAATTCTCAGCCGGAAGTGAGTCTTTTCTCACATTCAATGATGTACCGGGTCCCTTCTGCAGAGCAAAGCCTTTCTTCTGCTTCGTAGGCATTATGCAGAGCGCTCTGCAACAGATTGCGCTAAGCCACGCCCCTCCGGTCCGGTGACATCACTGGGCAGGGCGTGTTGTTCACAATGAAGGAGGCAAGGGAACTACGCTAATTAGCATAGTAAATTCCTCCAATGCAGGCAAATAGAAGCAATACTCTGAGGACTGAGCCAGGAGGAGTTTAGGGGTGTTACTAAGGGGGGGGGGGGAGAAAAATATACGGCAAGAGGTTGCATATGATTCAAGGGGGGGGGGGCGGATGCATGGAGGACATGGCGATGTGCGGCAGGAGGCGGAATAACAATGAGGGGGCGGAGAGAAGAGTCGTCTGAAAGCACGTGATGCCGCGCTGCGCTGAGACCCACAGTGCAGAGCGGCAGGAAGTTAGACAAAAATAAACAGAGATATAAACAGTGCATGGGCGACCATCGGAGCCGTGTAGAAATGGCGGAAATACCTTAAAACATATGTTGGGGGGGGGTCCAAGGGGAAGCGCAAATCCGCTCGTGAAGGAATAGGACTATATCGGTGCTCATCAGCCTTCAGCATTCCAGCTGCTATGTAACTACAACTCCCAGCATCCACTTTTGTTCAGGTGACCTTGTAAGTGAGCGGAAATGGTAGTTTTAGAACAGCTGGAGGTTGCAGACTCCTGGGCTAGGTGATGTCTTGGTCTGTATTACATTTAGCTGCTGGGGAACTTTCAAATACCAGTAGATGTCATGATGCTGGTGCTGAGCTCTACTTCTGTAGGACAGCTCCTTGCAGTGACTATATGACAGAAAAATGTATAAATGAATAAAAAAATGTGTGTGTGTTGTGTGTGTATGTGTATATATATATATATATATATATATATATATATATATATATATATATATATATATAATTATAAATAAAGAAGAAAAAGATAGTCTCTTGCATTGGGTGGGCTTCAGAAACCCTCCTGCTCTGCACTTCGCAGCAGTGACCTCTTTGTAGTCGCTCCTGTACTTGGAACGCTGCAGCTGCTGAACGCTGCTTCAACGAGCCGCCTCATAAATAATATACATGTGAAAAACCCTGCTTCCAGCAGCCGCTCTCTCTGCCTTTTGTCCTGGTGTTAACTGTGAGAAATTTACTCAAGCAGCGCTGGAGATTGTTTTACCTCTCCTTGGACTTTAGCCAGATTCCTCGCTTCCTCTCGTTGGCCTCTCCGGCCTTCTCCTTCCTCCGATCCTAACACCCTCCCCCCCCCCCTCCATGTGACAGGTCTTGTGTTTGAACTACAATTGGGCACAAAAGCTGTCCAGCGGCTTCACTTGGGCCTTGTCGAGAATTGAATTCTTGACACTTCATGGCCCCCTGTCTTTATGCAAAATTTGGAGGGGGGGTGGCGGCAGCTGGGGGAGAATGTGGCGTTTCGGGAAGAATAAGGAACTGAAAGGGGTCTCTGTAATGTAAATGAAGGTCTGAGAGCGGTGTATGTTTTCCTGGGAAATGCACATTGACTGATGTGTAGCGCTGTTTGTTCAGTGTTGTGAGCGGAGATGAATGTGTTTGATATGTCCGACTTTAGGCCCTCTCAGTTACGTTAAGATGGTCATACGTGACCCAAATATTTACCCAGGTGAGAATCTGGGCATGTGGTGGGAAATATTGAACACTGACCCAGGAGGTCTGAAGAAGAGCAGGTATCTTGTCAGCCATGGGTTGACTTGTGGCATACCCAACCCAATTTTTTACCAACTGATACATATAAACTTTACCAAATGAGAGGATTGTGGCTTCATTCAGCAGAAGTCGTATTTAAGTTAACTGTGAGATCTAGGGTAATGACCATTGGTGAAAGCATTTTTGACTGGTATCCACCCTAGGCGTAAAAAGTTTGAAATTGGATAAAAATTGTCTTGGTTTTGTTTATTTAGTTTATATTTTTTTTACCCTGAGAAATGGTGCCCCTCTTGTCTATGGGCTCAGGTGTTGCAGCTCTGTCACGTTAACCTGAATGGGAATGAATGCCCCCTAGGCTGTGGCCTGCTGTGTCTAAAGGACCAACGATGTGGAATGAACAGTGCTAGTTTCTGGTCGTTACCCCGTGTAAACATGACTTTGATCACCTATCGAAAGCATGTAAATGACACTTAAAGGGGTTGTCCAAGCTTCCATATTGATGACTTATCTTCAGGATTGCTCATCATGATCTGATCGTCGGGGGTCTGACACTGATCACCTGTTTGATGAAGCTGGAGGACTCCTCACAGCTTACCAGGCACAGCTCCATCCATTGATTCTCTTGAACGGGACAGAGTTGCTCCTAGGCCATGTGATGTCAGTGGTCTAGGTGAAGGCTTCTTTATTCCTGTTCTGGGGTCAGGCAACAACTTGGCAATTCAATTTGGACTTGACGTGAAAGGTCTAAGAAGAACATTTACCTGATCACTGTTGAGACAAAATGGCCATTTCCATTTCGGGCAAGTTGCAGTAGAGGATCTGTACACCAGTATGGGACCTCGTCGGCTCGTTTTCAGGCTGTCTAGACCCTTGTTTGTATTACGTGGTGTCCTCGAACACGACGGGATTCTAAATCTCATGTCGGACAGCAAGTGAGATGTGAATCCGTCCATGTAGCCGCTATACCCTCACTAATAGTTTAATGACAACTTATATTCTATTCAATCATTGACTATTGCTCCACCTGTAGTATACCATGACCTGATTCAGAACCTCACTCAGCCTCCACAATAATATCCACAGTTGTATTAGTCTTAGGCTGCCCGATCTATCTTTTTGCGGCACGGAACCCCACAAACCACTCTGTATTGCTTCCTTTCCGTGGTTCTGTTCCGCACGGCATCTCCGGATTGGCGGACCTATTCAAGTGAATGGGTCAGCATACATGATGCGGGGGACACACTGCCGTGTGCAAGAGGCCTTATTCGAAAGGTTATTTGTGAGGTATAAATAATACTCACTCTTAAGCTTTGCTTGTATTTTTCAGTCCTTTTTATTCATATAAATAAATCTCTATAATGCATAGTAATCCTAAGAGCGCTGAACTGATTGCTACGCCATTAGTATTTTACAGTTAACATTTCTGACCGGTAAAATTTTAATTTGAAAACTTTTCTAGAAATTCTGCTCCAGAACTAGAACTCAGCGGGCAGAACCAATTAGGAGTCCTGCGTTAGAGTAGCATATTTTTTCTTTTTATTTCCCTAAAAATGACGTTACGCCACCTGATGATCTTTTTTTTTTTTTTTTTTTTTTTAATCTGGCATCTATCTGATCCTATTGATTCCGGATGAAAAGACTTCTGCATTAGGGCTCGTGCACACGACCATATGTATTTTGCATGCTGCATCAGTTTTTCTTTTTCTTCCGGACCCATTGAAGTGAATGGTTCTGCATACGGACCACAAAAATAAAATACAGAACAAACGCGGAAAACAAATTTGTTTGTGTGCTTGAACCCTTATTGTGAGTAAAAATATGAAAAATGATTATACATTTATTGGAGATTAATCTGTAAAAATGTACCAGTATATTCTCATATTAAATAAAAAATGTAACTAAGGTTTTGATGCTTGGTGTTAGGCTGCTTTCACACTAGCGTTTTAGTTTTCCGGGATTGAGATCCATCATAGGGGCTTAATACCGGGGGAGAAAAAACGCTTCAGTTTTGTCCCCATTCATTGTCAATAGGGACAAAACGTAGCTGAACAGAACGGAATGTTCCAAAATGCATTCAGTTCCGTTTGGTTGCGTTCCCATACCAGCGAGCAAACCGCAACATGTTGTAGTTTTTTTTTTTTTCGTCCTGGGATGCAGAGCAAGACGGATCCGTCATGACCCCCAATGCAAGTCAGTGTGGACGGATCTGTCCTTCATTGACTTTAAATGGAGTTCATGACGGATCCATCTTGGCTATGTTAAAGATAATACAACCGGATCCGTTCAGAACTGATGCAGACGGTTGTATTATCAGTAACTGAAGCGTTTTTGCTGAACCCTGCCGGATCCAGCAAAAACGCTAGTGTGAAAGTTGCCTTATTCTGTAGAAATATTATTTTATTCAAAGTAGTTTGCATGCATCAGTTTATTATTTATTTTATAATATATAGATCATTTTCCCCCCAATTAATCTATTTTCCCGAAGGAATCCTTACTGCTTTGCATTTTGGATGATAATGATGTTTTTAAATAAATGTGCCCACCATTATCGCACCTCCCGGCGGACTCCCTAATCTTTAGCAGCAGACTTTAATGGTCAGACAGAATCTGGAGCATTTAGATGTCAGTGCGAATAAAGCGCAGGCTAGGATTACCGAGTGTCACAGCTGTTACTATCATTAGATAACAATCCATATTAAATGACCCTGGAGATGAGGCCCTGGCACAATTATTCATTCTTTCATTATGCTCTCAGCCATGTGGATGGCAGGCAGGCCGGCTGGAGCGTACCGCGCACTGACCTGCAGATGTCGGCCTTCGCTCCTGGGTTGGAGGATTGAGATTTTGTAAACCTTGGTCTTTCACTCCCATGAGTCCTCTAGAGTGCGTCAATCAGCGGGTAATTGAACCAGTCACCATACACTAAAAATAACACCATCGTGTTCATATCTCATTGTGTGTGTGTATATAATCTATAAAATTATATATATATATATATAATAGAACGGTCGTGTGGACTGTATTAGGGATCGACCGATATTGATTTTTTAGGGCCGATACCGATAATTTGTGAACTTTCAGGCCGATAGCCGATAATTTATACCGATATTCTGGGAATTTTCATTTTTGAAAAAAAAATTAAAATTCCCACAAATCTGCTGAAAATTAATGTTTATTGTTAATGTGTATTTTGATTTTTTTTGTAAATCTTTCTTTTTCATTTATATTTAATATTTTGGTGTTTTTATTTTTATTACTTTCTTTTTTTTTTTAACTAACTTTTAGCCCCCTTAGGGACTAGAACCCTTGTCCTATTCACCCTGATAGAGCTCTATCAGGGTGAATAGGAGCTCACACTGTCCCTGCTGCTGTGTGCTTTGTAGCACAGTAGCATGGAGCTTATCATGGCAGCCAGGGCTTCAATAGCGTCCTGGCTGCCATGGTAACCGATCGGAGCCCCAGCATTACACTGCTGGGGCTCCGATCGGAGGAGCAGGGGAGAGGGAATCCTGTGGGGGGCGCACTGCGACTGGGGTGGGGTGGGGCGCACCACTGTTTAATACTGGGGGGGAGGGGGGGGCGCACTGCGCCACCAATGCTTAATACTCTGGGGGCTTGGGGGGGAGGCGCACTGCGCCACCAATGCCTAATATTGGGGGGGCGCACTGCGCCACCAATGTCTGATACTGGGGGGCTTGGGGGGGGGGGGGCGCACTGCGCCATGAATGAAGCTTAATCTCTAATTTATTCATATACAGGAGGCGGGAGCTGGCTGCAGAATCACATAGCCGGCTCCCGACCTCTATTAGCAGTAGCTGCGATCCGCGGCACCTGAGGAGTTAACTACCGCAGATCGCAGCTACAGCTCATAGAGGCCGGGAGCCGGCTATGTGATCCTGCAGCTCCCTCCTCCTGTATATGAATTAATGTGAGATTAAGCTTCATTGGTGGCGCAGTGGCCATAGCTCCTCCCCTCCTCTTGTCTCCTGTCCTCCCATTGGCTGGAGCGGCAGCAGCAGCAGCACAGGGGGAGGAGACACTGCTCCTTCTCCCCTGTGCTGCTGCTGAGGGAACACGGAGAGCGCTGTCAGCAGCGCGATCTGTGTTCCCCATACGTTATCGGAATATCGTCAAAATAAATGCCGATACCGATAACGTTCAAAATCCTGAATATCGGCCGATTATATCGGTAAATCCGATAATCGGTCGATCCCTAGACTGTATAGGAAGGAGAAACTATTAAAACAAATTTCTGCCTCCAAGACATGTTTTTACCATCTTAAGGGCTCTTTCACACTTGCGTTCTTCTGTTCCGGCATAGAGTTCCGTCGCCGGGGCTCTATGCCGGAAGAATCCTGATTAGGATTATCCCCATGCATTCTGAATGGAGAGAAATCCGTTCAGGATGTCTTCAGTTCCGGACCGGAACGTTTTTTGGCCGGAGAAAATACCGCAGCATGCTGCGCTTTTTGCTCCGGCCAAAAATCCTGAACACTTGCTGCAAGGCCGGATCCGGAATTAATGCCCATTGAAAGGCATTAATCCGGATCCGGCCTTAAACTAAACGTCGTTTTGGCTCCTTACTGGATCCGACGTTTCGCTTTTTCTGAATGGTTACCATGGCTGCCAGGACGCTAAAGTCCTGGCAGCCATGGTAAAGTGTAGTGGGGAGCGGGGGAGCAGCATACTTACCGTCCGTGCGGCTCCCGGGGCGCTTCAGAGTGACGTCAGGGCGCCCCAGGCGCATGGATGACGTGATCGCTTGGCACGTCATCCATGCGCATGGGAAGCTCTGACATCATTCTGGAGCGCCCCGGGAGCCGCACGGACGGTAAGTATACTGCTCCCCCACTCCCCACTACTACTATGGCAACCAGGACATTAATAGCGTCCTGGCTGCCATAGTAACACTGAACGCATTTTGAAGACTGATCCGTCTTCAAATGCTTTCAGTTCACTTCTGTTTTTCCGGATCCAGCGTTTAATTCCGGCAAATGTAGTACACAACGGATCCGGACAACACAAGTGTGAAAGAGCCCTTACCTCCTTTTTTTTTTTTTTGTCCCGGGTAAAGAAAAGAGGGGGAGTTTTGTGTAAAGGTCGGTGTGTCCTGTCACACCGATGCCTCCCTCCCTCCCTGCAGGAAAGGCGCAATTATCTCACTAGGACTTCTGAGTGGAGGCAACTCTGTTTTACATTCTGCAGATCTACAAGTCGGCTAACTCTGTGGCGATTGATCAAAAAACGGTCAGAAGATTAAAAGCTCCAGGCCTGCTAATCACATGCCAATCTTCTCTATAACCCGTGCGGTGCCGCCTGTGACATAAGCTCTATCTAATTAGATTAATTTTGTATTTTTCATGTCTAAAGGGATCATATTTAGCACTCCGTTCCTCCAGCTGAGATAATATCTCCCAGGAGGTTGTAGGATGTTTTTCTTAAAATTTTCTTCATCCTTCTTTTATTCAGACTTCAAACGTGAGATCAGATAGGCCCGCCGTTGGCGACTGCCCAGTTTCGTTTCTCTGTTATCTGTATGAGATGAAAAAAATAACTGGTTTATTTGAGGTTGCTCGAGTTGATATCTCTATTCTGCTTGAAAAGTACAATATTATTATTTTTTTTTTGTTACTGTACGAATCTGATTTCTTTTTCTTTTGTTTTAAATAAAAAAAAAAAATGTTTATTACTAGGGGACCTTTTTCTGATCTGGAGTGGTGATCGAGCGATCTGTGTTGATCTATGGTGTCTGTGACGTTTATTCATCGTACTTGTGTGAAAATAGATGGAATTAATACTGTACATCGGTGTTGACTGTATAGTCCCTCGTCATCGGGTGATCAGGATGACTACACAAATGCACCTTAAAATTTTCTGCTTGTAACCAAGCCAACAGACGAGCCGGGCACCGAGCCCGCTCAGGAGCTTACCAAACCTCAGTAGATTAAGCCGTGCTCCCACTTAGCCCCAACGCCTCGTTATTGATTTTTATTTTTTGTTTTTATGTTTCAAGGTAATTTAAGGTGGAACGTACGGGGCACCATCACCCCCACGGCATTACATCATTAGTAAGCCGGGGGTGAATAAAATTTTATGAAATTTGACTTTTGAAACTTTTTGAAAATACATTGAACCGTGCAATATGACTGAGCAAGCAAGATCCATGGCTTACATTAACATACGTCCCAGCTGTGCCACCAGCCTTAGTACCGGATGAGGGTTTTATTTCTAACAGACAAACCTTTTTTTTTTTTTTTTGTGTGTGTAAAATATAGAGTTTTAGGGTACTTTCACACTAGCGTTTTTGTTTTCCGGTATTGAGTTCTGTCACAGAGGCTCAATACCGGAAAAAAAATGATCAGTTGTATCCTAATGCATTCTGAATGGAGAGCATTCCGTTCAGGATGCGTCAGTTCAGTCCCTCTTACGTTTTTTGGATAGAGAAAATACTGCAGCATGCTGGAGTTCTCTCTCCGGCCAGTAAAAAAGATCACTTGCCGGAATGCTGGCTCTGGCATTAATTTACATTGAAGTGTATTAGTGCCGGATCCGGCATTTAAGTGTTTTGGCAAAACTGATCCGGCTTTCTGGTTTGTGCATGCGCAGGCCTTTAAAAATGCCCAAAATTTTTTATACAGGTTCCGTTTTTACGGAGAGACGGATCCGCTATTTCAATGCTGCGACGGAACTGCCTGCCGGTAACCTCTGCCACAAGTGTGAAAGTACCCTAATTTCTTTGGTGACGATAGGAGGCTGTCTGCGCTGGAAGAGCTTGTTTGATGCTTGAAAAGGATGTTTGTTTTTATAATGATGGGGGATGAAAGCTAGATTTACGATTTTTTTTTATTTTACCACCTTTTTGTTCTGTGACTCTTAGGCCTCATGCTTGCGAACGTATTTTCTTCCCATGTCCGTTCAGTTATTTTTTATTTTTTTGTGGACTGTATGCGGAACCATTCATTTCAATGGGTTCCCAGAAAAAAAAAAAAGGAAGGTACTCCGTGTGCATTACGTTTCCGTATGTCAGTCTTTCCGTTCCGCAAAAAAATAGGACAAGGATAGGTCTGTTCTATTGGGGCCAGCTGTTCTGTTCCGCAAAATACAGACTGCACAACGATGTCATCCGTATTTTTTGTGGATCCATTTTTTTTTTGCGCACCGCAAAGTACATACGGTCGTGTGCATGAGGCGTTAGGATGTGTAATACGCACTTTTTTTTCTAATAATGACAAAAAAAATCCGGTGCTCACTTAGGCTGCCGCTTCCACAACTAATTGGCAGTGATTCGGACCCCACGGATCAGCTATTGATGACCTGTCCTGAGGATAGGCCATCTATATTGTACTCCCGGAAGACCACTATATATGAGCATAAATGTTAATTTGTGTCTGGTATTTACATTTCTGTAAGCCCCATCATGCACAGTTACCACAATTAGAGCTGGTTATTTGGGGACAAAGGGGACCCTGCCCCCCCCCCCCCCCCAGGTAGATGTCCATTTTCAGTCCGCGATGGCCTGAATTTACAGGGGCTGTCTCTGAAAATTGGGGACAGTCCCTGCAGTTTCGGGACTATTGGCCTCTATGATCATGTGACGTCCATTATAGTTTTCAAAGGGGTTTTCACCCAGAAAGTTCAGTGTCCTGGGCATCATGATACATTGGCAAATCAATCTGCCAGGTCTATTCAGGTTTGGCAAATTTAAGGAAAATCACTTCTCCTCATGTAATCTATAGAAAATGGTGTCTCATTTATCATATGTCCAGCTGTAAAACTGGCTGCCTTGCCAATAGCGGCCAATCAAAGCTCAGCTTTTATTTCTTAAATTGCTCTGGAAAAATGAAAGCTGCACTGTGATTGGTTTTGATGGCCCATAGCGACCAATCACAGTGCAGCTTTCATCTTTGCTTCTTATACTGCTGTGGAAAAATGAAAGCTGCGCTATGATTGGTTTTGATGGCCCATAGCGACCAATCACAGCGCAGCTTTCATTTTTCCACAGCAGAATAAGAAGCAAAGATCAGCTCTTGCTGGTTGTTGGAGGCAACAAGGCCTTGCAGATGAAGTGGGCCCATTGTGTTCGTTGTCTTTTGCTTGCAATCAAGGGTTTTTTTGCCTCGTGACTGTAGGTACTTGTAGATGTAAAGGGCTAATGTCTGACAATTGGGCAGAGAGGCTCTTGGTTTTCTAGCCACAGGGAAGCAGTTTGGTTTCCTGTGCAAATTTCACGTGTGTGTGTGTGTGTGTGTGTGTGTGTGTGTGTGTTTTATTATTATAAGTATTTATTTAAAGGGATTTTCTAATTTACAAATAATTGCCAGGATTAAGAAAAAGAAAGTAAAAAGTCTCACTCTCCTTTCAAATGACTCTTGTCGCCGTTCCAGTCCCTGCTGGACCTGCAGCAGTCACCTACCACTAATGTTTCATGTGACTGTTATAGCAGCTCACTGGTCTCAGCGGTCATGTGAGCATGAACGCCATGTGATTGCTGCGGCCAGTCATTGTCTGCGATGGTCCTGTGAAAGATCTGCATGTGACTACTGCAGGCCCAGTGGGGATTGGAGCAGCAGCGTGGGCCATTTAAGAGGGGAGTGTTTTCCTATATTTCATTTCGGTCTATTGAAAATAATAATTGTGCAACTTTGTAAATGCTCTTCACGATACTTCCGTTTTATGCAGTCCTATGTGTCCATGGTAACTAATTACAAACAAGTACTAAGCAGCCATGATTTTCCAGTCTGGTCATTTTTCACGGATCGAGGATCTGACAGAAAATCGGGAATAAAGAAGACATTCCGGATAATTGCCTGATCGTCAGTGGAGATGAGGGCTGCATTTATATTACTTGTCCCTAGGGGTGGGCGATATATCGTTTATATTGCATATCTTCTATAAGTTTGGCCAACAATAGAGATTTTGTTTATATCTCCATTTCGCGGTAGAACATGGCATGCACCGCTCTCGGCACGCACCATGTTCTCTTGAGCCGGCACAGTGGAGAAGGAGGGAGTCCCTCCCTCCCCACTGTGTGCGGCTGCCGCTGACCACCAATGAGAACAGACGAGGAGGGGAGGGACTGTGGCCACTGCGCCACTAATGAGAACAGAGAGGAGGGGGAGGGACTGTAGGGTTAATTGCGGCGGATCACAGCACGCAGTAATAGAGGCCAGGTATGGGATATGGCCGGCACATGCAGGCTACGTTTTGTATTCAGGCATATTAACTATATTCATTGGCGCAGTGGCCACAGCCCCTCCCTTCTACTCCCCCTCTTCTAAGTATGAGTTTTGGTGCCGGCAGAACGACCCGATCACCTGATGATTGAGCGACCGTTTTCGAAAGGCCAATTATTGGGAACGAGCGTTTTATACAAATGTTAATCCCTGATCTACCCGATTTTATCAGTCCATGTAAAGCCTCATGCACACGTCTGTGGAATACAGACTGTGAGATACCGGCCTGGATTCCTGCTGAGTGCAGGAGCGCACGGCGTCATAGCAACCATAGACGCCGTGCACTCAGCAGGAATCCAGGCCGGTATCTCACAGTCTGTATTCCACAGACGTGTGCATGAGGCTTAACGAGACCCGTACTCCTTTTTAGTCTGTCCACTATTTCGAATTAGCCTATATTTTAAGTTTACAAGAGGAAGGGTACAGCCGGAAGAACCGACAACTAAGATCAGATTACGCCGAGTATGTTTGTAGTCTGTTGCCATGGAGACAAAGCTGCATTGGAGCTGTAGACAAAACAGTAGACCTTTTGATGTTAAATATTTACAAAATTGCCTCATTTTTCGGGTTTTGGTGTATTAAAGCTATTAAAAAAAAGTTGAGAAACCGTTTAGGTTTTCTACAGCAGACTATCCCATGGGACGCGCTAACTACAGCCTACCCAAACCTTCCCCAAAAACGGACGATTCTACAATTAATCGTGGTTGTTTAAGACGGCAGAGATAAAAGGGCAAAGTGATAGGAAAGCTCTAATGTTTAGCCCGAGGAGCTGTGGATTCCTGTTTTCCTGGAATGCTTTTGTCTTTACCACCTATCAGTATAAATACATGGCCAGTAGGCATCTCTGCAGAGCGTTGTGCGATGTGCTGCCTGCAGGGCACCATTGCCAATCAGTATAACCAGATTGTAATTAATTAGAAATGATAATGTCTGATTTTCTACAGAGATTATTGAGAATTTAATGACACCAGGCTACACGGTACTCTAGTAAAGATGAGTCAAAAAAAAGTACACATGCTACGTGTTAATGACTGTTCCTTCTAGGTCTCGGCCAGTACAGGTTTGCTTAATAGGGTGCCAGGAATATGGATATATTATTATTTTCATTTTTATTTTTATTTTTTTAAGGGGTTGTCCACTCCTTCTATATTAATGGCCCATCCACAGGACTGGTCGCTCAGCACCCTTGCTGATTAGCTTCTACACAGCCCTGACCATTGTGTTGACTACTGGTTCCTGCTGCGGCTTCCAGTGAGTGCCCACTGCCAAGGTGGCTGAAATATGCTCGCAGTGACTACTAGGGGGCGGCCTGCTGTTAAAAGGGAAAGCATGATGTAACAACTAGGGAAGGGGGGGGGTCCTACTTGTACTACTGCAGAAATAGGGGGAGGTCGGGAAAATACTTTTACAATTGGGAGAGGGGAACATGAGTCCAGGCTCACACGTGCCAAAATACTGTATGGACCTGGCTCTACATTGTGGTAGCTCCTAGACATGGTAAAGGTTTGTCTCTCTCATCAGTCAGTCGCGCACATGTGCTGTTCGTGATCTCCAAGGATGGAGCACGTACCCATTGACTTTTATGTGTGGTTTTCCATGGACTGCGGGTCTGTGCTGACACCACAGAAGCATGGCCTTATTTTTGCTCATGAACACCGATCCCTCATGTACATTTTACAAAACTGATACCATTGTGGTTTTCACAGATCTTTGCTCTGGAAACTAATTTTCAGCCTAGCAGTGCCCGTGCAAATATGGGTGACATGCCGAGGGCAAAAAAACGGACACCGAGACTCAACACGGATTCTTCTTGGAAGAACTTTTGACAATCTTCTCATGGATGTCCTCAGCGGACATGTGAAAGAGGACGATACAGCAGACGATCGTCGGGAAGGAAGCGTCCCTTCCCGGCAATCACCTGCTCGTCAGTGGAGAAGACGGTGACCGCATTTACATGCAGTGATATCCTCCACAGGTATGGGGAGTAGTGATCTCTAATGCCGTCGCTCATACCCATACTGACTCTATGTTTGTTAGCTGCAGATGCTGTTTAGACGGCACGTGCTGCCGACAAACAGCGTTTTTTTGTGTCCGCATGAATAATCTATTACCAGCTGCGTAATCTGTGCCTCTTTTACACCACCAGGTAATCGTTGTTAATCTGCTTTTCACTCTTTTCAGTAAATACCATATGTTTTCGCAGGTGACTGATTTTTTTATTTTTTTCCCTCATGTTTTATTTTTTTAGTATTTGTAGCAGGTTTGTTTTGGTAGTTCTTGGCTTGCCCTACTCTTGATTTCTATGGGTGGAGTAGGGTTAATATCGGTGTTTTGTCATGTGTCTGCGGTATGATGGCGTGAGTCAGTGACATGTGCCAGCGGACTCCCCGCTTCCTTCTTGCTGTGTTTAAAGGGAACCTGTCATCAACTTTATGCTGACTGTACTGATCGCAGTTCACTGAGATATGATTGGATTACATTCACCTCTAAATACTGATCACTGAACGTTTGTATTATTGTATACTTAAAATGTTAGACTTTATTGGTATACCTTAAAATATAGAACGAGAGTGATGTTCTAAAGGGACTAGTGTTCACAATAGGGGTTATCCCTTGTATAGCAAAAAATGCCAGAAAAGGCACTAGCTCCGGCCAGTCATATATTACACCCCTTTCACTTGCATGGGGTGAACATATCTGCCAGACAAAAGCTTACAAGGTAGATAAACCCCTATCAATTGTGGAGCATCCACCAGAGTTCTGATGTGACGCTACCGCAAATAAATCAGCAGAAACCGAGCACTAAGAGAGGGGGGGGGGGGATTGTAACCAGGAGAGACATGGGCCAGGGTGCTGTCTGCAGTATACTTCAGAGCCTTATTGTATGCTCATCCTGCACAGCTACTCCTAATTCAGCCCCAAATGATTCCACCCTCTCACAGAT
Organism: Bufo gargarizans; assembly: GCF_014858855.1. NCBI lineage: Eukaryota > Metazoa > Chordata > Amphibia > Anura > Bufonidae > Bufo > Bufo gargarizans. Next base: position 36,430,246 of record NC_058084.1, read on the forward strand.
AATTCAGTGCCCGGGACGGCACATCGCCTTGAACCTAGCAGCTAGCGTTTGTGTATGTCTATAGTATGCCCATTATTTGCTTGCCGCGTTTCTTATAACGTATATCATCAGGAGACGGGGCTTAGACACACAACATATAGCAGACAAACACATAGAGCTGCCCCTCTCAGTTGTGGAGGCGGCAGCATCGGCGCTAGGATGGCCGTGACGCGGGCGCCGAGAGCAGCTGTTTTAAGTGACCTAGGCCACTCCCATCAAGGGCGGAGCTCATCTCTGAGACGGCCAATCAAGGGGCTAGAGGTGCGGTTGCATCGCAAACCACCGCCCCACTACAGGGGCGAATCATCCTGGGTGTCAAAACACCAGAAATAATAAAAGGAATATATCGGCGATTCTTTTAGAAGCAGGACGGCATTAGACTGCAGCAAAATATGCTGGACGCGGAGTTAGATGGAGCACACAGTGTTATTCCCTTTGCATCTAATCACATTACATAGCACTGAGTCCTATGCGCCCTCACCAAGAATGGGGAGGGCTGTCAGAAGCTTATATGACTACAAAGAATGATGAGAAGTGAGAGGGACACTGAGCGCAGTATAAACTAGTGACAGAAATGCTGATGTCAGCGCTGTGTCACTCATGAGCTTAAAAGTCAGTGGTTGCTGCGAACCAGCATCGTGATAATTGCAGCCCAGGCCTAGAATAGAGTCAAATCTACCTGAGAAGAGTCCTGGTTATTATAATCTCCTGCTCTCTCACCATCTGCTGATGATTGGCAGTTCTCTCCTAGAGAGAAAGGGAGAAAACTAGGTAGAAGACTGTCAGCCATCAGCAGGTGGGCAGGAGAGCAGGAATCCATGAATAACCAGGACTCTTCTCAGGTGGCCCGGACTCTTTTCCAGGCCCAGTCTGCAATGATTGTGATGTCTGTTCTCAGCAACCACTTACTTTTAGCTGATGAGTGACACCGCTGACATCAGCATTTCTGTCACTCAGTTCGGTCAGCTTAACGTTGATGACAGGTTCCCTTTAAGATGTATTTGTTTAACCCTGGTTCACGTGACGATCTCCTGTGCGTGCAGATCCGTGCCATGTGCATGCCTATTTTCTGCAGTCCCCTCATGCCAAGAGATTTATGCTACTGACCGCTCGTGCAGAAGGACTGGTTGGCTTGTAAATGTTCTCTCCTGTCCTGGAAATTAGTGGACTAGGTGACTTCTGATGTAGAGTATATTCACACGCGGCAAGTTTGTCACTGGAATTTCTGAGACTAAAAATCACAAGCATTCGGGTTTTTTACAGTCAAACAAATGGATTTCCGCAAGCCTCAGTTGAATGGGAAACTCTCAGAAATTTCTGCAACAAATCTGCGGCATGCGAGTACTCGCTTAGGCTACTTTCACACCAGCGTTTTTGCTGGATCCGGCAGGGCTTAGGCAAAAACATTATGAACGTATGCGGTTGTATTTTTAATATAGCAATGACTGATCCAGTTTTCTATTGTGTCGGAGAAATCCGCATCCCATGTTGCATTTTGATCTCCGGTATGAGAACGCAACCAATGCATTTTGGAACATTACGTTCTGTTCAGTTACGTTTTGTCCCCATTGACAATGAATGGGGACAAAACGGAGGCGTTCTTTTCCGGTATTGAGACCCTATGACGGAACTCCATGCCGGAGAATATTAACGCTAGTGTGAAAGTAGCCTAAGTCAAATTAGGTCCAGATCATATTTTTAGGGCTGTTCTTTCTAAATGTAGATGTTTAAATGGGAGACATTCACATTTTAGTAAAAAATTCCTATAAAATTCACCGGACTCAATGCATCTGGTCTGCAATCTAAGAGCACGTGCAGGCTCGAACTGGCCCACAGGGGTACAGGGGAATCCCCTGGTGGCCCCCTGAGCAAGGTGGGCCCCTAGTCTCCCACCCCCTGTACAAATAACACTTTAGACTTACTGCACTACATACATATATTCAATGTACAGCACCTCAACCAACCTATGTTCATATAAAAAACATGTTAGATTATTTATTATACTTGAATGTATCCGTATGGTGGGCCCCCAAAATACATTTTACTGGTGGGCCCTAGATACCCCAGTCCGACACTGAGCACGTGTACATGGCAGTGTAGTCTGCGCGGGTTTCGCTGCATTTCCACAATAAGACCATGTGTTACTCGACACGGATTCGCTCTAGATCTCTTTGCATTGCAACAGGCGAAATCTGCACTGAAAACCCGTACAAACAATTGTAATGGTGCAGTTTATTAAAAACTGTATCGTAGGTAAATTTTCCCCACTGTGTGGATGAGATTTTGATGGCCTCATCTACTTTATTTGGTACTGTATTAGGCTGCAGGATTCTTCGCGGTACAGGCTGCAGGCAATATGCACGGTGTACACGTAGCCTAAGGATCCATTTACACGAGCAGATAAAAGTGCGGATCGTCTGTGTGAGAACAAATATCTCTCGAAGGGTACCTGCATACAGATTTGTGTGCAGACCAAGTGCAAGAAATCTCCATAAATCACACTATTCGCTAACCTCAGTTTTGGCACTTTTTTTATGGGCTTTTTGTTGCGGATCCATAGATCTCCCCCTCCCATTGAAAATGCAGAAATCCGCGCAAAATAGTAAAACAGATTGCCATGCTACAGATTTGAAATCTCTAGCATCAGGTAAATTTTCACACCTAAGAAAGGATACATTTGCAGAATACGACAAGCTCTGTGCAGATACTGAACCAGCAAGGAATGCTGAGATTTCAGCTCTGAAGCATTCCTTGATCTGTAAAGGACAGATTGGTGAAGCTGTCAGGTGCATACACAGGTGAGATAGTTTACCATGCTGTCATACATGACTGTATTCAGATTCCATTCACTGGGCCAGGAACATCTGGATCAGGAACATTTTGAACTTAATAACAAAAAAAAAAATTATTTTTTTCAGGTTCCATTGAGAAACACATTTGCTGGAATCGTGTAGGCGATGCCATCTTAAGCTGACTTCAAATAGACTGGTGACACCTGGCACTGCGCTCATTGTGAAGTGTATTTTTAACTTTGTCAGTCCGCCCGCAGGGATGTTTTTTTAAAGGTTTGTATGTCACCAGGAAACAAGCCGCATGTGCTTCAGGGAAGCTGGCCTCTACCATTGAGATGGTGTTTTGTCTGAAAGCTGGGCCCTTTTCGATTGTTGAGCATTTCTTTTTTTATAATTTTTTTTACAGTTAGTAGCATAGAGCCTTAAATATGCTTCGGCAAAAGCTTGGAATACAGTTTTTGAGAGGAGCCTCAACTTATCTCCTACATGACAGGTTCTTCAGATGACCTTTGCGCTCAGGTCCCTGGCATTGTTTGTCCTGACCAGCCCAGTAATCTGTATAGGAAATGACTCACTTGTAGACTTTAGTGGGCCTGAAAGTCGAGGCAGATTAAAGGAGCAGGCTTCTAGAAGATTCCATGGATGCCCCAATCAGCACTAGGTGAAGCCATGAGAAGTAGGATGGATCAGTCAAAAGAGGAGATAAATTAGTGATCCATTCATGATCATTGGGTCATCATCTAGTCCGGCCGATCATAGGGGATGACCAGTGGCTGTTTTGGTACTATAAAATTCACCAAATGCAAAAATACTTCTGAATGCGAAATGTTCTGTTTTCTGTCTCAAAGTCCTATGATGCTATTCTGGTAAAATGTCTGATTCCTGCATCTCCATTCCTTGGTAGGTGTTTTGACTAGGATTACTGGATCAAGGTGACAACTACTCATCATTTATAGAAATAAACCTACTAGCAAAACAGGTGAATCGAAGCTTGCTGAATAGGGAGTTGCGCTAAAAGATGTAGTGTATCTGACCACCTGACTACTGATTTTTCAAATGATGGTCAACCGAAATGTCCAAAATCATCCAAACGTTTGGCCGACTTTTTTTTATTTTGTGTATGGGCTCCAGAAGAACGTTCCTTTCTCTCCACGCCCTTGTTACTCTCCAATTTGCACTTAGGTACGATGTGGGATTTGCACCATACATAGGTCCTACATGGGGTAGGTACAGAATACACAACCTCCTGTGCCTGCTTCAAGCATTCCTCCCGTGAAGCTGCCTTGGTGTGTCATCCTTCCTACCGCCTTTTCAGTTGAACTCGCTTATGAGTGAGAACGCCGTACATGAAAGTACTGCCAGGTGAAGTGAAACACGTCAGCAGCAGCAGCTCTGTGGGAACCCTTCCTATTGTTGAAATTAGAAGGATGATCCTCCCCAAATCATCTACCGTTTTATTCTCGTGCACATGTGATGACAATGGCCATGGCCCACAATGCAGCGTGGCTCTTGCCTAGGTGTTCGCCGTGTGATTGTGAGAATGGATAGATGCCCTTCTTATCTCCCATTTTAACTCGTTCATTTCAACTGTAGCTTGCGGCTACCTGCTGATATTGACTTCTTTTGAAGGCAGTGTGCTTGGTGTCTATTATGTGCGCCTGTATGGGTAGACCGCTGCGTTCCAGGATTGTATTATCCTCTGCCTGATTTCTAAAGAAATTTTGATGAGTCATTTACCTGTGGGAACACGTACAATATTTCTAATTACTTTCCAGTGAAAGTGCACGTCTGTTCTTATTAAGGGGTCCGTAGGATGTTCTTGGGTTTAGGGACATCCGTGGAGTGACCCTAGATGCAGATGACCCTTTTTGGTTCCACTTGGCCATTTTGTGTTGTCTTTTAAAAAGATTGTCCACTTTGTTTCAGTTCCTCATCATATTCAAGGCTCCTGACCCGGTCCTGTTCACGAGGCATGTAGTTTTGCCTAAATTTCATCGGCATGAGGATTCATGCCAGCATCTGTTCGCACACTGTGCCTCCATAAGGCAGTGTATTCTCCCACAGAAGAGGGGTCGTGATCACAATCTGGCTGAAATCCTTTTGTCTTCTGGATGGAGTTGAACGCACACAGTGGTACTGTACAGGTCTATCGCAGTCTCATCTAGCTGTGTGCATGGGCAAGAGCCATTAACCTGTAATCCACTGCTTTGTTCACATTGAGGACATCTTTAGTTCTGTTCACACAGCTCATTGATTTGTTGCAATGTATTAAACGTCCTCAATCTGAACAAAGCAGTACCTCAAACGTCTTTTCTGGATCACAGGTTGATGGCTCTTACCAAGGGCCCATGCACATAGCTAGACGAGACTGCCATGGGGCCAGTTTCAGACTCTGCTGCCAGTGGATGAAACATTGTTTGGACCCAGAGACAATAGACTGGTCCTGCTCTCGTCCTGTTCACACAGCGGAGCAGTTTACCATGTATAAACCACTCTTCTCTTCTGTGGCTTCTTCATTGGACTTTCCCTTCATAGGTCTCATGTACCTGACTGTATCCATTTTGCAGTCAGCAAAACAGCCGTTTGTGGACCCATAGACCCATTCTGTAAGTCCAAGGCCCAAGTTTTGCGGACATAGTCTATCTTTTTGCAGAACAGATCAATGTGCTTTCCATATCTGTGTCCATTTTGCAAAAAAAAATAGAACATTGAACTATACTTGTCTGACGAATGCGGACCACGGGACCTGTTGAAGTCTGGAAAAAATGTGGACGCAACATGCACGGTATCTGTTTTTTATGGATCCTCAATTTATGGACCACAAAATATATCCGGTCGTGTGCATGAGACCTAATTTTGTACCCGTCTAGAGGAGAATACTACATGGTTGCCCCCTACTCTTCATCTATATGGCCAGGTTTCTTTTGTCCGCTGTGCATTGGTCTATCCACACTTAGTGCTTTTTAAGAAGCCCAGTCATTTTTATTTTTTTATTCATCCTTTGTCGTCTTCCTCCCAGTGGTGACTGGTCCACACTTATCAGGTTTCGGTGTCTTCCCAGCTTGCAAGAGACTAGAAGGAAATAGCAGCAGGCCGGTTATGCAGGGAGCGGGGCCTGCAGAGACAATATATTTTCAGTAGCAATTTAGTGCATGATTGATCTCCCTGATACGGTTAGTGTACGCCTCATAGCTGCTCAGGTCCACGAGCGAGAAGCATGTAATGCGGGCATTTGATAGAAACCATCAGCCATTGCAAACAATGAAACGTAATGGGTTTTAATGTTGAGTTATCACTGTGCCAAATATGTTTACATCTACCCAGGAAAACCGACTTCATTAACTTTTTAATGACACGTTTTAATCTGTCGAGCTAAAACGCCACAGAATTGGATTTACTGTAGCAAATCCTCCTTTCTTGGCTTATTCTTTGTTGCTAATATTCACGATTTGTATGGTTTTTACACCGTGTCCTTGGACGCAGGCGGTTGAAGATGCTGCAGGGCATATGGAAAAAGGTTGATTTTGTTTACATTTTTATTTACAGGGCGCCAATTAATATTTCTATTTTGGGGATTTACCAGTGCAATATTCTCTAATTTGACGGGATTTCAGCACCGTTTGTCTAGTGGCGTTATGTCACCTGATAAATATGGAAAATGTATCAGGTGACATAAGCCCTTTGGAAGGAAAAAACGCCGTAGATGTGGGAAGGTGCACACTTACCACCTCCTGGTTTGTGTCCGTATGGCATTGTTGAAGGGAGGATGACGTAAACAAACCTCTACCATTGGTGTTTTCTCATACAGGGCATCTGTCAGCAGTTTTGTACCTATGACACTGGCTGACCTGTTACATGTGCGCTTGGCAGCTGAAGGCATCTGTGTTGGTTCCATGTTCATATCTGCCCTCATTGCTGAGAAAGATGATGTTTTAATATATTCGAATAAGCCTCTAGGAGCAACGGGGGTATTGCAGTTACACCTAGAGGCTCTGCTCTCTCTGCAACTGCTGTACCATCTCAAATTTGAATGACCGGGTGAAGACAGTGAAAACCTCCATCACTCCGGGCCCTGTCAAAGTGCAGAGGGTGCGGCAGATGCAGAGAGTGCAGAGCCTCTAGGTGTAACAGCAACGCCCCCGTTGCTCCTAGAGGCTCATTTGCATATATTTAAACATAGTTTTTCTCAGCAATGAGGGCACATAGGAACAATGGGACTAACGCAGATGCCTTCAGCTGCCAAGCGCACATGTAACAGGTCAGCCATAGGTACAAAACTGCTGACAGATGCCTTTTAACACATTGGAGAATAAGAGCATCATTTTTCCCTTTTTGTTTTTTGTTGTCGTGTGTGTGTGTGTGTGTGTGTTCTTAGTTTATTGCTATATGCTCTTTCTGTTTACATGCGCTTAGTCATGCTCTTATCCTCACCCCCTTGTTTTTTGTTTTTGATGCTCACTCCCTTTTTTTTTGCATGCTCTTTCGCTTTCTTTTTGGGCAAGCTCCCCTTTGTTTTTGTTTTTTTGTTTTTTATTACACATACTTGCTCGCTCTCTGCACTTTTCATTTCATTGTTACTTGATCTTTTGCTCGCTCTTCTTTGTGTGCTCGCTCTCTTCCCTATTCTTGCTTTCTTGTTCTTTCGATTGGAATTTTTTTTGTATGCTCTTTCTTTAAGCTTGCTCGCTGTAATCTCTCATCACTTGCTTTCTCTCTTGAATTGGTATCCATAACTTGCCCATTACGCACTGGTTAAATGATTTCACTGTTAGAGCAGCCAGTTGCGGCTGCATTACACGGAGATATTGTCATATAATAGCGTTCCAATAAAGCGGCAGACATGTCAGTTTTCACTGCTGAAGAACTGAAAACAGTCTTCACTTTTTGGTCACCTTTCATAAGTCAGAGGTGTGATCACTTTCTTTCATAGCATTTCTGCATCTGTCTAGTCTGGAGAATGACCTGTTCTTACAGGGGCAAAGGTTGCACATAAAATGCACAAAAATGTTTTATGCCTAGAGTCTGAAAAATGGAAGAATTGTTATGCCGTATTCCTGACGCCAAGATAAGACTGCCAGTCCCTGAATACGGCCACATTTTCCGCCCTGGCTGACGGGTTGTGGCTCCAGCTGATATTTATGTTTTTGTTTATTCCTGTATTTTTATGCATATTGCATTGTGGATATCATGATGGTTGCAGTCCCTCACCTTAGTTTGCGTAGTGATGTTGCGGCCCATCGATTGCACTGTGTTGAAGTTGGTGATTGAGGATCATTCAAATTGCTTTTACACAAGCTGATAATTGGGAGTGAAAAACACTTTTTTTCTGACCATCTCATGGTGTGAACATGTTGGCGATCACCCGACAAGTGATCAAACTGTTTGTCTGGGAATTACACGTAGCTCTGTATGATCATGGGAAGTGTCGCAGACGATGTACAAACTGAACTGGGGGACGAAGAATCGTAATAACGATCATTATTCCCCCGTTCAGTCTGCATCTAGCTGTGTGAAGCAACCTTTTAAGGAGCAGCGATCAGCTTCTCTATTGTCGATCGATGCTTGCTCAAGGCACAATAGCTGCCCAGCTATAGGGTCACAGTCTGTTTTCAAGGGATTTGTGCGAGCACTTTTAATATATTAGATGATCCATAAATTTCACTGTGCCGAATTGGAGGTCATCCTTTTAAAGCTGCAGGCAAATAATCTGGTTACTGCACAAATAATTATCTTTTATTTGCAGGCTTCCTCCAACAGCAACTCTGTGAGTGCCCTCTCAGCAGGGGTCGTAGGACGGCTGGGTTAGGAGAAGCAAAATGCACAAGCTGCTCAATCCTGATAGTATAAATCGGAAGAGAGCAGGAGCGGGGTGATGTGTGTACACTTGTGGTCAGAATGGATGGCAGAAGATGCTAAGATTTATCACCACAATTTAAGCATTGAAAATCCACGATTGGCTCTGAGCTTTATCTTTTGGAGCAGTGAGGCCCAACTGTAGGTCCCCTGAGAGCATCTGCGGCCCTTATGTGCTTGATGTCCAGCCCTTTGGGATCGTAGGTCTCTGCTCCTGTATGCTAAGAGCATTGCCTAAAAGTCATATATGTGTATATATCTTGGTTGACCCATGACAGGTAGCCTTTTCATGGAAGAGTTTTATTTCTTTACAGTTTCTAATATTGCCTGCAACCATTGAAGGAGAATCCTTGAGGTCTTATGTATCTGCTGGAGGTATTCTGCTTGTGCCCTTTCTGCTCAGGAAACGTCTCCTCAAAGTAGCTATTGGGATGCTCAGCTGAATGCGCTACATAGATGACGTTTTTCTCATGTATTTTCATGACTCTTGTCCAGAAAGTTTCCATGGATTTGTTCTTGTGTATAATTGTGGATTACTTGGAACAGCTCATACACATTTAGAAGATATGGCAGTCTCTACTCTGGAGAGTTTACAATCTGTTCAGTATGTATTTGTGGATTTGCATGTTTCTCGCTGACGCTCCCACAGCTTCTCGTGCGTTCGAAATGCTGTGAAAAATCGGTGTGCTAATTCTTATTTTTTTTATTTCTTTGCAATTTTGTGTGTTTTTTGTTTTTGTTTTTTACCATCTTGATTAATTGATGGAAACATTAGGCTGCTATCTTTCAGGCAAGGATTCCTTTCTCTGATGTCCTCCTACCAGGTTTGTTTCATCTGCGGGCAGCATATGTCCTCTTGCTTAAAGGCATAGGCTTGTTTCCAGACCTCAAAGCCAGGCTGAGGTCTCCCGTAGATGAAACCAGTAAACATGGCCTGGGTACAGACGGCATCCTAAGGTAAATATGTTAGTTCCTCTCGCTCGTCATTCCCAATAAAGGAAATGCATGCAAGATAGTTTCCAAGTTGCAGTCACATGTCTTTTGGCTATTGTACAAATCTGCTTACATTCTGATGTGACTGTCCGCCCTTAAAACACAGCTCTTTTATTCATGCTTTGTAAATTCTCCATTATAGCACAAAATGAGTTTCTGGTTTCATAGTACGGGGACCACTCGAACCAAATCTGCTAATTTCCAAGGCCTTCTGTCCTGGGAGTGAACTGAACAGCAGTTATTTTCCTGTCAGGGGTGTAATTCACGGCTGTTCTCTTATATATAGGAAATCCAGAGATGAGTCTTTTGCCCATTGGATTCATTTTGTAGCTGTCCTCAAAGTATATTTCGATTTTGGAGGAACATTATTTATAATGGAAATTGCTCTCTTGGAAGATAGGCTCTGTCAAGCACAAGCCTCCATTTTTGCGTTTTCCTTGAAGCCCATTGTGTTATGCCTACAGATGGGATTGATTTTATTTTTTACAAAGTACAGTTCTGAGCCCCTCACTCTTTGAAGAACATGGAGATCAGGGAACGGTTGTGAGATGGGCAACTGGACTCGTAACTAGTGGGATGTCTATCCCACAATTAAAGTGGGGAAAATTAGACCCTGTTGAGGTAAAAATGTTAACCTTTCATTGTGAAAGTTTTATTACAAATCCGAAATCTATGGAGTATTGGCTGCGAGTAGAAGAAAGATGGGGGAAAAACTCCAATGGAAGGGATACCTTTTGGCCGGAAAAAATTGTAACCGGTCTGTTCTTGGTGGTTCTTGGGCATGGATTTCATTGGCCGCATAGGTGTGAGATCTTCGGTCATTGAAATTGGCTGTGCCCAATGAGACACATCTGACTTCTGTAGAACAGGCCATCTGTATGTGATGTCAGCCGATGTCCCTCCCCTGGGTTTCGCAAAGATTAACAGAAAAGCTGAGATTGTCGCTGCCGAGCCGTTTGCCCTTTTGATAGTGGGGGGAAGTTATCTCTATTTTATAGTATGACGTGGTTTCTACTGCACCATATAATAGTCTTACAATACTTTTTATGTGTTTACGGTTTTATACAACTTCCTATAAATCTGGGCTGATTCTCTCTCACCATAAGCTCTATTTTCCTTTATCATAAGTGTACAGTATTAAAGCAGTTTATTTTACTCCTCTTTTGACCTTTCTGTTTTTTTTTGTCTTTTTAAAACTCCAATAAACTATTTGTTTTATGTTTTACCATTTTTTTTTTCTTGGATTAAGATATATTGCTATATGTAGATATTTCTAGCACTGGAATGGAAAAATAAAGTTCAGTTTAGTGGTTTATGTTGCCATTAAACATCCCAACAGTAATCTCGATGGGCTATTTAACGATTGTTAAGGGAACAGTTGTATGTTTATTCAAATCCCAATCTTGGGTGCAAAAGCCAGACCTTCTGTAGTTCTACTGAACCAAATTTAGATTACCCGTAACCCTATAACCTATAGCATAGTTCTGAGTTTGGTTTAGTTGAGCCGTTGAGATTGTGGTGGGTTTTATGGCCTACACATGCTATTCAGGCCCTGATATAGATTTTCCTGAAGCATCAGACTTTTCCAGTCATCAACTGCTACCAAGGTGGTTATTTTCCCATAGAGCATGCAACTAAGGCCTCTTTCACACTTGCGTTGTCTGGATCTGGCGTGTACTCCACTTGCCGGAATTATACGCCGGATCCGGAAAAACGCAAGTGTACTGAAAGCATTTGAAGACGGATCCGTCTTCAAAATGCGTTCAGTGTTACTATGGCAGCCAGGACGCTATTAAAGTCCTGGTTGCCATAGTAGGAGCGGGGAGCGGAGGAGCGGTATACTTGCCATCCGTGCGGCTCCCGGGGCGCTCCAGAGTGACGTCAGAGCGCCCCATGCGCATGGATGACGTGTTCCATGTGATCACGTCATCCATGCGCCTGGGGCGCCCTGACGTCACTCGGGAGCCGCACGGATGGTAAGTATGCTGCTCCCCCGCTCCCCGCTACACTTAACCATGGCTGCCAGGACTTTAGTGTCCCGGCAGCCATGGTAACCACTCTAAAAAAGCTAAACGTCGTATCCGGCAATGCGCCGAAACGACGTTTAGCTTAAGGCCGGATCCGGATCAATGCCTTTCAATGGGCATTCATTCCGGATCCGGCCTTGCGGCAAGTCTTCAGTTTTTTTGGCCGGAGCAAAAAGCGCAGCATGCTGCGGTATTTTCTCCAGCCAAAAAACGTTCCGTTCCGGAACTGAAGACATCCTGATGCATCCTGAACGGATTTCACTCCATTCAGAATGCATTAGGATAATCCTGATCAGGATTCTTCCGGCATAGAGCCCCGACGACGGAACTCTATGCCGGAAGACAAGAACGCAGGTGTGAAAGAGCCCTAAGGCTACTTTCACACTCGCGTTTTGGCTTTCCGTTTGTGAGATCCGTTCTGGGCTCTCGCAAGCGGTCCAAAACGGATCAGTTTGCATTCTGAATGAAAAAGGATCTGCTCAGTTTGCATCAGTTCAGTCTCCATTCCGCTTTGGAGACTGACACCAAAACGCTGCTTGCTTGCGTCTGTCTGATGAAACTGAGCCAAACGGATCTGTCCTGGCACACAATTTAAGTCAATGGGGACGGATCCTTTTTCTGACACAATCTGGCACAATAGAAAACAGATCCATCCCCCATTGACTTTCAATGGTGTTCAAGACGGATCCGTCTTGGCTATGTGTGATCCTCTCCTCTGGACTTGAAGGAGCGCATGGCATTATCATGGTTTATAATGCTGTGTGTCTCTGCATGGCCTTTTTTCCACAGAATCATAGTGACATAAAGCTGTCAGTGTGATTCTGAAGACATAAGGTCAGAGACACACAGCATTATAAATCATGAAAATGCCGTGCGTTCCTGCAAGTCCGGAGCGGAGGATCACACTCTCACACAAGGCGTGATTCCCGCAATGGACTCGCTCGTGTGAAACAGCCCTTATGCCGGACCTACACACTAGTTTGACCGCGATCTACCAGCCATCCCATAAGGATATATACGCTTGGGTCTTCCAAACCTGCAGTATTTCAATATGAAAGCTGAGATAAGCATCTTCCATGCATCTCTGGTGTCTTATCTCCTGGGATTACAGCAAATTCAACAAGTTGGAATTCTCGAAAAATAACTTGGCTCTGTTGAGATGGCCTCAGTGTCATTTGACATTATGTTGTGGGATCTTGCTCTATGGGGAATTTTAGGATCTCTATACATATTTAATTTCTTCTTTGGCACCATTGGTTAAAGGGTGGGTCTGTGTTCGGACTCGACAATGTCCCTTTCCTTATGGAACATGCTGGGAGTCTGTTTATACTGTAGCTCAGAACCCTTAGTGCTCATGTCTTCTCCGTACTTGCACAGTACCATTACCGGGTCCTTGTTAATGAGCTGAGAAATTAGTATTAGTTATGTTTCAAGTGTTTTTCAGTTTTGTTATATTATGATATATTATATGCCCTTTTTAATCCTTAACCCGAAGAGTGGTTACAGATAACGCACTGGGTAGCCATCATCACTCCAGTCAGTGTATTGTGGTGTGTATCCATATGCCACCCTCGTACAACATGATGTATGCTCTTCTTTTTAACCATAGTTTTTTTTTTTTTTTTTGTGTGTCACCAAAAAGCCCTTATTTTAGTGGGTGGCAGTCTATCTTTTAAAGAGGACCTTTCACTAGTATACAAACTAAAAACTAACTCTATCTGTGGGCAGAGCAGCGCCCAGGGGTCCCCCTGCACTTACTAGTATGCCTGGGCGCCGCTCCGTTTGCCCGGTATAGGCTGTTGTATTGGACTGATTTTTTTGTAGGAGGCGTGTCCCTTGCTGCAGTGCTGGCCAATCGCAGCACACAGCTCATAGCCTGGCTATGAGCTGTGCGCTGCGATTGGCCAGTGCTGCAGCAAGGGACACGCCTCCTACAAAAAATCAGTCCAGTACAACAGACGGAGCTGAGACACCGGAGCCTATACCGGGCGAACGGAGCGGCGCCCAGGCATACTAGTAAGTGCAGGGGGACCCCTGGGCGCCGCTCTGCCCACAGATAGAGTTAGTTTTTAGTTTGTATACTAGTGAAAGGTCCTCTTTAAGGCTCTGTTCACACAAGTGTTAGGACTTCTGTTCCTAACCGAGCCATGGTCTTTAGAACGTTGGATGTTGATGGAATCCAACAACTTGACGGGCGCCGTCAGGATTCTGATATTTTTTACTTCAAATATAGCGGTCAAGACTCTTGAGAAACCTCTCTAAACCAAGCCTTACATTTTTTGGGGTCCCCTTTTTATGAATTTATTTAATACTGGGTGACCGTTTCAAATTAGAGTCTTTATATGTGAAGTCTATGACAATCGGGTTAGTCTCCATCGTGTGTAGCGGGTGCGGTTTTGCACATTTTACTGTGAGAACAGTTCCAGCAGCTTATTATGGCAGTGTTTGTGTAATGGATTACAGTGTTAATGACTGTCCTCTAAATCCGTCATGCAAATGTAAATTGTGAGAGGGGCCTGGCTTTGGGAAGGGGGAAGCTTGCCTGGTCTGTGGTTTGTGTTCTTCTAATAAAACCTTTCATCTGCTCAAGAGCCGTAAGATTGGTGGAGGATGAAGTGCGGTGACTGATGATAGACCATGCTGCAGCCAGAGCAGACCCTCAGATGTCGTCGCGCTGAGGGCCCTGCTACATCATCTTGCTACAGACCACACGCAAATTGTTGAATTGAACTTCACGTGCTCATTTACTTTTTACTACAGAGTACCTAAGACTTCAAATCGGAAGTACTTGATAGATATTTGCAAGGTACAGATCACTGCTGCTCCGAGTCCTTCTATGGCATACGTCTAAATGTGGTAAATCAAATCTTTTTGGGCATTCATTGACTTTTCCCGCTGTAAAGTTTCTATATAACCGCCTCTGTACCTAGAATTTTTTTCTCAGCTTTTCCAAAAATTAATCAGAAGTTATTAACCTCACTCAATTTGCATTTATTTTTCTCGTTCACAACGTTTCAATATGTTTTATTAGGACATATGGACATCTAGTGGAGACCCTCTAATAGAAAGCTGCTCTTGCTCTGGCAGACTAAGGGTACTTTCACACTAGCGTTTTTCTTTTCCGGCATAGAGTTCCGTCCTAGGGGCTCCAGAAAAGAACTGATCAGTTTTATCCCCATGCATTCTGAGTGGAGAGCAATCCGTTCAGGATGTGTTCAGTCTTTTTGACTTTTCAGGACGGAGATAATACCGCAGCATGCTGCGGTTTTACTTCCGGACAAAAAAACTGAACACTTGCCTGAATGCTTTTTTTTTTTTTTTTACCATAGGAATTTTTTAGTGCCGGATCAAATTGCATTCAAATTGCTGCATTGACGACTGGTGATACGTCACCAATGCCTGATCGGTAGGGATCTGACACCGCGCACCCCTGCCGATCGGCTTTACTGCAGCAGTTCTGGTACTAGAACTATGTACTTGGATGGAGCTGATTGCTACAACTCTCCTCCCATTAAAGTAAATTGGAGTACACAATGGGACTACTATGAAGCGGCTGATCGGCAGATGTGCGAAGTGTCAGACCCCACCCCCGACCATTCTGACCATAGGCAATCACTTGGGTTCACGCATACTAAAATATTGCGTTTCGTTCCACCTCCAAGTTGTAGAAATCTGTTATACAGCACCTATAGTCTATGAAACCCTACTGTACCTCCGATTTTTGTCCCATCAGTCACTGTATTACAGAGCTATTCTCTTAACAGTGTAGCGTATTTATTTTATGCACTTATATAGCGCTACTATATTCCGCAGCGCTTTATAGACATTAGCAACCAACTGTCCCCAATGGGGCTCACAATCTAACGATGGCGGCAGACTGAGTACCTAAGTCTCTGTAATGCAGTGCCGCGGGTTCCCTGTTCCTCCCTGCAGGATCTGTGTACTGAGGTCTAAAAGCAATGGTGAATTTGTGCATGTTTTATCTCCAAAATCCTTTTGGGCATAGTTTTCCAATATCATGAACAACTGACGATCCCAGAAATCACCAGTTACTATTTGGTTAGATAAATAACCGTCATTTTTTGGCAAAAGTTTAGACTAGCGCTATTAAACATAACAAAGGCCTGTGGACAAAAGAGTTGGCTTCACTGAATGACATTACTCATCCCGTATCCTTACCATTATCTGTGCTGGCCATCTGACAAGAGCGAGTGATCTAAGGTCACAGGAAACCCAAACAGTCCCCGACGCCGCATCCTCTCTGGAAATAAAAACCTTGATGGGCAAGATGTACTTTAGCGTTACTTTGAAGCTTTACACTAAGTGCGTGTGTGTTGTCTGTCTATATTTTTTTTTATGTAGATTTTATCTATTTTTGTCTATTTTATTACATTTTTATGTCTTGTTTTTTAATTTTTTATTACAGTTTTAGGTCTTGATTTATGTAGCTTTTGTAATATTTTAATATTGTAGATCCTTTTTTTTATTTATTTTTTTGCAATGTGAGCCATTTTATCAAGTGTTCATACCCTCTTATACTTTAATATCATTTAGATTTTATTTTATTTTTTTCCTCTAACCCTAACCATGTAATGTGCTGCTCTTAATTCATCTCCATTTGCTATATTTTATGTTTTGTTTTATATATATATTTTCTATTTTTTTTTTCTTCGTTCGGTTGCGTACCGTTTGGCGCTGGTTGGTCACCTTACTGCTCGAATGCCTATGGAACTGCTGACACAAACAAGAGAGGGCAAAATTAATGGGCTCCTGTCGCCCAGGCATCGTCAGTTTCCATGGCGACCGCTCGGCTATGTCTTATTGGCCTGCGCCTGTATGATTAATATTGGCTGCGGACACTCGGGTGGAAGAAAAGCAGATTAAGTCAATTTAAGGAGGACAGTTATTGTCGCCATTATGTTATGTACTACGAGGCCTCCACGTTGAGCCGCAGATGTAGATTTTTTTTACAGCTTGTCTCGTCTAGTTTGTAAAGCGTGCGACTGGCTAGAAATCGATATTTACTGGCGGTGGCCCTGTGACTCGGTAAATGGCTTTTCATAATAAGTTGTTTCATTTGTTTTTGGCTCCATAAATAGGAGGAAGGCGGCGCGGTAAAACACAATGTCGCGCTGCCGAGGCCGCATTAGGAGAAAGTCGTTTACATTATTAATCTCAATCTCATTCCATTCTCTTTGATGTAGTTTTTGCACCGAGCCACCTGCTGATAGAAGAGGAGGAAGCCTTCTTTATGATGGCATGTTTTGACATGGAGCATCTTGTGCAAACATAAATTAGCCGTATTTCTCATTTGCAGACCTGGCAGTAAGTCATCCATGGAGGTGCCATGGTGCACGCAGCACTTGGAGATGGCATAGGCACAGTATTAACCCCTTCTCATCTCTTCGGTAGACTTTTGTGCTATCTGCTGTACATTAGAGTGCCTGCTCGTGCTACACAGACTTGTCCTTTCTGAAAGGGGTTTTCCTGGACTTTGGATATTGATATCCTGTCCTCAGGATAGGTTATCAGTATGAGATTGGTGGAGGGTCGGATGCCCTGAACTCCTCCGATCAGCTGTTTTGGGCAGCAGTCATCACTGGAGACTATACAGTGGATAGAGCAGGAAGCAGACAGCACCTTCGTTGTGTAGTGGCCATGCTAGGGTACTGCAGCTCGGCTCCACTCCTGTTCAAAGGAATGGCAGCTGAGCTACAGTGTGCCGGAAACTACGCAATAGACAAGAGCCTTCTGTCTACTGTATAGGTTCTGGTAGCTGCCTGAAACATCTGATTGGTGGTGGTGCTGGACACCCTAATTGGACACCCAAAGATCTCATGAATTGCCTATCCTGAGCATAAGTCATAACAGCCTTTTAAAGAGGACTTGTTACCTCTCCTGACATTACCATAACCATTCTGGAGCATCTATTCTTAGGACTCTGCGTTGTGCTGTTCCTTTATTGTTCCTGCTAGATGTTATGAATTATGTTATGAATGAAATACTAGCAGTTTGCCATGAAGGTCTCTCCACAGTCTGTCACTATCCAGTCTGTTCAGAAAGTGCATGGACATGCCCCCAACTAGTAACCCCCATCTGGACCTTCATTGCAAACTGCAAGCAATTCATTCAGAACTTCTAGAAGGAATAATAAAGGAACAGCACATCATAATGTTTTAAAAATAGATGCTCCAGAATTGCATAGCGAATGAGGGTAAAAACAGACATGTCAGGAGAGATGAAAGGCCCTCATACAAATTAGGCTGTTGTCAACCAAACCAGCCATTTTTAGTGTGACTTGTGTCTAATGTGTATGGGGGGCCTCACATAGGATCAGGCACTTTGAATTTTAACACCTGATACCTTTGTTCTATCGGGAGATAAGCCACCGGCAGAGGTGTCTGGCAGAGTCTTTCTTCTCCAGGTGTCTATGTATACGATAGTGTTGAGAGAAATGGCTGTCGGATTAATTGAGAGCGAGAGAGAGAGAGAGAGCTTTCAGGTGAATAAGAGTTTGGTGGACCTCTATCGCTGGTGTATGCCTAATTTTAGTCACCAGGAGACATGAATGTAGTATGAATCGATACAACTATATCAAAAGATAATCCAGAGTTGGACTTCACGATTCAGACTTGATTCTAAAGAGTTCAAATTCACCATTTAAAGTTAGAACTAACATGACCGCTTAAGTGTTTTTGAGTGCTTGTCCAAAATGTACAAGTCTAATAACATTAAGTTTGTGCACCTTCTGAACGAGTCACCATCCACTAGTTGGTGGACAAAACCACGTGTATGGACACGGTGGCGAATTCAAAGTTTCCAGAAAAGTCCCAATTTTCCTTCTTTCTAGAGAGGTTCCAGAACTACTTTATATTAAAGGGTTCTTCAGAGATTTTAATACTGATGACCTATCTGATCGATGGGGGTCCGACACTTGGGACCCCCACTGATCAGCTGTTTGAGAAGGCAGTGGTTCTCACAGTAGTGCCACGTGACATCACGTTCATCGGTAACGTGGCCTAGGCACAGCTCAGCCCCATAGAAGTTAACTATCATTCCACCTCCAGTGCATGCAAGTGGTGTATTATAACCACCCAAAAAAATAAAAATAAAATAGCCATGAGAAGAATGGACGTTTTGAGTCTTTCGTGGAGATCCAGGAATTAGCCCCATACATGTCTCCAGATTTCTTCCACGGATCCTCTTGTGAACAAACCCCAATAGTTCAATGGTCTCTTCTGGTGTACTTGTCAGATTCTTATGTTCTAAGTCCCTGATGTACTTAACCTCTTGATCAAAAAATAAGTACAATCTCCATCCTAGTGGAAAGCCCATGCAGAAACCGTACCGCTATACCACCTGCTGTATTTCGCTTTATAGGGGTAGGTTTTCCCATACTAACCCTTATTTAATTAGTTGGGGTCAAGCAGAGGTTGTGGTTGCATTAAGTTAGGACTGACCGCATGAGTGAGCGCTTAGTCTGGACCCCCGCAGCACCACATGACCACCTCCTCCTCCCTGGCTGTGGTTGATGTATGGGCGTCTGGTATGGCCTTTCTTGAAACATTTACTTATTTTTATCTCTTGACTTAACTAGTGAAGAAGTAATAACAAACCGACTCCCACAGCGCAGGGGGGATTTTTATGTAGTCATACAGTTGATGAGCGCTGGTTTGCAGATTTTCCCACCATAGAGGAACATCTAGTTTTGAGAAGGACACGATGTATTCGATAGTGTTGAGAGAAATGGCTGTCGGATGAATTGATATGGCTGCTCCTTAGTGAAAATCTAATTAAACTTTAAAAGGGCTACAATAAGTATTTATCACCTGTCCACAGGACAAGTGATCAAGGTTGGATTACTTGGTGGCTGGTCCTTGGGGCCTTCAGAAATCTTGAGAATGGAAGATCCTTGAGCTCCCTCTCTGAATGTAGCCATAATGCAGTTGGTCCACTGCTCCGTTTGCTTTACCTTGGCTCATTCACATGAATAGGACTGAGCGACACATAGGCCATGTGACCGACGAACGTGACGTCGCTGGCCTAGGAAGAGGCACTGGCTCTCAAGGAAGTGCTGTAGCATCAGCTGATTAACGGGGGTGCCAGGAGTCGGACCCCTACCCACCAGATATTGATGACCTATCCTGAGGATAGGTCTCCAATATTGGACTCCCAGAAAAAAACTGTTTATTGTAATGTTTGTGTGATTTGGTGGGGATAATCGTGGCCACTTGGCTCCTGTGACGGAAATAGACTACGTCCTCTCTAGAGAGTCTCTTCCAGGCCTTGTGGTGTCTGGAAGACGCAGCAGGCAATTAATGATTCTGTCTGTGTGTGCTCCACTTGTGCCATAGATAACCATTAGCACGTGAAATGAGATCCACTCGTAGCCGACTTGTCCCAGTTATGTGGAGGAAGCCTCTGGCGGCGGCGGCACCTGTCCCTCATTCTTGTGCTATGTATGTCCTGCTGGAGAACAACATGTCAAAACAGAACGTCGAGCCGAGGATTTTACAAGCCCGCGTCCCTCTATCATCAGACCTTACATCATAGCAGCCTGCCGGGTATAGCCCTGCTCTATGTTGATGGAGCCAAGTTTATTAAACGGGGTGTCCAGTTTAAACCCATTTTCCTACTACCCACAAGGGAATTTTGCGTTCAGGGTCCTCCTCTATTGTCCAAAGAGGAGAACGGTTACAAAGGGCTCCTCGAGATCTGGATTAATGAACCTGGACTCCAGACTGATACATTGTAGCAAACTAGCAGCTAGAGTATTGTCTGGATACAATGGTATCCACTGAGCGGAGAGCAGGACTATATCTGTGGATTTGATGCCTCTAGTTGTTAAAGGGCTTGTGCCACGAAACATATTTTACATTTTATAACCAAAATTTCAAACCTTTTAACTATATGCAATTACAAAAGTATTCAGATCCAGGGGAGACTCTGAATAGTTTTGTAATTGCATATATTTAAAAATTTAGTTTAGCCATGGATATAGTCAATAAAAAAAAAAGTGTATAGCGCCACCTGCTGTTTGTTCTTTTCATAATTTTTTTTATTTTTATTTTTTAAATTGAGCAGTTCCATTCGACTAAGGCTACTTTCAAACTGGCGTTTTAGTTTCTGTTTGTGATCCGTTCAGGGCTCTCCCAAGCGGTCCAAAATGGATCAGAATGCATTCTGAATGGAAAAGGATCCGCTCAGTTTGCCTCCATTTCATTTTCATTCCGCTTTGGAGGCGGACACCAAAACGCTGCCTGCCTTACATTGTGTGCCAGGCACAATAGAAAACGGATCCGTCCCCCATTGACTTTAAATAGAGTTCATGACGGATCCGTCTTGGGTATGTTACTGATAATACAAACTGATCTGCCCAAAACGCGAGTGTGAAAGTAGCCTAAGGGTTCACGCACATGAACCTATTTTCTTTCCGTGTCTGGTCCGTGTTTTTTTTTTTTTTTTTGTGGACCGTACGCGGAACCATTCTTTTTAAACTGGTCCGCAAAAAACGGAAGTTACTCCATGCGTATTCCGTTTCTGTATGTCCGTTCTGCAAACAAATAGAGCATGTCCTATTATTGTCCACATTACAGACAAGGATAGGACTGTTCTATTAGGGGCCAGATGTTCCGTCCAGCAAAATACGGAACGCACACGGACGTCATCCATATTTTTGGCAGATCGCAAAATACATGTGCATGAGCCCTAAATCTTTAACTGCCACAAGATATATGTTCTGTTAGAGGCTGTGACAGTTAGGCCTCTTTCACATGGGCGTCATATTTTTGGTCCGGATAAGAGGCGTGTGCGTTGCGGGAAAATGCGCGATTTTTCTGTGCGAGTGCAAAACATTGTCATGCGTTTTGCACTCGCGTGAGAAAAATCGCGCATGTTTGGTACCCAAACCCGAACTTCTTCACAGAAGTTCGGGCTTGGGATTGATGTTCTGAAGATTGTATTATTTTCCCTTATAACATGGTTATAAGGGAAAATAATAGCATTCTGAATACAGAATGCATAGTATAATAGTGCTGGAGGGGTAAAAATAAATAAAAAAGTTAACTCACCTTCTCCTCTTGTTCGCGTAGTTCCCGGTCGGTCTCTTCTTTAGCTGTGGGCTAAATGACCTGTGGTGATGTCAGATCACATGCTCCAATCACATGGTCCATCACCATGGTGATGGAGCATGTGATCTGACATCACCACAGGTCCTTTAGCCCACAGCTAAAGAAGAGACAGACCGGGAACTACGCGATCAAGAGGATAAGGTGAGTTAACTTTTTTATTTTTTTTAACCCTTCCAGCACTATTATACTAAGCATTCTGTATTCAGAATGCTATTATTTTCCCTTATAACCATGTTATAAGGGAAAATAATACAGTGAATAGACTGTCACCTAGAACCCATGCGTGAAAATCGCACCGCATCCGCACTTGCTTGCGCATGCTTGCGATTTTCACGCAACCCCATTCATTTCTATGGGGCCTGCGTTACGTGAAAAACACAGAATCTAGAACATGCTGCGATTTTCACGCAACGCATAAGTGATGCGTGAAAATCACCGCTCATGTGAACAGCCCCATAGAAATGAATGGGTCAGGATTCAGTGCGGGTGCAATGCGTTCAACTCACGCATCGCACCCGCGCTGAATACTCGCCTGTGTGAAAGGGGCCTTAGAGGGAAAGAGCTGAAGCAGAAAGGACACACCCCTGAAGATAACCTAGCAGAGCAACGTATGGGGAGGTCTCTGGACCCATGTGAGGTACGGGGCTGGTTCTAGCTTTGTTATATAGTACAGGACAATACCTTTCTGATTTTCAATTTTGTTACATCAATCATGACATAACCCCAGTGATCTTGAAAATGGAGAGCAACTGAAACATGAAGTATATTAGAAAATTGTAGATTTTTTTATTTTATTTCTATAGTAGCCCCTTTCACACTAGCGTTATTCTTTTCCGGCACTGAGTTCCGTCCTAGGGGCTCTATACTGGAAAAGAACTGATCAGTTTTATCCCCATGCATTCTGACTGGAGAGCAATCTGTTCAGGATGTCTTCAGTTCAGTCTTTTTGACTGATCAGGACGGAGATAATACCGCAGCATGATACGGTTTTATCTCCGGCAAAAAAAAAACTGAACACTCGCCTGAATGCCGGATCCAGCATTTTTTCCCCCCCATAGGAATGTATTAGTGCATTCAAAATACCAGAATGCCGGATCGGTCCTTCCGGTCTGCGCATGACCGGAAAAAAATAGTGAAAAAAAAAACGAATTGTTTTTCCGGATGACACCAAAAAGACGGATCCGGCATTTCAATCCATTTTTCAGACTGCCATCAGTTGGCATAGGTTTTGCCGGATCCGGTGACTGATCACTCTGCCACAAGTGTGAAAGTAGCCTAACAGGCAAAATGATCCTGAATGAAGTTGCGAGAGCAGCTGACCACTGCCTTCACCCATCCCACCTTCCCACCCCAAAAATAATTTAAAAAAATAGCCCCATGAACACATAGATAACTGTGTGGTCCTCCTAGCATCGTATTACACGTCGTCCAGATGTATTTTGTTCTCTCCTGTTTTTTTTTTCTTTTTCTTTTACTCCTGATCTCTAAGCAACAGCGCCAGAAAACGAGTCCTTCAGAAAAGTTTTCTGTAATTAAGAGCGGGAGCATGCTTAATTCAATCACCCAGCAGCCTAATATCCACAGTCTTGCTCAGAATTAAATTAGTCTGACTCGATCAAAGAACAGAACTGCATGGCAGGCCTGTGACTAATAGGCAGATCTTAGGAATTTCCCCGGCCAGAATTTTTTTTCTCCTTTTTTGGTTTATTTTGGCCTCTCTGAATCTTTCCCTGATAGGTGAGTCATAAGGTGAATGGGAAAATCAAGGTCTGTAGGATTCCCTGACACTGATGGAAAACAGGGCGAGACCCAAACTGCATTGGAGAGGATTTTGGAAATAACGCTGTGTTGTATTTTTTGGCTTTTTTTTTTTTGGATGGATTTTCTTTTTTGTAGATTATCAGCTAATTACGGTTCATCCAAGGATAGAAGAATTTAACATCTGGAAGGCTCATCTGCTTTGTGTTGAGCACTGTTCTGTTTTCTACAGTGTCTGGTACTCCTCATTTAGGGGGTCATCTAGTGACCTTCTCCTCGAAGACTATTTAAAGGGGACCTGTCGCCGCCCCTGTTACATCTGTTTTAGTAACCATTTGGATCCCCCATTTAACAGTTGTGTAGAATATGTGTTGTGCCATTCCTTTATTATTCCAGCTGGAAGTTATGCAAACAGTTTGCAGTGAAGGTCCAGACGGGTTTGACCAGTTGGGGTCTGTCCCTGCACAGTCTGATACTGACGGCAGGGATTTGATAGTGAACGACTGTGCAAAGACACACCCCAAATGGTAACACCCGTCTGGATCTTGATTGTAAACTGTTAGTAATTTATGCATACATCCTGTGGGAATAATAGAGGAATGGTGCAACATAGACAAATTCTCAATGCAGCTGTGAGCGCAGCCCCACTGGCTTGTACATGAAACGTCGAGCTATGTTGCGGTTTCATGATGCTAATGTGGTCACATGTAGCTCGTGTCTTAATTACTCAGGCAGAAAGTTGATTGCTATAGAAACTGGTAGGTCACATTATATACATGTCCACTACTTCCAGTTACCATACTGGGAGGACCGCAGTGTCCGTGACCTTTCAATTAGACGCATTAGTCGGCAGCCTGCTTTATTACCAAGGATCTAGTAATTGAATTTCATGGCAGTGATGGAGCGCTGGGGTCTGTTCTCCATCTCCGTCCATTTTTTATTTTTATTTTAATGAGCAATTATGAAGCATCGAGGGGGAGGGGAACAGTGACCAAATTATCCCTGCTGACGAACGTAGACGGTGGACAGGTCTGCCAATGACATTAACCGTAATCTTCATACCGGTAGACGCTTCCATACAAATTAGACAACGTAATGAGTCCTTTTAGTTAGAACGGACATATTGAACTTGTATAAACCTTTTATAAAATAGCCTTACTGGGATGGTTGTATTCCCTGATTTAGTACTGTAGTAATATAGTCATTTCTATAGTATTGTAGTAGTTATATTCTTGTACATAGGCAGTATTATACTAGTTATATTCTTGTACATAGGAGCAGTATTATAGTAGTTATATTCTTGTACATAGGAGCAGTATTATAGTAGTTATATTCTTGTACATAGGAGGCAGTATTATAGTAGTTATATTCTTGTACATAGGAGGCAGTATTATAGTAGTTATATTCTTGTACTTAGGAGGCAGTATTATAGTAGTTATATTCTTGTACATAGGAAGCAGTATTATAGGAGTTATATTCTTCTACAAGAGCCACAGCTACCTCTAATTAATAAGACCGCACTGTTCAGTAGGCCTGTGTTAATGGTCATGCAGCACCTTCAACACTGTGCAGCCATTAACAGTACCAACCCACTGAACAGTGCCATTTGCAACACGACTGCGCCATTTGGTCGCACCCTTATTGTAGTCAGTTTATAGAGGGCAGCAATATATTAATTTAGTGACAGCCATTTATCTGGGCCATAAATTAACCTTTCTGTTCTCCACTTATTTCTTATTTTTGTGGGACAATAAACCTAGGAGAAACTTCCCCAACTGATGTCAGTATTCCTTTATAAACACAACACTTTTTTATTTTCATCCTTTCCTCCAGAAAGTGGCATTGTGTATAGGTTTAATCAATTTCAATTTTGTTCCTTGTAGATTGAATTTTCTTTCCTTGAAGTATATAGACAGCATGCATATGTACTGTATTATTTGGGCTATAAGACTCCCCTATGATTTGGAGGAAGTAAAAAAGGATGAGATTAGACCCTCACCTGGGATCAGACCTCGGATCAGACGTTCTGATCTGAAAAACAAAAAACTTGCCTCGCTTGCTCCAGACATGCTGACACTTGCACTGCTCCCTGGACGTCTTCTGGCCCGTGCTGCACTGTGACCTGATGTTGCACAGCATCAAGTCATAGTGCGCGCCTACGTGTGCACTACGTCCTGACGCCGTACGCCATCAGGACACACTGCAGAGTAGGACCCTAAAGAAGATCAGGGACGTTTAGTTTCCTCACCGCTCCCCATGCTGGTGACCACTTTCATAATGGAAGGGGGTCATTAGCATTTGGACTATAAGACTCGCTTTTACTTTTCCCTCACTGTTCGGGAGTGTTTTATAGTCTGCAAAATTATATATTTTTTTTTATTTTCTTTTTTTTTATTCTTTTCAATGCACCTCAAGTTAAGATTGTCCGCCTGGATGGATTAATTCTAGCGTATTTCACTAAATTTCTTTACACCTGCCAATAATTTTAATGATGTCAATTAATGATTGATGTACATAATTTATTGCTCGTTTTATATTTTATTAAGAAATATAGTGAAATAATCCAGGGAGATATAATCTTCACTTGATCCAGCCCCTGAATAATGAAGGAAGTCTTAAAAGGGGATGTCGGAGCCTAGTTGGGTCCAGCATGCTGCGCTCTCGTGCTCTCCGCGCACACTAATTGAGTTGGAAAGTGGGTCCCCGAGAGGCGGCTGGTGTTGGTTTTGCGTAGAGTAACAGAAGCCGGCTTTCCCTTTTGGCTTTCAAGTTATTTATCCCCGCTTGTTGCAGACTGTAAATGTTGGTAATCCGTGTCACGTGTAATAATTTTAATATTTGCTTTGCTTGCTGCTGTTTTTAAGTGGCACTTTTTTTAATGTACTCTAGCGCTAATCTTTTTGGTGCCCGCCGTAGCGGTTATAGATCTAGACTGTAAATTTTAAATGATTTATTAGATTGTATTAAACGATCCAGCTCTATTGATTAGATGAACCTGCACGGATTGCATTCTAATGAAGGCTGGCACAGGATCTGCGTCTAGAGAAAACCTAGCAGGAGATTTAAAGGATGTTTCTGAAATTGAATGCTTTGCTGCAAAATCGGCTCTTTAAAAGGCACACTCCCATTTTGGTGAGTTTGGAAGCTATTTCTATGAATTGACTATCTAGGCGTTTGGACTTTGGTAAGCAGTGCCGTTTCTAATTTTTTCTCAAGCTATTGCCTTCATACTGCCCGTTAAACCCAATAGAAACTGATTCACTGGCGGAACCATTAGTCAGGTTACTATGGCCAAATTAGGCCTTAAACAGGTTTTCTGAGACTTTTATACTGATGTCGGCAGTTTGAGAAGGCAGTAGCGCCTCGGTGTTCTCTCAGCTTTTCCTAGGCCAAGGGATGTGATGTTTATCTGTCACAGAGGTGCAACTCATCCCCATTGAAGTAGATGGAGCTGATGCCAAGCATAGCCACTGTACAATGTTTTTTTTGCAGCTAGCACACTGTCCAATTCATTTCTAAGGAGCCATGAACACATCAGTAATTTTTGCCCATTTTTTTTATTTTTTTAAGGCCCTGACCACAAGTGCCGAGCAGGGTGTAAACTGGCTAAATGTTGCAGATGTTTTCCCAAAAGTAGGCTTGTACAAAAATGTAGGGATTTATTTTATTTTTTTCCATTTTTCTGGCGCAGAAGGCTTGCTCAATTTCCCCCATGGTGAGTCCTTATTGCAGAACACGCACCGCAAATCCATAATATGGCTGTGAGCATCAGGCATCAGTGTTAATTTTACATAAGCTTATATATATAACTTTGTCACGTAAACTGGGTTTCATGGTTTTTTAACCACTAGAGGGCACTTTTTTTTAATTTTATTTTTTTACTTATAAAACTGGCGGCATAAGCATAAGTAGCAGTCGCTCTTGGAATGAAAGCGTAGGGATTGGGGGGGTTCTTTCCTTATGTTTTCTGTCCGTTTCAATGCGTCACTAATGGAACATGAGGGTATTTTTACAGTTCACCAGTCAAGGGCCTCGTGTACCTGCTATACGGCGTGTAAGTGTGCGCTCTTGGTTTTCTTTGTTAGGAATCCTATTATATTTCCTTCTTCTCCTGCATCAACCAGTCATTTTAGATGATTTTTTTTTTTTTTTTAACACAAAGCCGTTTTATTCAGAGAATTGCCATTTACTTCTCTTTTTGAACCTATTTTTCTCTGCGCACTTGAACTATTATTGATCTTGAATATAGAAAGTGATCAGTTTTATCAGGACAATTGAGTGTCACATTTGCTTTCAGCTCTTAGAGGGTGTAGCCATCTTTAGAGCATCGTTGCATAGCTGATATACACATGTATATCTCTATCAAAAGTATGGTTTTCCAAAACTTTTCTGCTAACTACCTATCCTCAGTATAATAAAGACCAATGAATCACCCGTGGGTGATGCTGGACATTAGCGCTGGAATTAGTCTAAACAGCTACTGCCTGCTGGGTGAATGCACAAAATAAGTCGGGGGCACGGAAGAAAGGGGGGAGAATACACAGGCAGGTTGATGTGTACACCGACTCTCTCAGTGAGAAGGTGTCGGTAAATCTACTGAAACTGAGGGCATAAAAATAGTGCTAATGCGATTTGTACCTGTAAAAGGTTCTGCCTGGTGTGCGTCCTTGTATTAGTTGTGGTTGCCTTCCTTCTTATGTAGGGTCTTCTTTTTTTACTCTATTTCGAATAAGCGCGTCCTCCTCGCTCACCTTCTAGCACGAGCGCTGCCCCGACCGGAAGCAAGCGCGGTGCGAGGTGGCTTGTTACTTTGGTTGTCCTGGAAACCAGTTCGGTGACGTCACCTTTAGAGATACTGTAGCCTCTGTAGGACAAAAAACCTTCCTACGCGTTTCGGGGCCTTGCGGGCTACTTCGTCAGGGATGGTTTGTTCTCGGTGTCCATGGAGGTTATATAGCTGGTTCGGTCTCCATGGCAACCGTGTCAACAAGTAACTATAAGAACGGACATGCGGTTTTCTAAACCTCTGTGAAGCGCTGTAAGTATGATCCGGATTTGTATTCATGCGATTATGTTCATTATTTCTTTATTACATTAGCTGTCCAAAGGGCACCGTGTGTATATGTGTTCTGGTAATGATTTGTTGTTTCCTTAGTAGTCCTGATGGCCTCATGGGTGCAATTTTATTGAAAGGCAAAAAGTTCTATTTCCTGGTTTAACCCATTTGGTGCCAGACTGTTGTATCTAAAAATCCATTTACTTTCCATTCTGGACAGAAGTTTGATGTAGTCCCCTCCCCTACTGTCCTGTTTAACTCTCTCTATGCCCCCAAATTTAGATCTAAGGAATTTTCCTTGATGGAATTCCACATAGTGGCGGGATAGGGGATGGTGATCTACTTTTTTAATGGATATTATTGATATGTTCCCTGATTCTGATTTTTAGTTCTCTTTTTGTGCGTCCAACATAGATTTTGTTGCAGGGACACTGGATGTAATAACCCCTTTGGTGTTGCAAGAAATATAATCCTTAATGGTAAATTTACCTTGTGGGGTATCTAATTTGAATTTGGGTTTGATTAGGTGTTTCACTGTTTTGCAATTTTTGCACAATCGACATGGGAAAAAGCCTTTTTTGAGACATGTTTTATTCCCCAGTGTGTTTCTTTTGTCGGATGGAGCTACTAGGTTGGCTAGATTAGAGGCTTTCCTAAAGATAAATGTGGGTTTGGGCGGGATCTTCTCCCCTATGATTTTGTCATATTTGAGAATATCCCAATGTTTGTGGATAATTCTTTTAAAGGTGCCCACCCTTGCCCTATATGTAGTAATAATGGGGACCTTGATTTGGTTGGTATCCTCACTGGCACGTGTCCTTATCCTCAGTATAGGTCATCAGTATTTTGATCGAAGGGGGCTCCCCCACCTGAGACCCCCACCGATCGGCTGTTTGAGAATTCAGCGGTTGTCACAGTAGTGGAATGATTGGTCAGGTTACTATGTCAAATTAGGTCTTAAAGTGGTTTTCCGAGACTTTTATAACTGGATAGGTCATCCGTATCTGATTGGTGGGGCGCGAAGACCCAGGACCCCCGCCGATCAACTGTTTGAGAAGGCACCGGCGCTCCTGTCAGTGTTGCAGCCTTCTCTCAGCCTAGCCTAGGCCATGTGACTGGTGTTTATCGGTCACGTTCATGGCCTTGGTGCAGCTCGGCCTCATTGAAGTCAATATACAATGTACTCCAGTGTGCTAGTTGAGAAATGGCCATGGCACTACTGCGAGCTCTGGTGCCTTCCCAAACAGCAAATCGATGGGGGTCCTGGGTGTCGGACCACCCACCGATCAGAAACTGAAGACCTATCCAGAGGATAGGTCATCAGTACAGAAGTCTCAGAAAACCCTTTTTATAGTCCAGAGCTGTTTTCACATTTTTTCTTCTTGTTAGGTTGCTGTTGGAAACCATCAACAAGCTTGCTGTCAGACCTCATCTTGACTGCTTACCAGTACCATAAATTTACCTTTTGTAAGCCATGATGCAAAAAGTAAATTTATGGTACTGTGAAGAAAGCAAGACCCCAGTCTTTACTTGCTCAAATTATTTTAGACTTTGTTACCACCATTATGTGTATTAATTATTGTTTTCCATATTCTTTGCTGTACAAGGAATAACCTCTCCAAGCAGTGATTGCTTGTGTCAGGGTTGTGCTTGTACAGAGGAGACAGTCTGAACAAGCTGAAGTGTAAATGATAGGTGAGGAGCAGGGCATCATCCTAAGCCTGTGGTGGACCAAGAAGCTGATTTTAGGACTATCTCGTGCTCTGTCAACAACATGTCCAAGCTGAAGTCTGATCTTCACTGTTCTGAGATGGAGCGGAGCTAATAAACCACCAACTGGGTATGAAATAATAAAAGGTATGAAGACCACTTGCTCTATGGTCTTTTTCCTCTGGACTTGAATTCTGATGAATGCATTAATTCTACGTCAGTAGGTCTCCTCCTTCTCCTTGTAACCTCCAATGAAAAAAGGCCTCCTGGTGATCTCTTTGGCCGCTGACTGAAGGGATGTCAGACGTCTTTGCTCTTGTTGAGCATGGATATGTAATAGTCTGCCAGAATGAGGTCTTAACTGGAAACCTGTGAAACGTGAGCATAGTGTATTCCAGGCTCATGTTGTTAATAATTCATCTTCTGGTCCTCAGGAGGTTTTTGCACCCAAGTGACAGGTGATTTTCGATACCTGCAGGGGTGACATAATATCCTAGTATTCTTGGCTGCGAATAACTGTTGAGGACGGTTTGTGATAAATACGTTGTTTCACAGTTTGAGACTGGTGGGTTTTAGGGTCAAAAGGGTTGTGACCACTAAAAATGTCATAAAAAAAGTATTGTGTAAACAGCTAGTCAAAATTTTATTATAGGACAGTTTAGGGTGTGTATTGGTGGCGGTCCATCCAAAATGCAGTTGCAAGAAAAAGTATGTGAACCCTTTGGAATGATATGGATTTCTGCACAAATTGGTCATAAAATGTGATCTTCATCTAAGTCACAACAATAGACAATCACAGTCTGCTTAAATTAATAACAGAGAAATAATTAAATGTTACCATGTTTTTATTGAACACATCATGTAAACCTTTACAGTGCAGGTGTAAAAAGTATGTGAACCCTTGGATTTAATAACTGGTTGAACCTCCTTTGGCAGCAATAACTTCTACCAAACGTTTCCTGTAGTTGCAGATCAGACGTGCACAACGGTCAGGAGTAATTCTTGACCATTCCTCTTTAGTTCAGCAATTTTCTTGGGATGTCTGGTGTGAATCGCTTTCTTGAGGTCATTGCACAGCATCTCAATCGGGTTGAGGTCAGGACTCTGACTGGGCCACTCCAGAAGGCGTATTTTCTTCTGTTTAAGCCATTCTGTTGATTTTACTTCTATGCTTTGGGTCGTTGTCCTGTTGCAACACCCATCTTCTGTTGAGCTTCAGCTGGTGGACAGATGGCCTTAAGTTCTCCTGCAAAATGTCTTGATAAAATTGGGAATACATTTTTCCTTTGATGAAAGCAATCTCTCCAGGCCCTGACGCAGCAAAGCAGCCCCAAACCATGATGCCCCCACCGCCATACTTCACAGTTGGGATGAGGTTTTGATGTTGGTGTGCTGTGCCTCTTTTTCTCCACACAGTGTTGCGTGTTTCTTCCAAACAACTCTACTTTGGTTTTATCTGTCCACAGAATATTTTGCCAGTACTGCTGTGAAACATCCAGGTGCTCTTGTGCAAACTGTAAACGTGCAGCAATGTTTTTTTTGGACAGCAGTGGCTTCCTCTGTGGTATCCTCCATGAAATCCATTCTTGTTTAGTGTTTTACATATCGTAGATTCGCTAACAGGGATGTTTTTGTAAGTCTTTAGCTGACACTCTAGGATTCTTCTTCACCTCATTGAGCAGTCTGCGCTGTGCTCTTGCAGTCATCTTTACAGGACGGCCACTCCTAGGGAGAGTAGCAGCAGTGCTGAACTTCCTCCATATATAGACAATTTGTCTTACCGTGGACTGATGAACAGCAAGACTTTTATAACCCTTTCCAGCTTTATGCAAGTCAACAATTCTTAATCGTAGGTCTTCTGAGAGCTCTTTTGTGTGAGGCATCATTCACATCAGGCAATGCTTCTTGTAAAAAGCAAACCCAGAACTGGTGTGTGTTTATTATAGAGCAGGGCAGCTGTAACCAACACCTCCAATCTCATCTCATTGATTGGACTCCAGTTGGCTGACACCTTACTCTAATTAGCTCTTGGAGATGTCATTAGTCTAGGGGTTCACATACTTTTTCCACCTGCACTGTGAATGTTTACATGGTGGTGTTCAATAAAAACATGGTAACATTTAATTCTTTGTGTGTTATTCGTTTAAGCAGACTGTGATTGTCTATTGTTTATGACCAATTTGATAATCCATATCATTCCAAAGGGTTCACATACTTTTTCTTGCAAATGTATCTTGTGGGGGGCATTAAATGATGTCGTTGACTCAATTAAAGGAACATGCATCCTATTTAGGGATATATATTCATTCATGTGTATACAGAGAAACTGCTAAAACAACTGCCTCTAAACATCACAGGAGCCTCCTGCTTTTCTGTAAGTGGGATTTATCCCTCAGCTTTTTGAGCTCCTAGGAGAAAACATAGTTGGGAAGTAAGGAAAGTGAGTTTATTGCATACATTGCTGGCAGAAGGGAGACACTCCCTGCTTCTGAGAGAAATGCATCTAGCTGTGTAGCTGGAAGATAAAATATGGCTAAAAGAGACTGTACAAAGAAGCACAACCATAATGCCATTTTTATACTTTTTTTTTTATTCCCCAATAATGAAGACTACTGTCCCTGTCGTGCGCACAGCTGGCATGTGTCCGCTGGAGTTCCCTGATATTGTTAGCTGTGTACTGCATTACTGTACTGCATCATTGAGTTATCTGTGATGTGAGGCAAGGAGGGTGGGAAAAAAAAGACTTGGCATCATTGTATGGCACGAG
Source organism: Bufo gargarizans (assembly GCF_014858855.1). Lineage (NCBI taxonomy): Eukaryota > Metazoa > Chordata > Amphibia > Anura > Bufonidae > Bufo > Bufo gargarizans. The sequence goes on from NC_058084.1 coordinate 36,463,371, forward strand.
ATGAAAGCGAAAAATCACAAAGTAGAAAACCTAATATGTTATACGTGTCTTAATTAGCATGAGCCTGTGGCCATTCAGACTGGCATTTATGTGTTTTTTGGGAGAAAGCATTGCAGCACTTGAAAGTAAGATGTATGGATATATTTTCTGAACTCTGCCTAGCAAGCAGATGGAGCTGGAACGGATCCATCCCAACATTTGGTTGGTCTGAACGAAGCCAAAAGAATTTTCCTTGTAATTAGAATGGTCCTCACACCGTCAATCGTTCCCAGTGGGCAAAGCACCTGATTTAAAGCCAGTTCTATCTGCATCTTTTGATGATTCAGTCTATTCTTTTTTTAAATATATATATATTTTTTTTTAAGTGCACTCTTCTTTTCACCTCCGCAGCAGCCATTTTGTGGACTGGATGTATACCTAAATATTATAGCATAAATGTAGGAATATAGGTAGGCTGTGAAGATGTGAATGCCCCTCTAATTTCAGTACAAGCGCAAGTGATCGGCTTCACATAGCAGCTGTTAATTGGTGGTGTGGATTTTGCTGGGATTTCCTGCTGAGAGTGGGTGCAGTGCTGTTCATTTGGTTGTTGCAGAGATTTCAGTTGGTGAAACAATGCTAAATGAAACCTGTGACATGGGGCCAGTAAAATGTTAAAGCTGTCATCTCCCTAAATATGCGGTATTGGAAATGAACGCGGCCTGACTTAAAGGGACACCGTAGGCAAAACTGCTTAAAGGGGTTGTCCGGGATTGGGGACATGGGTCTAAATGTACAATGGTCCCCTAAATATTACATTCATGCCTGTCCTTCCCTTACCAGACATTTCTGATGGCCCTTTTTCACTTCACAAGTTTTCAGCCGGAAGTGCAGTTTCTATCACAGTCAGTGACGTAACGGGTCCCTTTCTGCATAGCGAGGAGCCCGGTGACGTCACCGTCAGCCTCTAATTATTCCAAGCGCATGGAGGAGCAGTAACTATGCGGCAACAGAAGCGCTAAGCCACGCCCCCTCATGACGTGAAGCCACGCCCATTGCAGCGCTAAGCCACGCCCCTCGCCGAGCAGGGCACATTCTTAGGAAGGAGGCGTTTAGCTGCGCTGGGACCCAGAAAGCATTGAGGCAGGAAGTTACCGCACACATAAACAGAAAGGTAAACAATCAGTGGGGGACTGTAGGAGCCCTGCTGAAGTGTAAAAATACCTAAAAACATCTGGGGGGACCTTCAAACCGCTATTAATAGTGATTTAACAGGTTTTTAAAAAAAAATCTTGATCCCGGACAACCCCTTTAATTGCTTGTGCAGACCCATAGCGGGGTGGAGCAGGACATGACTCAATGTGTTTTGAATCCCAGTTTCATGCTTGGGCCTTGCACTAGGCCTGGAATGTCCCTTTAAGGTGCGGCTACATAGTTGTAGATAATTTGAGGAAATGTAGTTTTATTTGCAGGTTTACATCTCGTGCACACGACTGTCGTAATTTATTTTTTTTTTATTACGATTTGTGGACCGCAAAACACTCACTGCCGTGTGCATGAGCCCTGTCACCGGGATTTTGTGTATAGAGCTGAGGACATGGGTTGCTAGATGGCCGCTAGCACATCCACAATACCCAGTCCCCATAGCTCTGTGTGCTTTTATTGTGTAAACAATGATTTAATACATATGCAAATTAACCTGAGATGAGTCTTGTCCAGGACTCATCTCAGGTTAATTTGCATATGTATCAAATCGTTTTTTTAACACAATAAAAGCACACAGAGCTATGGGGACTGGGTATTGCGGATGTGCTAGCGGCAGTCTAGCAACCCATGTCCTCAGCTCTATACACAAAATCCCGGTGACAGGTTCCCTTTAAGATGTTCAAATTTTGCTCCTTTTTATTTTTATCAAAAAATGTTGTGTTTCTTCTTTTTACTGGCTGATTTTCTAAGGCTGTTTGCACAGGGCGTTTTTGCCTTTTTGAGCAATTTGAAAAACTGCACTGGAAAAAAACGCATGTGTTCTTACCGTCTCGTTACCAGTCGCATATTTTTTTGTGCAAATGGTTTTATAAAATTATTTGTGATGCGGTTTTCCTGTTGGCCCAAATGCCTTTTGTCAACCTAGTCTATCAGTCTGGCACTAGCAAGAACCTGCTTATCCACATATTTAAAGGTGTTGTCCCACAAAAAATATTGTAGATTTTTCAAACCAACACTTGAATCTGAATACTTTTATAATTCCATGTAATTAAAAAATTTGTGTAGCTAACGAGTTATTCAATAAAATCTTTCTGTATAGCGCCACCTGCTGTTTGTTCTTTTCCTTATTTCTCTGCCCATGCCTAGTTCTATCTTCCAGCTGCCATCATCCACTTTTTTTTAGGCAAATGCTACTTAAAATATAAGGCAATACAGGTAGGTTCTGCGACTGATGTGTGAAATGCATGTAAGTTGGAGTATGAAACCTCCCGAATTATCAGATTTGTAACTCTAAGATTTTCAGGAATTCTTGGCGCCAACTGAAAAAACACACCATTTGCACAGCTAAACCTTCCCTAGCCTCCGCATACAGATAGATCTTACATCTCCTTTTCATGCTGATTGCATATGTCATTGTGAATTTCCCCATTAACTTCCTGCCGCATAGAAAATTAAATCATATTTCCATGGCCTCCGGAGGGGCAGAACCGCCACCGCAGTGAATTCTTAAGGAGCTGTGCAGTAGCCGGCTGTGATCAGTAAAATAACATAATAAATGCCGCACTTTCCTATCACCTGGGCATATGGCCCCTTGCCATATCACTTGTGAAGAGAAGACTGGAGGTTCCCTCTTATTCAGCTGTTTAGTACACCTACAGGCTCCTTACCTTGTGGCTTGGGCTAAATCATCTATGTCCATATACCTGGAATGAATATAACGATCAAGTAAAATGCAATCAAGTGGAAACACTCAGTATATGAATAAATATATCATGTCATGGGGACAGTAGTGTTGTAGTTATATTCTTATACATAGGAGGCAGTAATATAGTAGTTATATTCTTGTACATAGGAGCAATATTATAGTAGTTATATTCTTGTACATAATAGGCAGTATTATAGTAGTTATATTCTTATACATAGGAGGCAGTAATATAGTAGTTATATTCTTGTACATAGGAGCAGTATTATAGTAGTTATATTCTTGTACATAATAGGCAGTATTATAGTAGTTATATTCTTGTACATAGGAGGCAGTATTATAGTAGTTATATTCTTGTACATAGGAGCGGTATTATAGTAGTTATATTCTTGTACATAATAGGCAGTATTATAGTAGTTATATTCTTGTACATAGGGAGCAGTATTATAGTAGTTATATTCTTGTACATAGGAGCGGTATTATAGTAGTTATATTCTTTTACATAATAGGCAGTATTATAGTAGTTATATTCTTGTACATAGGGGGCAGTATTATAGTAGGTATATTCTGTACATAGGGGGCAGTATTATAGTAGTTATATTCTGTACATAGGGGGCAGTATTATAGTAGTTATATTCTTGTACATAGGAGGTAGCATTATAGTAGTTATATTCTTGCACATAGGGGGCAGTATTATAGTAGTTATATTCTTGTACATAGGGGGCAGTATTATAGTAGTTATATTCTTGTACATAGGGGGCAGTATTATAGTAGTAGTTGTGTATATAGTCTTGCTATTTCATAACCTTAGAGGCTTAGGTTCAAACCCTGGCTAGGGGAACATCTGCCTGGAAAAAAAATATTAGTTTCCTGAGTCTTGGGGTACTTTCACACGTTTTTTCTTTTCCGGCGTTTTTCTTTTCCGACATAGAGTTCCGTCTTAGGGGCTCTATACCGGAAAAGAACTGATCAGGCATATCCCCATGCATTCTGAAGGGAGAGTGATCCGTTCAGGATGCATCAGGATGTCTTCAGTTAAGTCACTTTGACTGATCAGGCAAAAGAGAAAACCGTAGCATGCTACGGTTTTATCTCCGGCAAAAAAAAACTGAAGACTTGCCGGAATGCCGGATCCGGCATTTGTTTTCATAGGAATGTATTAGTGCCGGATCTGGCATTCAAAATGCTGGATCCGTTTTGCCTGATGACACCGGTATTGCAATGCATTTTTCTGACTGATCAGGATCCTGATCAGTCTGAAAAATGCCTGATCAGTCAGAAAAAATGACATGCGTTTGCATACAGTTTGCCTGATCAGGCAGGCTGTTCAGGCAACGGGACTGCCTGCCGGAATCAAACATCGCAAGTGTGAATGTACTGTTAGCTTATTGGAATGCAGGTGAAAACATTAGCACTCTTGCATTTACAAATACATTTAAAAAAAAATTGGTATTTTGTTAAATTTTAATAAATGATACCGTAGTTTATGGCAGCCACATACTACTAATTATTTTCTACCATTGTCTTCCCCCCCCCCCCAAGTAAGTGAAAACTATAGAGCGCAGAGCCATTCTCAAAATCTATACCATATGCATTCAGGTCAGTCAGGGTCTTTGAAGAATGTCTTCAAGGCTGGTCTCTGGGGAGCAGCAGGTGGTAGCGCATCCGCGCTGTCGGTACCATGTTTCTGCTGTTCATACGGTGACCTGTACATAGTGCTGAGATTTTTTTTCTTCTTGTTTTTTGCTTTTCGTCCTGTCTAGCCTGAAACTTGAATCTGCCCTGAAAACAAATTCTCGAACTCGGGATGTTAAATCATTTATTGGCTGTACATGGTATTAATACACTCTGCTTGATACGCAGACCCCGGTGTGTATAATTGAAAGATCCTTGCTTTGTGGCAGTGAAGCGTATTCAATTTCCTTGCATTCCCCTGCTAGGTAGGAGTTAGTCACCCAGAACAGACTATGAATATTATGTAGAAAATCCTAAATTTATTGGCACTTCATAAATGTAATCCATCGTCCTCCACGAGAGCCTTGTATAAAGACGAGTGGACCTCCTATTAGACTACCGTCATTGTTTTTAGAGAAGACTTGGGACTTCACAATTGTCGTACGTGCCCATTGATACAAGGTTTACAACCCCTATTACAGTTCTGTGCCTTATAATAAGTCAGATGCTCTCCTAAAAGAGTCGTCGATAAGGGTCCATAAAGGGTTAATTAATAAGCACACTAGTAAGCCCAATCCTTCATTGTCTATGGACTGTCTCAGCTTGGTATGATTGTGGCACTCGTTACTACTCGAAGGGTAGCCAAAGAGACTTTTTTTTATTTTTTTATGCAGAAGCTTCCCTTTTAAAAGGAATATGTCAGTAGTTTTGACTATGATTAACTGCTGGCAGCACTAGGTAGGGGCCTGGGAGACCAAAACAAACATATCTTTTGTGGAGCTTTTATCATCAGGAGTAGTGTGAGTATGAAGTTTTTATTCTGTCTGGTTCTGCAACTACAGTACAAGTGCCCACAAGGCGAGGGTTCAGTATAAAGAGCTCTCTGCATTGAACTACTACACAGTCCCTCCCCCTGCTGAGGTACAGCTGTAACATCCAACCAGGAGACCACTACAGCTGTCAGTCAGAGCTGAGGGGAGGGGCTGTAGAGCATCAGTGAAGCACCGCCTTCTCTACACTTGCAAGTGAAGTACCTGGGAGAATATATCTTCATATTCACACTACTCCTGATGATAAAACCTCCAGTAAAGGTATGTTTGTCTTGCTCTCTACTGCGCCTACTTAGTACTGTCAGCAGTTTAAGGTGGTCAAAACTGCTGATGGATTTCTTTGCACAATTACATAGTTATTTTGTGAATGGAAGGCTCTTATTGCTGCAGACCTAGTCAGGATTGCCCAGTGAAATCTGAAGATGCCTCTTATACAGTTAGTACTGTAATGGCTGCCATCAGTACTTGCCATCAAAATAGGGAGGAAAGAAACTGACCCCTCTGTGGAACTGCAGTAGACATTTTTGGAAATTGACTAAAGCAGTTACATTTATGCTCTCAGACTCCGTAATTCTGCCTCATTTTATCGCCTTTTAAGGTTGCAGTTTCCAAATTAATGGACTAAACAGAGCGGCATAAGTTTCTATGTGATACAAATTTGATTCTGAAGAACCAGGTGAGGTTGAGTACTGCCGCCAAAAATTGGACAAAAACATGCAGCCCTCTTACAGGGCTATTCTACAGAATAGGTGATAAATATCAGATCATGGGAGTTCCGACCATCCCGAGAATGAAGGATCTCTTCTGCGATTTGACGTGGTAGTGCAAGTCAGTCTCCCGCTCTGTTCACTTTGATGGTAGTTCCACAGACAGGTCTTCATCGGTCCAGAAATAAAGTCCTATACTCCATCCAGAGGGGACCTGGGAACCTCTCATTCTTGGTAACGTTGGGAATCCCAGTATTTGGGGCCCTCCACTATCTGATCCTGTTGGTAGGTGATAACATTTGAAATTCTGGGCTTTGTTTCTGGATGATCATGTGTAAGAGCAAGTTGATGTGTTATTTTTTGGGGGAAGGAAGTGGGGGTATGTATTTTTGTTACCGAATGTGTTTTTTCTTGACATTGTGATTCAGGAAATAGTAATCAAAGTATTTTATGTTGCTGGTATAGAAATGGAAGATTTGCCTGAGGCAAACTCCGGCTAACAATAAAGATTACCGGTGGGTGGCCTTCATTCTGTCAGAGATTTACTGTCGGAACGCTTGGGTTTGTGACATGTCAGGATATTTTATGGACTCCTACGGGGTTGCGTGTTTCATAGGCTTGAAAGGAAACTTTTTGTTTACTTTGAAATTAGTAGATTTTGTAAGGATTATTTTCTATAAGTGTTCTCTGCTACGAAACACTACGTACGCACACAATAGAGAGCAATCAATGTTCAGGTCAATTGCCGCGTTGACTTCGGTGGAAACAAAAATTGCTAAACCAAAACTTAGGCATGTTGTTCTCAGAATAGAGTTTGCCAGAAAATACTGCAAACTTCATTCTAAGGCTACTTTCACACTCGCGTTTGGTGCGGATCCATCATGGATCTGCACAAACGCATCCGTTCATATAATACAACCGCATGCATCCGTTCAGAACGGATCAGTTTGTATTATCTGTAAAATAGCCATTGAACACCATTGAAAGTCAATAGGGGACGGATCAGTTTTCTATTGTGTCAGTGAAAACGGATCCGTCCCCATTGACTTACATTGTGTGTCAGGTCGGATCCGTCCCCATTGACTTACATTGTGTGTCAGGTCGGATCCGTCCCCATTGACTTACATTGTGTGTCAGGTCGGATCCGTCCCCATTGACTTACATTGTGTGTCAGGTCGGATCCGTCCCCATTGACTTACATTGTGTGTCAGGTCGGATCCGTTTGGCTCAGTTTCGTCAGACGCAGCGTTTTGGTGTTCACCTCCAAAGTGGAATGGAGACGGAACAGAGCCAAACTGATGCATTCTGAGCGGATCCTTATCCATTCAGAATGCATTAGGGCAAAACTGATCTGTTTTGGACCGCTTGTGAGAGCCCTGAACGCCAGTGTGAAAGTAGCAACTTGGAAGCATTTTAAGAATTTAAGAACTTTAAAGAGGATCTGTCTCCTGGTTCAACCCTATTAAACCAGACATATAGCCTGGTAGGGTTGCTCCTGCTGAGTAAAACTATTTTATTAGTAACTGTGCAATTGAGGCATTGGATCACCAGGAGGTGGGTTTATGTGGTTTGAGCACCACTCCAGCAATGCCTCTGGTGCTCAGTACAGATGCCTAAATTTTTTAAAACGTGTCCCCCTTCCCCTAGATTGACAGCGCTTCCCAGTCTCATAGTTAAAAATCTGCTGACAGATGCCCTTTAATAAAAAATAATACATACTCCACTGATCCCCTGCCACTCTTGTTTGGAGTCTGCCTGGGACCCCCACTGCTTCCTTGTTTCCCCCCTTCTCTGAAAACCATACATTGCCTGTGTGTCGAGAGGCCCCAGGAAGCAGAGAAGAGCAGGGAACTAAGATTAACGGAGGATGGGTAAAGTGTTAATGGATTTTTATTTGTTTATTATTAGCTGTAATTTTAATTTGATAGGCAACCCATTTAATGACAACCCCCCCCCCCCCCATCCAGCACCACCAAATGAATGGGAAACCTTTTTGTCTTCCCAATTGATTTCCTTCATCAGCCGTAATGCATGAGCTGCCTGCCGATTGTCACAGTGAATCCAGGGCAGGTTATTTGCATCGGATCCTGGGGACCCTGCAGGTTTAGAAGTAGGTTAATACATTCATTGAATATCTTTTTACCAGAGGTGCTCGGTACAGGCAATTTAACTGCTGCCGCTCTGCCTGTAAATGAATGGGGACTTCAGCTACTTTAGTCCAAGGAGGTAAAAAAAAAATGGCCGAGGTCAAAAATTCCCAACGTTTTTTTATAAGTATATTTTATTTTTTAAGTCTCCTTTCACACGACTGTATTTTGAGTATCATGAGAGAGTTCTCTTTTTATTTGTTTTTGTGGATTTGATGCGGCCTAATTCATTTCAATGAGGCCGCAAAAAAATACGCAGCGTCAATCAAGTATTGAGGTCTACACACTGAAATATCTAACCAACTTCAGTCTCCATGATTTCATGTTTAGCTATTGTTTTTTTTTCCCCTAATAATAATAATAATAATATTAATAAAAAAAAAATATATATATATATAACATTTTTGGGGGTTACTGTAATATTTTAAAGGGTTGACTCCAAACCCTGATACAGGATATGTCCAGATAATGCCCTGAAGCCTAGTGTATACACCTGGAACCATTCTCCACCAGCTTCTCCTCCATTGTTTATGCCTGTCTGTAAACTAAGAACAGTAGCGTTTCCACAAAATTTTCTTCGAAGGATGCAAGTCTCAATCCGGTAGTTCTCGGAGACCAAAGAGCGAGCGTCTCTTCTGTCGCCGTTGACCTGCTCCCGTGTCCCCCGCTCAATGGGCCCGATTCGGTGCTTTGGCCGTTCATTAATTGGACCTAAGTTCACGGTTTCGACCATTGCTCTTTACTTAGATTGAATACTCTGCTCCACCACACTGGCTGACCCCGCTATCAGAATTAAAGAAATGACACTTTGATCGAAAAGGATATTACTGGAAAAGAGCAGCGCGGCAGGGCTATTAGCCGGAAATGTGTCGCTCAGGATGATAGAAAGATACAAGTATTAAAGCAGAGTCCCAATTATCCGCTTACAAGTGCCCGGGATGCTCGGGGATTTTTCACACCGGTCGCTCAGTTTGAATCAAAGGAGCTAGATCTGCTTTTGTTCTATATTTTATAGATAAACATCTAGGCAGTGTTTTGTGTGGTTTTATTCCTGGGGGGATTATTTTTTCATTTTTATTTTCTTTTTTATACATTTTTAAGTGACCTGTAAATTAGATTTTTTTAAAATTTAATTATCCTAATTTCTAGATTTAGGAGGGTACAGATGATTTCAAAACCATTTCAAATCTATTGCATTGGTAAAAGGGAGTTGTTGGTTGCTGTGATATTTAGATAAACTTCACTTTTTTTTTATTTTTTAAAGGGAATAAGGTTGATTCTTGTTACCCCTTCACTTGCAGTACCACTTTTCACCTAAAACATATACCATAAAAACCAATGAAACAGCGCCCCCAGCTTGACATTATGTTTAAAAGAGTTGTTTATCCCTGTGGACCTCTCGGCCCCTGCGGCATATAACGCATGGGAGACATGTCTCCGCTGCAGCCAGTCATTGGCTACAGTGGCCACGTGACCATTGTCAAACTGGATGTTGATTAGGGAGAGCGAAAGAGCCTGAAGACAGCAGTGGGCATCCAATGAAATATAATTCCCTCTGCAGGTCCGGCCATGCTGGAGGGTCTGCGTGAGAGCCCCCAGGGGTGAACCTACCAATAGTCTAAGACTTAACTTTTAATATCTCTCAAATAAAAATAAAAATAAATTGGTAGTATACCGACATAACAATAGTGTGAGGCTCTAATTTTAAACAGTAGTCACTAGTGTCTCAGTATACGTAGGAATCCTAGATACAGTGCCGATAATAAAGTCAGGCAAACGCGTAGCCTGCTGTGGCAACAGTGTATCTAGACATTGAAGTGATTAATAAAGGCCAGTGACACTGAAAATTTTAAAACACTATTGTTATGTCGGTATACTACCAATTTATTTTTATTTGAGAGATATTAAAAGTTAAGTCTTAGACTATTGGTAGGTGCAGGGAAAAATAGGTTTATAAAGTCCTAAAGGACATTAGGTAAAAGTTAGTTGTTAGTCCAACATACCTTAACCCTGCACTTAAAGGGAAAACGTAGAATGTTGATACCCAGGGGTGAACAACACCCTTGATAAGGGGATGGGAGGAGAATCAGACTAAAATTGACTAGAATGATGGTCCTCTTGCACGGGATGGTGTCGGTCCATTGAGCGCTAATTGACTATATACAAGTCGGTCGGCACTCGTTTAAAGGACCTTTCACATGGCCCGATGCTAAGTAGAAGGGGCGGCACACCCCCAGTTGAAACAGGCTCGCAAAAAAAACTAATTTTTGGTTTGTTGGTTCATCGGCAGCACTTTTGCACAGGACAGTTATGGGAAACCAGCATCTGTAGGAACGTTTTTTTGCTCCCGTGAATTGGCCTAAACCTGTATTTTGTGTCTGGACCATACAGTGTATATATAGAAGGCTCTATTCATTAATAGACATAGTACAGTGGGGAATCTTTTGGTTTATTGTTGTTGGATTGAGGTTTTTAGTCTGCCGAAAACATTGCCGTTATTAGGAAATTGATGAATCCTTGACCTGTAAATAATACTGGAAGCTAATTAAATAAAATCCGATGATTCCTATTAGTCTTTGGGTAACGAGTTTCCAGTTCTTGTTCGCGGAGGAGCAGAGCGCTGATTGCAGATAATCTTTCTGCAGTTTACATCACACATGGCACCAGGAATGTTATCGGGATGATATACGGGTGAATTCCCGTCTCTGTTTATAGTCAAGGGAGTATTTAAAGAATGTGGTAATTTGTACCTGCGAGTTCCTAGAAAGCTCCTGGTCATGCACTGGCTGCCGTGCAGATAGAGGAAGTCCATATATTCTAGAAATATTCAAGCTTCTTTTCTAAGGCCTAATTTTTTATTCTCTTGACAATTTAATGGCATTCTAACTTTTTGGTTGAGGGTTGTCTCTTGGTTACTGCTCACTTTCGATGAACGATGTCTCCCTTTGAAAAGGGATGTCTTGTTAGGTTGCCATCAACGTCAGTCCAACCTTTCGAAGTCCACCGGAAAGTCATACTAGGTTTAAAAGGGTTTTCTGAGATCTTAATAATGATGACTAATCCTCCAGATAGGTCATAAGTATCTGATCAGTGGGGCATCCAACACCCAGACCCCCTGCTGATCAGCTGTCTGAGAAGGCACCTAGAGCTATCTACACTTTTACTGTACTGTATATATTACTGTGCTATCTACACCAAGTTTGTGTAGTCTACTGTATAGCATATGTTAAAGTGGTTTTCTGAGGCTTTTATACTGATGACCTATCTTCTGAGTCTGGATAGGTCATTGGTATTCGACACTCAGGACCCCCGCCAATCAGCTGTTTGAGAAGACACGAACACCCGCAGTAGGCCACATCCTTCTCTCAGCTCACCAAGCACAGCACCATACATTGTATTCACATCAATGGGGCTGAGCTTCGCCTAGGTCATGTCACTGAGGACCATGACTTCACATGGGCTAGGCTAAGCTTCGAGAAGGCCGCTGCAAGCGATATTGCCTTCTCAAACCGCCGATTTGACGGGTGTCCTGGGTGTCGGACCACCACAAATCAAATACTGATGACCTATCCAGAAGATAGGTCATCAGTATAAAAGTCTCAGAAACCCTTTGAAGGCATTTACACATGCCTACCAAATTCATGGTCTATCCCATCAATATTAGATTGGTGCGTGTCCAACTTCTGGCACCCCTGCCGATCATTGTCTACCAGGCGCAGCCCCTTCTAGAAGTATTGAGTTTCTCTCAACTGGCTGATCAGTGGGATTTGATAGTCAGGCTCGTACTGATGTAGTATTGATGGCCTATCGTAATGATACACCATCAGTTTGGTAGTTTTGGGTATTACCTTTAACTTTATGGTTAAATCTAAAGGGGTTCTCCGGGTTCAGAGCTGAACCCGGATATAAGCTGCTCTTTATTCTTTTACTATATATGAGTGGAGCATCGAAGCATTTCCTTGTTCCGATACACCCCCTTGTCGCAATGCATCGCAAGCCTGTGTTTACTGCCGGTGACTTATCGGGCTTCATATCACTATGGAAAGCGGAGACTTCACCATGACGTCACCTAGCACAGATGGGCGGTCTATGCAAAGTAGCATAGTACCCGCCTCCAAAACAGCCTAGGGAAGCGCTATAGACCGCCCATCAGTGCCAGTGACTGTCACCGGGCTAACTGCTAGGTGGAAGTCTCCACTCTTGATAATGAAATAATATTGCCATTATTTCATAATTTTTTTTTATTTTTTTTGGCCATATGGTCTAAAGTGCTGATAAAATGATAGGATATTGGGTCAACACAGAATCAGATTTTTGTGCTATCTGTTTTAATGAAGGAAATGGGAATCTATCATTTCTTGGGAAGATTGGGGGAAAGAACAAACAGGACCATAATGTTTGACATAAATGATTTTGCACTGGGAAGTGGTGGAGAAACTGGTTTTGGAGAAGCTGGGAACGTATGCCCTGCAGCTGTACAGAATGAGGAGGAATGTGTAGTCGTATGCATCATCGACAGCAGCAAATCTTTGAGATGACATTACTTCAGTAAGCTGTGAATGCACTGACAGCTTGAGAACGAAGAGAGTGCCTATCAAGACATCAGCAATGTTCTGTAAACTACAGGAAGGATTGAGACAGACTGGTTCCTATAGATGCCATATGTGAGGTCTGAGCTTGTGGAGGAACCAACCGGATGGCCACAGTTTTTGAGCACACGTTTTGGATGTAATGTCTGAATCCTAGAAACTTGTTCTCTTAGAAACAATCCTTCATTAGAAGGGTTCCCTGATGAGATCACATGGTGTTGTACCGGGACCATCACCGATCAGCTGTGATCTAGTAGAGGAACCTGGCAGCAAGTGAGTCACTTCCCTGCAGTGCCACCGCAGGGGAAATGTAGCATTACACAGTATTGAGTGAAATCAGTGGTTTGTCAGGTCCCCCAGAGAGATGCTTTATCTAGCCACTGTCTGCCATTGTTAGACTCCTGGAAAAGAGGACACCCTCTATTTTCTCAAAATTCCATAGTTGGGTATGTGAAAATGGGTGTCCTAAGCGAAACAATTCCTTTTATTGACCGTTACAAATCACATTATTTAACAGGTTATTGGTGTGAACCTTTAGGCTACCCTCATCTGGGTGCGGGCTGTGTTGCCGGATTTCTAAACAAATTTCTATACACATTTCTGTGCGTTGATGCGCTTTTGCCAAAGATCTCACCCTTGCATTGAAAAAGGGTGAAATCCATGCAAAAGAACTAAATTTCAAAATCCGCACAGCGGGTCAATTTCCGTATGGGACAAAAAAAAGCTAAGTGCTCATGACCTTTGTCTACTCTCATGCAGTTTGTTGGTACTGTATTATGCTGCGTTTTTTCTGCATGAGAATCTGGGTGATAAAACCATTATCCGCAATTTGTTCAGGTATCCGCATGGCTTCTGTAGGACAGTTTTTTTTAAATTTTGCACTCTGCAGGGGTTTTATATTATAATTTTTTATTTATTTTTTAAACCTGCACCTGGATACGTTTTGTAATTGCATGCAATTAAAAATTCATTATAGCTACTGAGTTATTCACTAAAATCTATCTGTATGGCGCCACCTGCTGTTGTTTCTTGTTCTAATTTCTCTGTCCTGCCCACTGAGACGGAAGCGTGTGTTCAGTTCCGTCCCCCTTTAGGCTACTTTCACACTAGCGTTCGTCGGTCCGCTCGTGAGCTCCGTTTGAAGGAGCTCACGAGCGGACCCGAACGCAGCCGTCCAGCCCTGATGCAGTCTGAATGGAGCGGATCCGCTCAGACTGCATCAGTCTGGCGGCGTTCAGCCTCCGCTCCGCTCGCCTCCGCACGGACAGGCGGACAGCTGAACGCTGCTTGCAGCGTTCGGGTGTCCGCCTGGCCGTGCGGATCCGTGCGGATCCGTCCAGACTTACAATGTAAGTCAATGGGGACGGATCCGTTTGAAGATGCCACAATATGGCTCAATCTTCAGGCGGATCCGTCCCCCATTGACTTTACATTGAAAGTCTGGACGGATCCGTACGAGGCTATTTTCACACTTAGCTGTTATATGCTAAAAATAATGCAGACGGATCCGTTCTGATTGGAGCCTCCGTCTGCATTATTATGATCGGATCCGTTCAGAACGGATCCGATCGAACGCTAGTGTGAAAGTAGCCTAAGCTGACAGCTTGATATAAATTTAGCAGAGCAATGACTGGGGAGCTCTCTGGATCCATGTGAGGTACAGGGCTGGTTCTAGTTTTGTTATAACAGGGTTTTCATGTACTATATGATGCCTGATTTACATTATTTGTGGGATAACCCCTTTAAGAGGCGCAGCTGCTTCTGACTTGACTCGGGGAAGTTCTGGAACCAGGCTTCTGTTCTTAGTCATACTTTCCGGCATTGTCTCCAAGATTTCCCAGTCTCCTCTCTTCTCAAAGTTCTAATGACCATGTGTCTCTGTAGCGTCGAAATCTGTAGGGACTGTGCGCTGGCTGTGTTTCTTTTCAGCCGACGTGGAAGTGTTCGCTGCGCCTCCGAATAAGATACTGGGAATAAGAGTTATAACGAGCACATGTGGTCTCCACAGGAAGAGATCTTACCTCATTTTGGCTTTGGTTAGTTCTATTTAAAAAAAAATTTTTGATTACTAATTACATCACCAGTAATTCATTGTCATGCCTGTATATCGTGACTAGAGATGAGCTAATTTCATATTTTGAAATTCGTTCGCACTTTGTTGGTTTAAAGGTGAATTGCGTTATGTATTCCGTTACCACGGACCATAACGGAATCCGTCCCATTTCCGTTATGCAGGGGAGGACTCCCCTGCATAATGGAAACGGAACGGATCCGTTTTGCACCCCATAGACTTCTATTATAACGGAATGCCTCTTAAGGCAAGTGATCGTCAGGGGTGTGCGCCGTCAGACCTTACCAATCAGATAGTAATGGTCTATCCTGAGGATGGTCCTGTCATTTGTAAAAAGCTTGACAACCCCTTTAAAGAGAGTCTATCACCCTCTCCTGACATGTCGGTTTTAGAAAATACTCTCATTCCTCTCGAAGTAACAATCCCAGAATATCTTGTGTACAGAACGCGAACACCTTCACTTGCTGGGATGAAGACGAAGATGATTGTGCGCACGCGCCATTCTGGACATCAGTGTGGTCTACACTGTCCATCTAAAGACAGAGGGGCATCATGATGGAGCAGCAGGGGCGTCGCAGGAGCAGTGCTCGAACCGCATAAGCCCATCTCTAGGCGCTCGACTAGTTCATTTGCATAATTTTAAAAGTTCATTATTCTCAGCAACGATATCGGCAACTGACATAAGACAGGTATCGTTTTAATCAGCATCATCAACCCTAGGGTAGGGTTGATCCGGGTGACAGAGCCGCTTTAAATTCCTATTTTGAGCCCTCCGCTTGAATTCCCCCTCCCCCTCTGTTTTAATTTCGCCGTATCACTGATACATTCAGGAGAAGGCTTTGATTGCGCGTCTTCCTTTCTCAGCCTCGTAAATCACAGGCCGGTGTTTGCAGCGTTGTGTTATCCAGAAATATACAGTGCCATGAGGGAGGCGATATAAATCACGCCGCGGGGAGAGCGCCAGCTGTGCATGTATATGACACGGTTTAGTAAATATACCTTGACAGCGGGAATTAAACAACTTTATTTATATTGGACATGTACATATACAATCCCTGGGGAAGTGCCTTATGTATACATGTCTTCCGCTCTCCGTGAAGATGATGGGGATCTTAATTCTGATTAAAGCACATACGTTGTCCGAACCTGCTCATTTCGCCAGGGTTGCCCGACTATCCCCTGACAGATGAAGTTGGCAGAAGGAAGGGTTGGACATATTGAGTTTCTTGGGAACATAAGCCAGTGCTAGAGTGTTGTCTGACTGCAGCTCACACCCCACAACACGAGCATGCTCGGTCGGGTCAAGCATGCATGTGTATGGGGAAGTCGGAAAGAGTAGCTATTGGAGGTGTACGGGCAGCTTCATTGACTGAGTTCATCTTTAATTTAGAAAGCAACGAAACGAAATGTGGAAAATAGAAGAATAAAAAAATAATAATGTATGTATTTGTTTTTAACATGTAGCCTGTTTTGGGAAAATTGCAAAAATCCCTTCAAAACACTTAGGCCTCATGCACACGACCGTTGTGTGCACCCGTGGCCGTTGTGCCGTTTTCCGTTTTTTTCTGCGGCTCCATTGACTTTCAATGGGGCCGTAGAAAACTCGGCTTGTGCACCGTTTTTACACCGCGCCCGTGACCCGTGTTTCGAGGCCGTGAAAAAAATATAACCTGTCCTATTTTTTTCACGGCCAACGGTTCACGGGCCCATTCAAGTCAATGGGTCCGTGAAAATCACGGATGCACACAAGATTGTCATCCGTGTCCGTGATCCGTGTCCGTGATCCGTGTCTGTTTTTTCCTATCATTTCAATGGCAAACTTGACTTAGATTTTTTTTTCATCTTTCATGTCCGTGGATCCTCCAAAAATCACGGCAGACCCACGGAAGAAAAAACGGGCACGGATCACGGTACAACGGAACCACGTTTTGCGGGACGTTAAAAAATACGTTCGTGTGCATGAGGCCTTATGATGAGAAAAAAACAGCGCCATGTTCTCCTGACCGGGAGAAGATGGACACACTTGTCCTTCTGTGGACTCTTGACTTAACCTACTCCTTGGCAGACATCTTCACGCGGTGACGCTTCCATGGCTCCCCCGCTGTCCAGGGATGAAGGCAATCCAGCATGTTCTGATTATCTTGTCATAAGACAAAAGGTCTACAAAGTAGACACTAGTGAAGGATGGGGTCGTCGGGAGCCGAAAAAATATCCTGGGGAGAGGAGGCAACAGTAACGTATGAGGCACATAAAGCGCGGCTTTGTTAGGGAGATTTATAGGTCTCAGCAGAGCAGAGTAATCAGGAGAGATGTGGTCCAGCGTTCTGCATCACTGTGTTCAGGCACATCTCAAGTGTGAGGTCCGCAAATACCTTATTTTTTATTTTATTTTTTTACTTTTATGTTCTTTTTGTGTGTTTTTTTAGCTAATATTTGTTTTTGTGCCTAAATGATTGTGGCAATAAATATTACGCCTCTTAAGGCTACTTTCACACTTGTGTTTTGGTTTCCGTTTGTGAGATCCGTTCAGGGCTCTCACACGCGGTCCAAAACGGATCATTTTTGCCCTAATGCATTCTGAATGGAAAAGGATCCGCTCAGAATGCATCAGTTTGCCTCCGATCAGTCTCAATTCCGCAGAGTTTTGCTGTCCGCTTGACGAAACTGAGCCAAACGGATCCGTCCCCATTGACTTACATTATGTGCCAGGACGGATCAGTTTTGGCTCAGTTTCGTCAGTTTTATCTAGCACGATAGAAAACTGAACCGTCTCCCATTGACTTACAATGGTGTTCAAGACTGATCCTTTTTGTTTATGTTAAAGATAATACAAACGTATCCGTTCTGAACTGACGCAGACGGTTGTGTTATCTGAACGGATGCGTTTGTGCAGATTCATGACGTATCCGCACCAAACGCGAGTGTGAAAGTAGCCTAATATCCAAAGTAGCCAGTAAGACGTCTCGTTTGTCTATGGTGTCCTCTTTGGACAGAGAACGGGAGGAGCAGATTCATCGTCGTACGCTCATGTGTATGTATTTATACGAAGCCTGTGTCTAGCCGTGCTCATGGTGGCTGGGGGGGAGGATCTGCTGTACGAATGGGAGTTCAGTTTGGGTGGAGAATATTCTGTTAGCTCTAGTGCAGGCATGCTCAACCTGCCGCCCTCCAGCTGTTGTAAAGCTACAACTCCCACAATGCCCTGCTGTAGGCTGATAGCTGTAAGCTGTTCGGCATGCTGGGAGTTGTAGTTTTTCAACAGCTGGAGGGCTGCAGGTTGAGCATGCCCGCTTCTAGTATATAAATTATGTTAGGGGAAGATTGAAGAGACGCGTTGACGACGTGGATTACAGTGGGTGCAGATATTATGTCACATCTTAATGGCCTGTGTGACCTTGTGCTTCCTTTTTTGCTGTTTTATATGTCGCACATCTGTTTGTGTTGACGTTATGGATGTACCAGACTGTCTCGCACATGATAGGCGTATTGTGCACGGCTGGGGGCGTTCAAGGTTAAAAACCTCTGTTTGGTGGATTATTTATAGGCTGGATAAGCAGCTATAGGTTAAAAGAACATAAACGTAAAAAAATAAAAAGCCTAAGCAGCGGCAAAGATGGTTATGGTTATGGCTGCCCTTCTGCAGCGGACTGTTGTGGGAGGTCCTATGCCAAGTCCTCCACCTTCATGGTGCAGATGCAGATATTTTTTCTTATATTTTTATAATCCATGATGGACATTTAGATGTGTAGCAATTATTGCGATGGTCTGTGTACTATTGGTGGCTTAATTGCTTGTTGTGGTGTAGCGGTTGGGTAAAGCATGGCGGAAGGTCAACCCCAGCTTTTATTGGCCTCTGTGTATTGCACTAAATGCCTAATTAAATGGGTTTTTCCAGGACTTATTGATGGCACATCTCTAGGATGGGTCATCCGGATCATATTTGACAGGGGGCCAGCTCTCGACATTGTGCCGATCAGCTATTTTCAGGGAGCTGGATGCTCCCGAACTGGATACTGGAGCTACACGGCTCCATAGTAGTGGCCATGCCGGCTCCTGCAGAGCTGTTCCTATTAAACTGGTTCAGGACGGTGCTGGGAATCGGAACCCCACCGATCTGGTATCCTAAGAATAGATCATCAATTAGTATGTCCTGGAAAACCCCTTTAACTCATTTGAAAACCGCCTAAGGCTACGTTCACACTAGTGTTTTTGCTGGATCCGACCTTGATCAGTGAAAACTGTTCCGTCATGATAATACAACTGTCTACAACCATTATGAACGGATCCGGTTGTATTATCTTTAACATACCCAAGACAGATCAGTCATGATCTCCGTTCAAAGTCAATGGGGGACGATCGGTTTCTATTGTCTGAGAAAACCTATCCATCCCCGTTGACTTGTATTGTGAGTCATGACGGATCCATCTTGCTCTACACCATATCGTGGACAGAAAAATGCTGCTTGTAGCGTTATGTCCATGATGGAACGCAACCATACGGAACGGAATGCAGTCTGGTGACTCCGTTTCATTCTGTTCAGTTTTGGGGGACAAAACAGAAGCTTTTTCCCCCACTATTGAGATCCTATGACGGATCTCAATAAGGCCTCTTGCACACGACCGTATGGCTTTTTTCATCTGCAAAACATACGGATGACGTCTGTGCATTCAGTTTTTTGCGGAACGGAACAGCTGGCCCCTGATAGAACAGTACTATCCTTGTCCGTTATGCGGACAATAATAGGACATGTTCTATCTTTGGACGGAAAAATGGAAATACGGAAACAATGCATACGGAGTACCTTCAGTTTTATTTTTTATTTTTTTTTCAATTGATATGAATGGTTCCGTATACGAAATGCAAAAAAAAACAAAAAACTGAACGTAAACGGGGGAAAAGAGGCCTAATGGAAAGGGAAAGCGCAGATGTAATAGTAGCCTAAGCCTTGCTCGTTTTCCACCAAGGAACACCCCTGTAAGCAAAATACACTATACCCCCATCCACTAAATTAGTATTGGACTATGGTGCTAAAAAATGTTTGTTTATTTAAGGACATGTTCACGTGACTTTTTATTGTACAAACTTTGGTGCGTTTTCCTTTTCAAATTACACCCCAAAAATGCTTGACTTGTGTCCCATTTAAATTTGAATCCATGCCGTCGTCCAAATAAAAAAATAAAATAAGTCAATTCTCGGTGCAGTTTCCATGGCGGGTGGGCCCACGTGCATTAGCCTCATTGAGTGGAGCTAAATTCTCATGTGGATCTGTGGCATTTCAAATTGCAAAGCAATAGCACAAATCTGTGGGTCAGTCTAGGATTAGTGCTGCAAATTCTGCTCCCGGTAGGAAAATCCACCATGTGAACATACCCTTATATTCAGTGCATGATCTGAACCCAGCTGGTGGTGCTGCAGATAGTGCAGCGCGGTCCTTTTTTCGGAAACAAGAGAATTGGTAACCAGAACTTTGTGGCTGTGACCCAAAACTACGAGGCCATATAACGAGTTCCAGCCTCTTCATTTTATGTTTTCGGATTCTAGAATGCACAAAAAGTGTCTCTTGGCTGTATGCGCGCTCCGGATTCAGGCACGGTTCTGTTGGCCGCCCCTCACATTTAAGTCCGGATCACAGGAATTTGTAAAATGTTTTCAGTTTCTTTTTGTGCTCTAAATCCCGTCCAATTGAAAAATAAGCATGTGGCTACGTTGACAAAAGCTTACAGAGCCACCCAAAAACCTGCGTTGTGCAGGCATCAGGATTTCCGACCATCTGGTAACAATTGGTGCCAGTAATGAGAGTGCCAGGGATGGTTCTGGCTGTCATATAGATGTGTTATTATTTTTTTCCGTTTTTTTGCTATTCAGTATTTGTTTCCTATAAATGAAATTGACAGTTATAAATGCAGGAATGTATAGGATTTAGCAGCGTTCTGTTCCACCTTACAGGTTCTGCCTGGTTAGGACCTTTTTAAAGAGGATCTTAGTTCTACTGATTAGTTTTAGTAAATACTTGAACATGCAAATAGTTCTGTATCTTTTTATTTTATTTTTTTCAAGTAGTTCCTCTATTACTCCTCCTGGAAGTGTAAAGTGAATAATGGGTATTACCATTCCTCTTGTGGACAGGATGTACCGTTACACAGTGTACACTGCCGTCAGTATCCGATATTAAAGGGAACCTGTCCCCGGGATTTTGTGTATAGAGCTGAGGACATGGGTTGCCAGAAGGCCGCTAGCACATCCGCAATACCCAGTCCCCATAGCTATGTGTGCTTTTATTGTGTAAACAACCCCATTTGATACATATGCAAATTGACCTGAGAAGAGTCCTGTCCCTGACTCCTCTCAGGTTAATTTGCATATGTATCAATGTTTTTTTTACACAATAAAAGCTGTGGGGACTGGGTATTGCGGATGTGCTAGCGGCCTTCTGGCAACCCATGTCCTCAGCTCTATACACAAAATCCCGGGGACAAGTTCCCTTTAAATACGATGTGTGAGGATCTAAATAAGACAAGTTACAGCAAATATGACTGTAATAGTTCCCAGTACACGGTGTATAGGCTTGGGCTTGGTTGACACAGGGCGTGTGATTGTGTTTTTCTGTTCTAGCATTTTACCGTTCTAGTCACACAATTCTAGTCATTTCCATTTAGATATTCAAGTTAGGCTACTTTCACCCTCGTGATTGGTGCGGATCTGTCATTGGATCTACACAAACGCATCTGTTCAGACAATACAACCGCCTTTATTCGTTCAGAACAGATCCGTTTGTATTATCTGTAACCTAGCCAAAACTTATCTGTCATGAACACCATTGAAAGTCAATGGAGGACGGATCTGTTTTCTATTGTGTAGTAGAAATCTGATTTGTCCCCATGGACTTACATTGTGTGCTGCAAGCAGCGTTTTGGTGTCCGCCTCCAAAGCGGAATGAAAACGGAACGGAGGCAAACTGATGTATTCAGAGTGGATCCTTTTCCGTTCAGAATGCATTAAGGGCAAAACTGATCAGTTTTGGACCGCTTGGGAGAGCCCTGAACGGATCTCACAAACGGAAACCAAAACGCCAGTGTGAAAGTAGCCTTATTCTGTTGACATCAGCCGGATGCGTGTCTGACAGAAATGATGGCCGCCTCGTGGGACTCTCTCAACGTGAATGGTTTAAGCCAGGGATGCCCAACCTGCGGCCCTCTAGATGTTGCAAAGCTACAACTCCTGGCATGCTGGGAGTTAGTTTTCCAACAGCTGGAGGGCCGCAGGTTGGGTATCCCTGGTTTAGGCAGATCACCTGCCACAATTTCTCCATATCCTTCTCTAGTAGTCATAGCAGGATATCTTTCCACTAAGGCTAGTTTCACACTAGCGCTAAACTGTTACGACAGGGTGTTCCGGAGTTAATCGCATCCGGCATCGCCGGAAACTGCCAGAGCACCAGCCAGGTCCCATTGACTATAATGCGACCTGGCGGGGATCCAGCTTGTTTCTAACTTTTTGTGTGGCTGAATCCCAGCACTAATGGCAGAAACGGGTCAGATTCTCGAGTTTCCCTATTAAAGCCAGGGGCTCTGGCAGGGAAAGGTAGTATACGGCTATGCCAGATATGATGAACTTGGGCAGGCTGTTGCTCTACCGCTACAGCTTGCTGGAACAGTTTAGTGCTAGTGTGGAACAAGCCTTATCCGCTGTTGTCCCCCTTTCCGTCAGTGATCGGACCCTTCCTAACTTCTCCAGTAGTCACAGCCGCTTCTGTCTCCTCCCCAGTAGTCATATTGGAACGAAATCTAATTCATTGTATTGTTATAAGAAACGTTTTCCTGTCCTGCTGTGTGTTAAGCATTTTAAGCCATGGATCCTTTTAATATATATATATATATATATATATATATATATATATATATATATATATATATATATATATATATATATATATTATATATATATTATATATATATTTTTTTATCGTTTTTAAACTATACGTTGAAGGGAAGAAAGTGACAACGAAATCCATTTGTTAAACCACTTGGTGAAAATGGCTCGTTTAATGGAGAATAATAAAGAGGCGTTCAGCAGCACGAAATAATCTGTTCCGTCTTTCCACAATCTGCCCTTTAATTGTCCGTCCGTGACTGTGAATGTGTGAATAGTTTGAGAGATTACCTTCCCTAAGGCTTTATACTTGATTTCCTTTGTTCCTTTCCCAGCCTGTTGGCATTTTAGTTATTATTTTTGTGCCTTTTTTGGGGGGGGGGGGGGGGGTCTGTATGTGTGACATTGTGGCTGTTAATTACACTTTTGTTCTCCCTTGGGTGGAAATTTTGCTCATTAAGAGCGTCGCTGGTTTATAATTACTTGAAAATGACCTATTGGGTATAATTCAATTTGTCGCCTTTAATTCTTGGTGGTGGTTCGGTTGGTCATAGCGGGGGTCTCTGCATGAGACTTAAGAAAAATGCAAGGTAATCCTATCCAATTAAGCTGGGATTGCGAATCAAGGCTGGAATGTTTTAAAATTAACCTGTCACAAATCTGATATTAATCAGGCCGGTTCCTTGTTTAAATTACTCATTTGCTCCCGGCTAATATTCCTGGCTAGGCTTCCCATCAGCTAGGTTTATTGAATTTCTTAAAGGGTCTTACCACCTTCACTTGTTCATGTTACATATGACAGTATGTTGGGAGCCTTTGAGACAAAGCCTTGGTGATTCTCAAAATGAAGGACAAGATTACCAAATTCTAAAACCTACCTTTTCGTTAACAAATGTTGGGTTTTACCACTCGTGAAACCTTCTCTACATCGGCATTTGTCCCAGAAGGTAAGGTTGAGTCAAAGCTGTTTGATAAACCTAACAGGGTTCTCCAGGATTTAGTTCCTTTTACAGTCCTTTCATACGACCGTATTTCTAGGTCCGCAATTTTGCGGAACAGGTGGCGACCCATTCATTTCAATATGGCCGCAAAGGATGCAGACAGCACACAGTGTACTGTCCACATCCGTAGCTCCGTTCCATGGCCCCGCAAAAAACAGAGCATGTCCTATTCTTGTCCACAATCACGGACAAGAATAGGAAGTTCTATCACAGGACTGTCATGTGCGTTCCACAAAACGCAGAAAGCACACAGCCGGTGCCTGTGTTTTGCTGATCTGCAATTTGCGGACTGCAAAACACTTTCGGTCCTGTAAAGTAAGCCCCCTAATGTATGATACCTAATGAGTCATACTCGCCTCTTCCCCATTGCTCCTGTTCAGTGCTTTGGCTCTGTTTGGTGATCTCCTGGTCCTCATCTTGTTTACTTCTGCCTGTGATATGTATGGGGTCATGTGCGCTGCTGCAGCCAATGATTGTCCTTAGCAGTGATGGGTTTCCAAGTGGCACATCACCCAGCAGTGATGCTGAACAGAGCTGGTGGGCAGGTGAGTATGATTATTTCCTTAGGGACCTCGCATTAGGGCACATTTAACAGACCCAGTCCTGGAGTGACCCTTTTAGTTGCCCGTACACATTAGATGAAAATTGGTCAAACTTGCTGATTTTAGCAGGATTAGCAGACAACCTAGTCTTGCCTGGCAACCTAGTCTTGCCTGACAGCAGAGGTCTAGGAAGGGATAGATCGGTCTCTTGCTCCAATGGGAGATAATCTCCTAGCAGAGTGGTCTGGCAGTAGTCCTCTTTCTCCAGAAATGAACATGCAATAATTTAGTCGAGGAGCAATCGTACAACATTTTTTAAAGCTTGATGGCCACCATTTTGGCTTCTCTTTTCTTATTGGGTCAGAGTGGTAGCTTACTGGTTCAGTAGGGTGGTCTTCTCATAGGTGGCTTAATATGTCCACATCGCTCTTAATTAAGGCAGCATCAATCTTGTTCTTGACACGTGAAAAATGATTGCCTGACTCTGCTATTATAGCATGGAAAATCCTAAATAATCCCAACTAAATGAAAATCCTTATATTGTAGAAGTGTGTACAGTACTAGAGGAGAGACAAAGATCCGGCTAAAACTCTGACCCTTGTCTATCAATATTTATTGCTGAGCGCCGTTTCTTATCTAGCCCGAGGGCAGCGATATGCCAGCTTCTGTTCTTCTGCTTCGTCCTACCACCTCCTCTTACTCGCTCTAATAGCTCTGCAAATTGAGGCCCTACAGCAAATTTCTAAATCTCAATACAGCAAATATTATAGACCTTTGTATATTTGTTTTATTATTTAACCTTGGCGGCGGAGTAATGTTGCACAGTAGGCAAAGACCTCTCTCGACCGTTAAAATAACTTTGGACATTTTTTTATTGTCTTAAAGAGAACATGTGTTGCGATTCTTAACCCCCACAGAACTACACTATTCCATCAATCCATGTGTTCCATTGGGTACCTCAAGTCCAAATAGTAGCACAGTGCCAACCACTTCACTCCAGAATTGATCTAACTACCGCGCTGCAATTAAGTGACCATTAGATTCCAGGGTGACGTGTTCACCAGAGTTGAGTCCATTGATTGACATATCGCCTGACCCCCACCCACTTCCTTCCAGATTCCGCACCTGTGTAGTATATGCATTTGTTGGCACAGCAATACAGTGAGGCTGGAAAGGACAAGAGCGTACTGGGAGGAAAGCATCAGTTTATTAACAAGACTTTCATTTTGAAAGATTTTGAGTTTTTTCTAAATCTGTGATCGGTGCCCTAAATATTATAGGCAAAAAAAGAAAAAAAAATCCCCTGGACAGTAAATGGTATAGAAAAAGAAATGCTCTAATCTCACAGATCCACTATTGCTGCCATTTTGACTATGGCAGGTGCATTCTGCTTCCTGTTCCTGTCTTGACACAACAGGAAGTGGCTGGGATTGCCACTCGGCCAATCACTGGCCATTCATATTCTCCATACGACGCATCCTACTTGTCAACTAGATGTAAAACTTGGATTCCGATTGGAGTCTCAAATCCATAACTATTCCACGAGTGAATTAATATGCTGTATTCATCGCCGTTGGGTTGACATTGTACTTAGATGTTTGGTAGGCTGAATGTTAGGAATGGTGCGTATTTTCTAGAATATAAAGCATATATTAAATAATGTCTTAGTCTTTATTTTAAGCTTATAAAGAAAAAATAATAATAATAGAATGGCAGCCATATTTATCTCCTAGTTTTCGCAGAATCGGATGTAGCAGACAAATGGCTGTCATATTAATCTGATTGTGAGGATGTCTCTTCCCCAATGGACTTTGAGTGGTCTGACATATATACAGAAATCCAATGCGTTTCCATAGTCTGAGTCATAACCCCCTTTGCATCGTCCGGTCTCAGTACATAGACATGTTAATACCTGCTGATCTCTAAGGGAAAAGCTGCCAGATCCTCTGGATTTTTTCTAAGTGCTTCAGAGCGCTCATGTGGGATTATTTTGAGTGAATTTAATATCTCAATTGGTTTTAGGAATATAAAAAAGGTCGACAATCCCAGGGTAAACGATCTGTGTGGAATTTTCCGCTTAAATTTCTATACCTAATGAAAATGTGCTCGGTGTTGGAAGAACGGTATATTGCAGGGAGGCCTGGCTGCTTGGTCTGAAGAATTACATGTGCCATATTAGCCATTGCTTTGTACTGGTCTCTATCACACTTGCCTACTTTTGAAAAGTGACATCAGGAGAATCTGAGGACATATATTAGTATTATACGTATCATGACCCACCCATTTATGTAGCTAATTTGCCTCACATATGACCCCTTCATTCTACTCCAAAATGAATGCAGGCCCCAGATCAGACCCCCTCCCCTCCAAACAAATTCAGACAGACCACCAAAACAAGTGCAGTCTCCAGACCTGACTCCCCCCAAACAAATGCAGAGCTCAGACAGACTACTAAAACAGGTGCAGGCTCCTGACCAGACCTCCTAAATGTGTGCAGCCTACAGACCTCTTAAACAAATTCAGGCCCCAGACTACACACCCAAAACTAATGCAGAACCCCCTAAATATATTCAGCACTTTGCAGGGGAGATCTGCTTTTTTTTTTTTCCGGGTTTCATGGAAATTTAGAGTAGAGTAGTATGATCTCTTTTAAGGAGTATTGAAGATGCAGAACTGGTTGCACTATCATTTCTGGATGAGGGCCAGGTGCCACCCTTTAAGAATTGAGGAGGTCTCCAGTAGTCATATCTCCATCAGACACTTGTGGCATAAATGTCTGTTAGGGAAACCTCTTCCAGATATTGGTGTGATATACAGTGTGTCATAACCCCCACTTCTAGAAGAAGATTGAAAAGTAATACTTCATGCCAATGACTTTCAGCTGTTGAATAGTCAGTCAGTGAAATATGTTAACTGCCCAGCAATCTGTGTCCTCCCGACACCCCTCATAGCATGAAAATGGGATGTCACCCCTCTAGGAAACTATCATGACACACATCATTTCTTGTAGTAAAAGCAAGAATTTCACTTACTTTCTATAGGGAGGGTGATATGTTTGCAGCTTATTATTGGTCATGTCTGTGTTGTAGTTCTTGGCGTGTTTGGACAAGACGTGTAGGGAGGATGTGGCGTTTGGTTTATTTTTGCCTCCCTTTCCTTGTCAAAACCAGTTCTGTGGAATTGCCCTGTAGAACTTTCAGCTTTGAGTGAGAGTAAAATCCTTCTCCGCCTCATGGTTTCCTTGTTCTATCATCATTTGTATGTATTTACTGTAGCTTAATAAACTTGAGAAGGACGGAAACGACTGCAGATTTTCTTTCCTGGAGTCTTCCCTTCATGAGTCAGGTGTTATTTAGCGTCCATGTTATGGTCGCAATAGCAGGACCATTAGTGTTTCTCCTACACTGAAATCACCGTAGGGTCTTTTGGCAATCTAAGTCCAAGTCAGTGGAACCACAGGAGGTTCTAGGCATTGTGACCATATTTTGTTGGCTTCACAGAACTGAAAAAAATGCAGATGTCCTCAGTGTACAAAACATTTTTATTTTTTTTATGTCTTCTGTGACTTGATATGATCACTTGAAATTGCAGGCCCTGGGCTAGACTCTGCCCTACTAATAGTTTCTGATGACCTGCTTTTTGTCAAGTTCAGTCATGTCATGGATATTTTATGTGACTTTACATCACATACACCTTTGCCACCAAACCTGTTCAGATGTAGACATTGATGTAGAAGGTGATTTACAGCCAATCTATTTGACAACACTGATATCAGAGGGGAACATAAAATATTAGTTGGAATGTCTTAACACTTATGGGAAAGGTAACCCATGGGGTCATCCTCTCATTCTCCATGCAGTTATGTGTGGCCATTACTTTGGGGTCCTTTCCATTAGTGTTTGACGTAAAGATCATTTAAAGGGGGTTGTCTGGTTTACACATCCCATTTTGAAATGCCCTTGTCAGCACACTTATCTAGAATGGAAAGTGGCTACAAAAGTCTTAAGTTCTGGAGGACCCACCACAATTGCATGCTTAACAACTTTTTGATTGTGGTGTCTAATGCTTCATTTCTGCTATGGGGGGCACCGCAGGGAAATTAAAGAGGTTGTCATCTAGGACTTTGGCATATTTCTTGGATATGCCAACAGATTCAAATAGGTGTGGGTCCCATCTATGAGACCCACACTTATCTCCAAGAAGAGTCTCCAAAAGTTAAGCAGAAAGCACCATGCGTGCGCGGCGCCTGGCTATTTTTGGAAATCCCATGGAAATGAATAGAGAGCATGCCACACAAGCACAGCCACTGCTTAGTTCTATGGGACAGCCAGAAATGGCCATGTCAGTGCTCGGCTATTTTCAGAACTCCCATAGAAATGAATGAAGGGTGGCCGCACAAACGCAGCTGCTCTCTGCTCATTTTGGGTAATCACCCACATGTGGGACCCCCACCTATCTGGCAATAATGACATATCCTAGCAAAATACCACCAATTTCTTAGATTAGGCAACCCATTAAGCACTTTCCCCACCGATTTAAAGCTGATGGCTATGACTCCCAGAAGCGGGGCACTTTGCAAACCACTTATCATTGGATGACCCTTCTGATAAAAAGTGGACACTTTCTTTATTTCATAGTCCTGTTAATGACCAATCTACGTGGTCACTTTGACTCCTCATCCTGCAGCACAGGATGGTCAAATAACCTTATTAATATGTCTATCTGCATGGAAAAAAAAAAACATTTTTTTTTTTCCAATTTAATTTCCTAGTCCTTTGTGAAGAGTTTCTCCCGTTAGAATGGCATTTTTCTGTGTCTGCATTTTGACGAGATGTCCTTGATGTGTAATAGAAAGTGATAGGAATACATCCAAGCTCTTTGCCTTTATGGAGAATACTTAGTGTTTAACTTTTTAATGGTAAATTGCTTGAGAAAGTAATAAAAAATGAATTCCCCAGCTGCTGTGGGGTTTTAGGTTTTAATTAGTTTTAGATGTATGTTGATCGGCTTTGATAAACTAGTAAAGAAATGCTTCACATTTGAAACTCACGTTTAACCTTTTCCCATCATCTGAAGAACACAATTGAGGATGAGCGGGGTCTGGGGTGTTTCGCTGCTAATTCAATCTTAATTGCGTTTGGCAGCGTCTCACATTAGATCAGTGTAGAGCAGTGGCCTCTGACCTGGAACCCCCTAGCTGTTGTAAAACTACAACTCCAATCATACCCTTACAGCGAATGGCTATCAAGTCATGATGGGCATTGAGTATTGGAATTGCTGAAGAGTAACAGGTCAGAGGCCAATGTAAGGTAATGACCTTGGTCTGCACCCCCTTCTCCAACTCCGCAGACTTCGGTCTGACCGAAGTGGGAAGGGAATAACAGTGTCTGTTCCATGTGCCCTTCTATTACTGCTTCTAGAAGCCCTATCAACTATCCATTAAGAGGATTATCTCATCTGATCACCTAATTCATGTGTCCTGTTAGGGCCCATTTACAACATGGGCATAGGTGACCATACGGTCATGCGAATGAGTCCTTAGGTCTTAAGGATATCACAAAGGAGGACTGAGTGTTCCTGGACATCTCCTTAGGAGACAGAGCAGACTCTAACAAGCAGAAGCTCTGCTCCTGGTAGGCCTGACTTTGTCCTGTAGAGACTGCTGCCAGGGAATTCTGTAGCTGGCCTTATCTTACCCTGACAAATGAAAATCTTTGGAAATTTGGTATGTTCTTGTATTAAAAGGATTGTCTGATATGTCACCAGATGAGCAGCCAGTAAAGGTCTCCAGTGAGGGTCTGCATGGTGTAGACTGGGGTCATATGTATCATTGAGGTTGGCCTTGCTGTTGTAGAGTGCAGGATTTCGACTAGCACTAATTTGCTGCTTCTTGTAGTACAGATTTAATATCTTGAAATTGTTATATTAGGGGTAGCATTGTCCCAGTTTATGCAACATTTATGATGCCCCAAAGTCCACCAAGCCCCCATGCCGGATAGTTCATGGTAGTCCTATAGAAAATGGGACTGTAGGCAGGTTTGTGGGTATATGTGTACAAGAGATATACCCTTTTTATATGTCAAACTTTAATGACTTGGATGGTGACCTCAAAGCTAAAAAATTTATATTTGGGGTGCAGGGAACTTTGAAAAGAGCTGTACTTCACCCTCAGCCTGCTTCACTCAGGGTAGGTTGTGTTAGGACACATGGTAGTTACTACCAGGAATGTGCTTTCTGTTAGTCCACAACACCTTATTGTTGGCGTATTTACTGGAATGAGATGTAGTTATTCTTTATAGTTCCTGTTGAGGTTGTGGTATTTTTAGATATGAAAATATTCAGATGCAACAAGCAATTTCAGATTTTATTGTGTCATGGTCTTTGTGTGCTGATATGACCTTCAGGTTTGCTTTTCAGTTTTTGTCATATTGGAGTTGACATAGTATAGTGTATTTGTGTGTGACATATACTATCTACGCTACTATAATACATCTGGATCTGACATGGAGAAATTTTACCAAGGTCTAGGAACATCTATCGACGCACTAGGGCTGTGCTCGCATTGTAATCAGAGACGTGCCAGCCTGGCCAATCCACATCACTTGAGATTTTCCCTCTCCCCAGTAGTCTGATTAGAGCTTTGGTGGGTAGTTCTTAGGAACCCTCAGTAAGTCTTTTCCAGTAGGAAAAATAAAATTGTTGTCTCTGCCCCCTTCTAGTAATAGAGGGTTCTGCAATCTACTTCTCCAGTTAGAGCAGCCCTCTCTCCACCTTCCCTTGTAGTCACAGCAGAGCTCTTCTACACGTCCACAGTAGTTTGATGTCAAATTTAAAGAGTTATCCGTTAAGATTGTTTAAGTTTATTTTGGAAACCATCTTCCTTCAAGACAACTGACCGTTAAGTTTTAGATATTTTACAGGCAGGCAAGGCTGATGGGGAAACCTGTATGCAATTCATTGAATATAGGGCATTCCAGAGTCCCACTCAAGGAGGATAATTAGATAGTTGAGCAGCCAGAGATTTTAAAAAGGGTGGAAAGAAAATAAAATAAAAAAGTTGTGACTTTTTATACAGTGATTAAAATATATTTGCATAAATCGAGAAACTCCCTTTAAGGGGTTTTTCTAGTTGTCCAAAGAAAAGAGGGCAGAATAGGTTAAAATTATTTAAAAAAAAATAAACCCTTTCCAATACTCTGTTGCTGCCGTTCCAACGCTGCTTTTGTCTCTGCTCCTCAGCACTTCCTGGGCTCCACATGCAGGAAATGGCTTGGATTGTGGGCCACCACTCTGGCGGAGTGACAAGTCCAAGCCATTTCCTGTGTGCTGGAACGGCAGTAGCAGGGGATCGGTGAGGTGTGAGTGTTTTTATATTTAACCCATTCTGCCTTTTTTTTTTATTTCCTTGAAAGATCTGTAATCTCTAAAATAAAAGTGTTGTTGACTTTATCATGTACTTCCCTGCTTGAAATGTACTTTTCTAGCCAGGTAACAAGGCAAAGTGGCTTTAAATTGTACTTGTACCCCAGGCTCCTAATAAAAGAAAAGTATCCGATGGAGAAGTCTTTTAAACAATAACAAATAACCGCTTTGCTTTTTATGGGCATTATTAATTTATGCAGTTTTTCATTGCAGTTCTTAATTGAGCAATTAGTAGTCATGAGCCATCACAGAAATCCATGTACAAGCTTTTGCTTTGAAGATAAGGGACCATTAAGTCCTTGCCTATCGGTAGCACCGGCATCGGGGGAGGGGTGTGGAGTCGGAGGAATCTGCACAGGTGTGCGCAGGTATTCCCGGGGCCAGATGTCATTACCTGCTGTGGTGGAAATTTCATCCACCTGGGATTCAGGGATTAAGTATTGGATTGCAACCATTTGCTCAAATTTCATTTCCTAAACCTTCTACAAGAATGTCTTTTTTGTTCTGAGAGCGGGGCGGAGGCGAGCGGAGCTGGTTGTCTTATGTGACAAAGACCCTGATTGTGCCTTCCAGTTTACAGATGGAGCCAAATGCTGGTATTACAAGTGTGGGCATGGAGATAGGAGGCAAAGAGGAGCAGAGGCCCACGGCCACATGGAGCCCCCCCTCCACTAAGTGCAGGCAAACGTGGTGTTAATTTAAAGGATCCATACCATAAATGTGGATTTGCTGCACTGTTCTAACAAGTTTCAAGAACACTTACTTGACTTGGCCCATTATGCAAAACGGGTCATGAAGGACCCTAACAGAGCAGTCATGAATCCTGGTGAACCTTTTCCTTTTTGGATCCTGTAAAAAAAAAATGGTGGCCAAGATGCCAATATTCAGAGCCAAGTCTTCTGATCCTGTTCTGTCAAGTGGTTAAATGTTTGTCATTAATTGACTTGGAAGACCTTGAAAAAGGAGCCATTTGACCCCTCTTTAAAATCATTTTACACGCCGGACAGCCCATTTAAAGGGTTTCTCCAGGTTCAGAGCTGAATCCAGACATATCCCCGTTTTCACCCAGGCATTTCTTGCTCCGATGCTCTCCTTTGCCCTGCGCATGAAATGCTCCGATGCTCACATCACAGGGGTTGCCTGGATAAAAACGGGGATATGTCTGGGTTCAGCTGTGAACCCAGACACCCCCTTTAAATGGGATATACTCTACAGCCGGGATCAGCAACCTTTGGCACTCCAGCTGCTGTGAAACTACAACTCCCAGCATGCAAACATGTTTGGCTGTTCTTCTAACTCCCATAGAAGTGAATGAAGCATTCTGGGAGTTGTAGTTTCTGAACAGCTGGAATGCCGGAGGTTGCTGATCCCTGCTCTACAGCATAATCTTAATGTCTCCCATTTTACTATTGATGTTTGTTGAAAAGGTTGAAAATCCTCTTTAATGAGGATTTTTTTGTATTATCCTGCAGTATACCGTACATATTCCCCCCCCCCCCCCCCTTCATGGCATGCACAACATAAGGCAAATCCGTGTTAAAATTATCAGTGTGACATTCACGCCGCATAAACCAGCGACTGACTGAAGTGTACATAGATTATAACACTGCGTTATCGGATTACATGCGCAGTATTATAACAGATCCAAAATTACGCTCAATAATGAAATAATTACAATTCATTGATACCATCTAGCTACTCTGTGAAATAAATTGATGTCCTTGGCAGACAATATTTGAATCTGTATACAGAATCCATGCCTCCTGGGGCCTATGTTGGGCACGGCCTCCCATTTAGTAGTAGTTTGTTTTATTGTAGATCTACCATTACCTATCGCTGCCCCTAGTGGACAGTTTGTATTATGATTTTTTTTTATTTTTTTTTATATGTATTCTCCAGTTTTCAAGTTTTCAGATTTAACACTTAAAGAAGACCCTGGCCTTGTACAATTCTTATACGGCAACATATTTGAAGTCCCTTTGGTTTTGTATTATTAAGACGCCAGCACTCTATGCGCCGCTGCCTCATTCCTCGTAATATGGACTTTTGTGGAACGTGCCACAACGTCATATGAATTCAACATGGATCCCCCAATACAGCCATCAGGCTACAGCTTATATACCTTAACAATAGACAAAGCCGTCAGAGGAGATAGGATCTGCCCAGGTTTGCACCCCCTCCTTTGTTTCAGGGCGGTGAGAACCTGAGTAGGACTTCCTCGACAGAGGAACCTCTTTATTACCAACCAGTGGGGTGAGGCCACAGGTTCATCACTTTGATGTTATGACTGCATATGATCGCTATAGGCTGTGTTCTGTTGTGTGTTAAGGCTGTGTTCCCATGTGTGTATTCTGTAGTTTTGACAGCAAATAGAGCTGTATGTAGACACCTTGCCATAGCCAAATGGACCTCATTATAGCGAGTGGAGCCTGTTGTGCAATAGATCTGGTGCCATGCCTCGTGTAGATGTGTACATAGCTTAGTATGATGATGACCACACTGTAGCATGGTCATAGATACATTTGCTGCATTCTTCTACGTTTTATACAGGTCCTCAGATTTAAATCGGCTATTTACTAGAGCCCATGGTAGACCGGCAGTGCCTGCTGCCCTCATAATAGATGAGCCACAATTTGTTGTCATGTCTCTTTACCCGTGCAGTGCTAAGTTGCTCTTGGCAGTAGAACAAATAGAATATATTACGGCGTTCTATGAGCGTGGCTCCTCGCCTGAAACCAGCAGAAACTATTAACGGTGAGATATTTTATAGCTGTTGATGGCTTCCTTTGATTAGGAATTAATTGGCTTGTGCTGGATTGACTGTAAATAATGCACCTGCTTCCGAGAAACCACATGGCGCTGAATGGAGTTGTTGATTTTTTAAAACCTTTTGTCTTTTCGTTCAGATTCACATGTTCTTGGTTGCAAATGGATACAGCGATTTGGAACCGCTAACTTTCCAGCTCTTGTTCTATCAGCTTCAGATTTCTGACATCATCCATACTCGAGAGACGTTGTATAATACGATGGTTGGCCTTCCAGTGGCCAGGGCAAGACAATACGTTGCACCTTGTCGGGCATGGTTGGCCTTCCAGTGGCCAGGGCAAGACAATATGTTGCACCTTGTCGGGCATGGTTGGCCTTCCAGTGGCCAGGGCAAGACAATATGTTGCACCTTGTCGGGCATGGTTGGCCTTCCAATGGCCAGGGCAAGACCATACTTTGGACCTTGTCGGGACGAGCAAGGCTTGCAGCAGTTTTTTGGATTAAAGGGGATGTGTCATCAGAAAATAACATGCTGTTTAATTCACTTTTTTTTTTATATCTAACATACTTTTAGATACTTTTAGATTTTTTTAAATTTCCCATGTCACCTTTTATATTTAAGCTAAAACCAAAAATGTTGCAGTTTTCGCGCTGGCCATTGTCTAATAACTGGCCCCACTTCTTGGTCTGTACAGATCACTTAACTGCAGTTATCTGCTTATCTGTCATTCTAATTCTGCCTGTAATGCTATCGCATCTATGTATAGTTGAGGCAGAACCTGCCATTTACAATAGGTGATTGTCAGAGCTTATCTATTCTTTACTTGTACAACGGCCTCTGCACAGGTCACAGAGCATGCTTAGAATTTTTTTAGAATTTTTTTTAATGCTGTTAAGAACAGCTCAGGCAAGATGGCCGCCATCATAATCGTGTTTAGAAAATAAAATAAATCTGCAATCAGAAAATAAAAACAGATTAGAAAAAGACATGTTAGGGTACTTTCACACTTGCGGCAGAGGATTCTGGCAGGCAGTTTCGTCGCCGGATCTGTCAAACCGTATGCAAACTGATCCTGATCCGTCTTACAAATGCATTGAATTTTTTTTCACAATTTTCGCGGTCTGAGCATGCACAGACCGCAATGCCGAATCAGTTTTGTCAGAACACTTGGGGCCGGATCCGGCATTAATGCATTTCAATGGGAATAAATGCCCGATCTGCAAGTGTTCCGGAATTTTGGCCGGAGATAAAACTGTAGCATGCTGCGGCATTATCTACTTCTGAAAAGTCAAAAAGACTGAACTGAAGACATCCTGAACGGATTACTCTCCACTCAGAATGCATGGGGATAAAACTGATCAGTTATTTTCCGGGATTGAGCCCCTAGGATGGAACTCTATGCCGAAAAAGAAGAACGCTAGTGTGAAAGTACCCTTACTACGTTTTTAACGGGCATATAACATTTTTAGTGACTAATTTCCTTTAAAACGTTGCACAATGTGAAAAGTTATAAATTGTGGATTTTTTCTTTTCTTGCTGTGCTGCGCAAAAGTTGAGAAAGTGGTTGTGGTTTACTCTGAGGGGAGGCATGACCTGCAGCTTTTAAAAGTTTAATACTTAATTGAGAAAATGTATCTGGGACTTTAAGTCCAAAATGTGACAAATTTATCGAGGTGTCCACCTTTTAAAGGGAATCGGTCACCAGCGACCTCAAGCTGTTTGCATAGACACATAGCTGTGGTTCAGTGGTTGAAACGCTGTTTTTTTTTTTTGTTGCTCTGAGGCTCCGTTCCCAAGTTATACTTTTTCTTAATATGCAAATTCGATTTTTGGTGCAATGAGGGCGGCATCATTGCTCTTGTTGCATCCAAGCTCTGCTCCTTTGTGCAGCCAGTCCCTCCCTCTCTGCTTTCATGGATGGAGCCAGGCAGCAGCAAGGGAGACGCTGGCCACAGAATGTCGTGGAGTTTGTGTATCAAGAGCAATGGGGACGCCCTTGTTGCACCAAAGGCCTAATCTGCCTATTCAGAAAAAGTATAACTCTGGAACGGAGCCTTGAATCAACAAAAGAAAAACGGGTGAACCACAGCTGTGTGTCTATGCAAGCAGCTGGATAGAGGGGCCGTTGGGGACCTTCCCTTTAAATAAATTTGGCACAAAGCGCGCCCACAAAATGGCACTTGTGGTAATTCTGGTATTGAGATCCGTTCTGATTTTGCACATCAGGATGCATCCGTTCCGTTAGGATGCGGTTGTGTGAAATCAAAACGAAAAAAAAAACAAAAAAACGGATCCATCACTAAATACGTTGAAAGTCAATGGGTGATGGATCAATTTATTTTTTTAGGCTCTGGATCCGTTTTTAGGACACAAAACGTAATGCTGCCGGAACGGAAGGCATCCTGATGGGATCTCTTTCCATTCATAATGCATGGGGACTAAACTGAAAGCTTCTCAATATCGGAAAACCACAAACGCAAGCGTGAAAGTAGCCTTAAGTCTGCCCCCATGTCTGTAGAACATCTGAGCGGTATAGTATGTGAAGGCGTAGTATGACCCTTCTGTACAATGCATGAGCGCCAAGACTTGATCGACACGACTTGGAAATTGCTTGTGACTTTTGCATGATCAGTTTCTATCAACTTTCGGGCGTGACTCTAGCACCGAAGCAACGTGACCATCAAATGATTTATCTTGTGAAATCTGCAGGACGGCATGTCAGGCTCTCGCCCTGATTAGTAGTCCAAGCGGTTTCCTGCTAATCTTCCTCCTCCTCATGTATGATTTGTATGGTCTCCGTTAGCTGAGAGCTATGACCTCTGACTGCAGCCTTGAGGAAAAAGTCATATGCTTTCTTGTGATCACTATAGGCGGATGTAGCAGAGCTGAGTTGGCTATATTAAACCAACTTCTAGTCGGAACCGTAAATAACGAAACCTTGTGTCCACATTGTGTGGACGAATGACTTCCGTTTGTGTTCCTTATGTCTTCAAAAAGTCTGCAAAAAACTGAAGGAAAAAAAAGAGGAAAAAAAAAATTATTAATTCATAGTTGTCAAGGAAATACAAAAAACGGATGACATACGGAAACCATTCCGTATATCATCCGCAATTTGCGGATCCTTTGACTTGAATGGGGCTGCGGGCCGATCTATGCGGACAGCAGTAGTACAAGCTTCATATTTTTGCGGACTAGAAATGCAGAAACACGGATGCGGACAACATACTGAATGTTGTCGGCACATTTTATTTACCTATAGGAATGAATGGCTCCGCATCTATTCCACAAAATGCGTAGCGGATGCGGATAAAATGATACGGTCGTGTGAATATACCCTTGTGCTGCAAAAGTCTGATCTGACCTATTAAGCTGCTCGTTGTTTTCCAGACACGTGGCGTAAATAGTGTTTATTGTCCTATTTTCCGGTCTATACATTAAATATAAATTATACGTAAACGTATTTCTCTATTCGCCAAGCTATGGCCTCCAGCCGGGGCTGTCTGTCACGTTTGTTGTGGCCTTTCAAGAACCGTACAATTATTTCATGGCGTACTGGTTGTATATGCTGCGAGAGGGGGAGGGTTGAGGACCTGGTAAGTGCTATGTAAATGAGTTTAATATATTCTTATAGTAATGTTTGGTTTTTTTTGCTGTGATTTACAACTTTGCGAGAGATCTCTAAATATGAAGGGCAAATTCA
Organism: Bufo gargarizans; assembly: GCF_014858855.1. NCBI lineage: Eukaryota > Metazoa > Chordata > Amphibia > Anura > Bufonidae > Bufo > Bufo gargarizans. The sequence continues at coordinate 36,501,577 of NC_058084.1, forward strand.
TGACATTTCTCTTAAGATCGTCCTCTTTGTGTGTAGTGCAGGTTGAAAAATACTAGTTCCATCCATAACGTTAGGTACTGTCATATGGCTCTGAATACATATACTGTTAGGATGTATTATTATACTTTTTATTTAAATTCAACAATATCAAAACATTTAAAGGGCATCTGTCAGCAGTTTTGTACCTATGACACTGGCTGACCTGTTACATGTGCGCTTTGCAGCTGAAGGCATCTGTGTTGGTCCCATGTTCATATGTGTCCACATTGATGAGAAAAATGTAGTTTTAATATATGCAAATGAGCCTCTGGGAGCAACGGGGGCGTTACCATTACACCTAGAGGCTCTGCTCTCTCTGCAGCTGCCAAATCCTCTCCACTTTGATTGACAGGGCCAGGTATGATGATTTTTTCAGTGCCTGGTCCTGTCAGTTAAAGTGGAGAGGGCACAGCAGTTGCTTAGAGAGCAGATCCTCTCGGTGTAATGACAACGCCCCCGTTGCTCCTAGAGGCTCCTTTGTATTAAATATTAAAACCTTAATTTTCTCAGCAATGTGGACACACATGAATGTGGAACCAACACAGATGGCTTCCGCTGCCAAGCGCACATGTAACAGGTCAGCCAGTTTGATTGGTACAAATCTACTGAGAGATGCCCTTCAAGTCCCACCCCTTGGAAATTTGCCTAAACTTTGCCCTTTTTTTGTGGGATTGTCCTGGTTTGTGGGACTGGCCTATCAAAGTCGCAACCGCTGGCATCTATCTATTACGTTGGTACAGAATTGTGTGACACTTAGAGCCCTCTCTGTGGGCACCCGCACCTATCGCGTACCAATATGCCTTAGACTTTCCTTGCCAATCATCAGCGCAGGGCGTGCTATGAACGGCACAAGCAGCACACTGAATGTAGGCAGGATATTATAGCTAGATGATAAAGTATGTGGAAGATATACTATACTGGACGGTAGTATTTAGGGTAAATTGCCGTGTTGGCACTTTGCGATAAATAAGTGGGTTTTGGGTTGCAGTTTGGGCACTTAGTTTTTAAAAGGTTCTCCATCCATCGCATAGGGTCTCGTAACCAATGGATACACTTCTATAACGCTTTACTGTTCCGCCATATGCCTCTATCAGATACTGTATGAAATATATGACGTAGAAGCATTAATGATGACTGTGATGCAGCGGTACGGAGCGTCATATGGCGGCACACAGAGTATGTTAGTACTGACCAAAAGGAGCTATGTAGACCAGGTGCATCCCGCATACTTCTGAGGTCCTCTAAATCAGTGGTCCTCAACTCCAGTCCTCAGGGCCCACCTACCAGTCATGTTTTCAGGATTTCCTTAGTATTGGGCAGCTGATATAATTAGTGTCCATCCATCAGGATTTACCACAGGTATACATTCTGTGGGATACTCCTAAATCCTGACCGGCAAGTGGGCCCTGAGGGCTGGAGTTGGGGAACCCTGCTCTAGATCACAGGAGATGGAGTTTGGATACAGAATATATCAGTAGTTTGGAGTACCCTCAGTGCCCGGTTATTTTTAAAAAACTTTTATTTATTTCCGGATAGACAGCTTTTAGTCCAATTTGTGTCAATGGTTGGAAATGATGGAATTGTTGACTAGACAGAGTCAGAACTTGGGGCATTGATTTTGTCTGTTGCTAGATGTAAGCCATGTTCCGTCAATGTTTTTGTGGTCGTGGATTAATTCTGTCTACAGAGTGGATTTGCTTTTAGGCTGGTTTATTGTAATAGTTTGTTTTTGCTTTTTACATTAGGAGCATAAGCAGAGAATTATGTATTATTGAGTCTTAAGACATGGAAATATTGTCTGCCTACATTGATCAATGAGAATATTAATTTACTGTAAGTTTTTGTAGTCATTGAAATGACTACGTATAAAGCTGAGTGTATGTATATGTGTGTGTGTGTGTGTGTGTGTGTGTGTGTGTGTGTGTGTGTGTGTATGTCCGCTAAAGGAATCTTCACCGTTGCATTTACAATCACGAAATTTGGCACACAGGTACATCGGGTGTCCGGGAAGGTTGGTGACAGCGCTGAGACCCCGGCTGTTACACACAGCCAGACACCCAGGGTCAATGCCGAGGGGGGGGGGGGGTCCTGTGACCCCCCTATCGGCGATCGCTGCAAACCGCAGGTCAATTCAGACCTGCGGTTTGCAGCGCTTTCTGCAGTTTCTGATCCGCGGGGATCAGAAACTTTAAAATGCCCAAAATAAAGATTTTTCAGTGCGGGAGGCAGGCGGTGCGGCAGGCGGAATCGCGATCCCACGCCCGCCACCTCTTGAATATTCATTGGTGTCCAGTGGTTATACCAGAGTGTCAGCACATTGCTGACACTCTGGTATAAACGGCTGACATCTGTGCTGCGATGTCAGCCGTTTAACCCTTTCCATACCGCGGTCTGTATGGACCGCGGTATGGAAAAGGTTAACAGTCAGGGAGCTCCCTCCCTCTCCCATCGGGGGGCTGCTGTGCCTTTGCAGCCCCCAGACAGGACCCCTCCTTCCCCGTCTGCTGAGTTGTGGCAGACGGGGAAGGTTCCCATGGCAACAGGACGCCTTTATATATAAATTTATTTATTTTTAAGACTATAGGACACACTGGACCATAAGACGTACATTTTTCATCAGACCTCAGATCAGACCCCCCAATCCCCATCAGACTCCCAAATAAGATCATCAGACTCCCAAATATGACCCCAAATCCTCATCAGACTCATCAGACTTCAGATCTTACCCCTCGTATTCATCAGACCCCAACTCCCCATCACACCTCAGATCAGATGACCATTCCTCATCACACGCTGATTCCTCATCAGACCTCAGATCAGACTAAATAAATGAATGAGCAAACCTCTCCTGCTCCGGATGGCACCTCCACAGTGCAGATTCAGCGCGTTCTTACTGCACTAACCTCTCCCTGGTCGTCTTCTAGAGCCAATATGCACTGTTACCTGGCATCACAGAGCGTCCGATCATAGTCTCCTAGTGTGCGAGGTCAGGACACAGTGCAGGGGGGCACCTGGAGAACACCTGGAAGTGATGAGTACAGCTACTTTCACACTAGCGTTTTTTGCTGATCCATCATAGATCTGCAAAAACGCTTCCGATACAATGTATTATGTCTTCTATAGCCATGACTGATCCGTCTTGAACACCATTGAAAGTCAATTGGAGACAGTTCCATTTTCTATTGTGTCAGAGAAAACGGATCCGTCCCCATTGACTTACATTGTGTGCCAGGACGGATCTGTTTGGCTCCGCTCCATCAGACGGAGAGCAAAACGCTGCAGACAGCGTTTTGGTGTCCGCCTCCAGAGTGGAATGGAGACTGATCGGAGGCAAACTGATGCATTCTCAGCAGATCATTTTCCATTCAGAATGCCTTAGGGCAAAAATGTATACGTTTTGGACCGCTTATGAGAGCCCATGACAGATGTCACAAACGGAAAGCCAAAACGTTTGTGACAAAAAAAATCCTTGATGGGGCGCGACTAAGGCCGGGCGCCCAGACTACACAGCGTCATAGCAACCAATGACTCTGTGCCCTCCGGGTGTCAGGAAGAGGGCAGGCTGGGCTTTCACAGAACGTGCGTCTGTGGTTTAAGTGTGGCCCGGCCTTAGGGGAGCAGAGATGATGGAACAAGGGGGAGTGGAGCTGACCGCACTGGGGTGGGGGAGTGGAGCTGACGGCACTGGGGTGGGGGAGTGGAGCTGACGGCACTGGGGTGGGGGAGTGGAGCTGACGGCACTGGGGTGGGGGAGTGGAGCTGACGGCACTGGGGTGGGGGAGTGGAGCTGACGGCACTGGGGTGGGGGAGTGGAGCTGACGGCACTGGGGTGGGGGAGTGGAGCTGACGGCACTGGGGTGGGGGAGTGGAGCTGACGGCACTGGGGTGGGGGAGTGGAGCTGACGGCACTGGGGTGGGGGAGTGGAGCTGACGGCACTGGGGTGGGGGAGTGGAGCTGACGGCACTGGGGTGGGGGAGTGGAGCTGACGGCACTGGGGTGGGGGAGTGGAGCTGACGGCACTGGGGTGGGGGAGTGGAGCTGACGGCACTGGGGTGGGGGAGTGGAGCTGACGGCACTGGGGTGGGGGAGTGGAGCTGACGGCACTGGGGTGGGGGAGTGGAGCTGACGGCACTGGGGTGGGGGAGTGGAGCTGACGGCACTGGGGTGGGGGAGTGGAGCTGACGGCACTGGGGTGGGGGAGTGGAGCTGACGGCACTGGGGTGGGGGAGTGGAGCTGACGGCACTGGGGTGGGGGAGTGGAGCTGACGGCACTGGGGTGGGGGAGTGGAGCTGACGGCACTGGGGTGGGGGAGTGGAGCTGACGGCACTGGGGTGGGGGAGTGGAGCTGACGGCACTGGGGTGGGGGAGTGGAGCTGACGGCACTGGGGTGGGGGAGTGGAGCTGACGGCACTGGGGTGGGGGAGTGGAGCTGACGGCACTGGGGTGGGGGAGTGGAGCTGACGGCACTGGGGTGGGGGAGTGGAGCTGACGGCACTGGGGTGGGGGAGTGGAGCTGACGGCACTGAGGGGGGGGGGGGGGGAGACAGGCTTTCACGGAATATGCGTCTGTGGTTTAACTGTGTGGCCCGGCCTTAGGGGAAGGATGGCACAAGGGGGTGGAGAGCTGAAGGCACTGGGGTGGGGGACAGCTTATGACACTGGAGAGTGGAGCTGATGGCACTGGGGTGGGGGAGAGCTGATGGCACTGGGGGAACTGATGCACTTGGGCTGATCGCACAGGGGGGAATGAAGGGTGTTGGGGACTGATGGCAGGGGGTCTGATAAGATAAAGGAAAACAGTCTATTAATTCATTTTTTCTTATTAGAGTACTCGATTTATTGTAAAAATAATCGGTAGAATACTCGATTGCTAAAATAATTGTTAGCCCTACAGCCAGCAGCAGGAGCACTATATTCACCGCTCCCCGATACTTTTGTGTACTAATGAGCGGTTCCATAATAGAAGTGCTCATTACTATTCGCTTGATAAGATTTACTGACTTTTTCACCCCTCTTTTTGGGGAATTTTTTTTTCATATAGCGAAAAATATGGTATATTCTCCAGTTTTCAGCATGGTTCCTGATTAACCGACTCATTTTTCATAAAGCAATCACGGTTATTTGGACAAGTAAAACTTTTGAGCACATTCAGCCCTCCAGCAAAAGTACAGTCTTACGGTGCCAGTCACGTCTCTGTTTCCAAAATGCTCTCACCAAACATTTCAGCTGCCAGTAACGGGGAGATACACGTCTGAACAAGGTCTTTTTTTGAAGCTTTCAGTTTCCTTGTTTGAGTTTTGTGCATAATTCAAGAAGTAACAACATTTTTTTCAGAATTGTTTGTTCTACTATCGTTCTACTCAGAGATTTTCTTGAAGATGGTCAGTATCTTGGATTAGTCAGAAATATGGACCTCAGCCCGGCTCCCTCAATGACCCCCTCAAACACTTATTGACTAAATTGCTGCTCTGTTGCTTCCTGCACATGACTGTATCCATTTTGCAGAAAATACGGATGCGGTCCATGTGCATCCTGCACTTTTCACCACCCCCATTGTCCACAAATCGGAGAAGAATATGACATGTTCTTTAATTTGCGGTAAGACCAAACAGATTACATCCGTGTGTCGTCCGCATTTTTTGTGGCCCCATCGAAATGAATGGGTCTGCATTTGATCCTCACCGAAAATTTGTCGTGTTCATGAGCCCTACAATTCACTTTGAAGAGTTTTTCCTAACTTCTGCCATATCTACCTAGAAAGCCCCTGTGTTTACCACAAAAACCTGTAATTTAAAGCCGCAATAAGCCTTGATTATAGCCATTCGATAACAGTGCCTGTATAATCTGTAGAAGCTAAGAAGAGTTGTAATTAACCATTTCAGAATATGATGGTTTAGATCCAATTACTTTAATGGGAAAAGATTAAAATGATCCCCGTCCCTTTTAATCCTTTTGTGGTTTAAGACTGCACAAATCTCATTTAAATATAAGCTCTTCTCTATATTTACCCAGTGATGAGAACGGAGTAACGTATGCTTGTGAAATCTGAAAAGTCTGGACCTAACGTAAATATTAGTTTCTTGAGCAGATTGTAGGAACCGTCCCTATATGGGTGAGGTAGAGAGAGATGAAAACTTGTAGAAGTCTAAAGTTCTACCAAATTAGTTATTTACACAATTTTGTGTATTAGGACAATGTAGACCGTTGATTTGAGGTAGACTAAACTTTTTGTAGGCTCCTGTTTTTCTGCTTGCAGTAATTAACAGTTGGACTGAACGAAGTAGCTCTTCCTCCTGTACCAGCAGGAAATCCCAGCAATCTCAAAATATCAATTGGCTACATCATTGTCTCCCTTTGTTTCAAATATTCCTCCTCGTCTCATTTCAGTGGCGTAACTCGAACTGACTGGGCCCCACAGCAAATCTTTGAACAGAGCCCCCCTTAATGCAGACGTTAGACCAAACACTGTGTCTAGGCACGCACTACTGTGACCTGATGTCTCACAGCGTCCGGTCATAGTGTGCTCCTATGCACATTACGTCCCATCCTGAAGCTGTGTCCTGCCTGGACTTAGTGCAGCACAGGTTTCCAGAGAAGTCCAGGGAGCGGTGAGTAATAGCAGTGTTAGGACTAGGAGCACCATACTTACTGCTCCCTGGGCTCTTAATAAAATAAATCCATTTGTCCTCCTTCCAGGCCCCTTCCCGAGTTCAGGCCCCATAGCAGCCGCTTCCCTTGCTTCCATGATGGCTACGCCTCTGTCATTGTATTTATTTTTTGGTAGCTTGCGTTCAAGACCAGGATTAATTTTGAAACCTTGGAAATCCAGATTATTCAAAAACTGCTTTACTTTATATCCAGTGGGCTGTATTCACACATCAGTCACATTGAGAGTTTATATATTTATATATTGCAGCAGTTTAACTCATTTCCAGCAAAACTTATCATGTGATTTGACTACACTCATACACACCATTTCATTGTATTTAAAGGGATTGTATTGTATAGTTTTCATACCAGGCCCTGGATCTGAATACGTTTGTAATTGCATGTAATTAAAAATTTAGCATAGCCACTGAGCTATTCAGTAAAATGTATCTGTATAGCGCCACCTGCTGTTTGTTTTTCTTATTTCTTTGTCCGGCACAATGAGATGGCCGCACATGCTCAGTTTCATCATTCAACTGCCTCCTGATAGGGAGAGCATGGACACGCGCCCTCAGCTTCAGCAGAAAAGATATAAATCTAGCAGAGCAATGAATGGGGAGATCTCTGGATCCATGTGAGGTACAGGGCTGGTTCTAGCTTTGTTAGGCCTCTTGCACACGACCGTATGCCCTTCGAGACATATGGTCCGTGAGCAGGCCATATATCCTGAAGCGGCATTGATCGGGAGCACACAGCATTATAGATCACAATGATGCTGTGCACGTCGGGCCGCCCGCGGGACTATTGCCCCGCACTCATAAGATCCCGATGCACAGCATCATTGTAATCTATGATGCTGTGTACTCCCGTGTGCACAATCAATGCCACCGTGTATCTCGGAGGACATACGGTCGTGTCAAGAGGCCTTAGAAATAAGACTTATTAAAGGGGTTATCCCATGATTAATGTAACAAATGAAAATCAGACCTCATATAGTACATGAGAATCTCTTTCTAACAACGCTGTTGATTTTGTCCAGCAATTATGGGGTTAAGTCTTCCCGTATCCAAGGCTCCGTTCTGTGCCTTAGATATATAGTTATGAGGTGCCAAGGGAGTTGTAAGGATTTCCAGCTACAACGCTATCTCTGAGGGCTAATGGTTTGCATACTGATTCCTCTCAGAATAATGTGTATATTACGACTTGATATCACAGTCTGTTTTACTCCTTGTGTAGACTGAGGGAATTGTAGATGGACAAGTCAAGGTTACATATGGCGTATATTACTCGTAGATAGAGCCAAGCGTAAGTTGTGCTTTCCCTGGGGGATGATTTAGATGGAAGAACCTTATATTCCCTTTTACGAAGGAATGGACTATATCAGGAGCAGGCCATGTCAATTGGCAGACACTTGGTTATGCATTTTTCTTGGCCTTCAAGGCGTAATTCATTATCTCTTGGTCTCTGTGTATTAGCAACTGTCAACGTTTGTGGTTTTCTCACACCGAGGTGTTTCTTAAATAAATGTTAAATAGAGGACTGACTTGATGGTTGCTCCACTCCTCCTTTAACAGAGAGATTGGCGATTAGTGAAAGGATATGACTAACCAAATACCAGACTGCTGTGAAATTAAGAGCTCATAAAATATTCAGATCTTCGGTGTAGAGGACAGCATTGGAGTTGGAAGCAGTAACTTAGGAGCATTAACCTGAGAGTCTAGAAGGAGGGGTACTTGACTATCAGCCTTTGTTACTCAGCCCACAGGATCGGTGATAATTATTAAATCAAATCCATACCTCTCCCTCAAAGTTGTATGATGTGGTAGAGCATTCTCAACATTTGACCTTTACAACCCTTTCTCCTTTCCACCAGACTAGTGGCCCTCATTCGAGTGATGGGCGGTGGTCCCTTCAGTCTGACTTATCGTATGAAACGGTAATAATTAGTTTGTATTCCAGTTATTCTCATTGAAATCCCTTAGTGGCTCCTAAATCTTGTTCATTGAGAAGGATCCTCAGGACGTGGTGGTGGGATTCTACCAGGAGACACCTTTTAAAGGCATCCATACACATAAGAGGAAAGTCGCCTAAATTTGAAGATTTTTAAGTGGGACCGACCTTCTATCTCATAAGGATAGGAGTTTCCAAACCTCTTCCTTGACAGATGATGTCTGGGAAAACATTGGGTGTCTTGAGTTTAAGTGCCGAAACCTTTTCTTCGGATGGGAGATAAGCTGCTTCAGGACGTGTCGGGCAGCGAACGAACCTGTTTCCCCTGTTGAAAATGCGTGCGCGCTGTCGTGTTTTTTTAGGGGAAGTCCATCTGACAGCTAGTGAAGGTGTATTGGCACTTTAAGACTACAGTAGATACCAAGATTTTCCCAGTTTATATTGTGAACCATGCATGTGACTTTGCTGATTAAAGTGCTATGTACTTCATCCATCCAGACCGCAACTTGTGTTGACAACAAGAATTAATGTTTTACTCCATGAGGACTACCACTACAATTATTTCACAGTAGATCGCCCATGAAAAGTACATTTACTTAATTCTTGAACACCCCGAGGCGCCGATGTCAGCACCAAGACACCGTGGCCTGTGCAAACAGCACATTCCAAGTATTGAAAATGAGTCATGTTTGCAGAGAACCTTAATCTTCTCGGTACAAGCCGTTAATGAATCTGGTTTGTATCATGTGATTGCAGCAGCCTTGATAAACATTATATTTGGCTTGAAAGAGGTCAATTAACTGGTCTTATCACTATTTTCCATCCTCCGCGCTAGCCGAGTGAGAATTTCATCTAGATGGTGAATGTTCTAATCCCAAGTAATTGACTGGCTAATATCATACTTGAGTGCGGAGCAACCTGACACAGCCGGCTAGCCGGGGAAATTTCTGCAGAGCATTCGTAATAGATTAGATTAATGGTGATATCAATCAGGTTATCTTAATTTTGTGCTAGTTCTTACCTGCGGCAACAGGTGCTGCAATCTGTAGTGCAAAACGTATGTGCCTCCCTTCATTATGGCTGATGGAGCCGTAGAGTGGGAAGCATTGCCATGTACACAGCTGTTATGTACATATGTTGTGTTATATTTCTTCTGATAGCTGAATGAAAGAGCCATTTATAAAGAACCTCCTTGATAAAATCACTAAATACGTGTTTACAATTGGGGTAAAAAACTGAGCTATGTGTCCATTGTTTTGTTTTGAAAATTTTGAAAAAGAAAGAGCTTTAATAAAAAAATATAATAATCATCTACTACTATAATAATGCCGCTGGATATAATTATATTGTCAACATGTCCAAGAATATAACTGCTATAATACTGCCTCCTATGTCAAAGAATATAACTGCTATATTACTGCCCCTATGTACAAGAATATAACTACTATAATACTGCCTCCTATGTACAAGACTATAAGTACTATAATACTGCTCCCATGTACAAGAATATAACTACTATAATACTGCCTTCTATGTACAAGAATAACTACTATAAATACTGCTCCCATGTACAAGGATATAACTACTATAATACTGCCTCCTATGTACAAGAATATAACTACTATAAATACTGCTCCCATGTACAAGGATATAACTACTATAATACTGCCTCCAATGTACAAGAATATAACTACTATAATACTGCCTCCAATGTACAAGAATATAACTACTATAATACTGCCTCCAATGTACAAGAATATAACTACTATAATACTGCCTCCAATGTACAAGAATATAACTACTATAATACTGCCCCCTATGTACAAGAATATAACTACTATAATACTGCCCCTATGTACAAGAATATAACTACTATAATACTGCCTCCTATGTACAAGAATATAACTACTATAATACAGCTCCTATGTACAAGAATATAACTACTATAATACTGCTCCTATGTACAAGAATATAACTACTATAATACTGCCTCCTATGTACAAGAATATAACTACTATAAATACTGCTCCCATGTACAAGGATATAACTACTATAATACTGCCTCCAATGTACAAGAATATAACTACAATAATACATCCTCCAATGTACAAGAATATAACTACTATAATACTTCCTCCAATGTACAAGAATATAACTACTATAATACTGCCTCCAATGTACAAGAATATAACTACTATAATACTGCCTCCAATGTACAAGAATATAACTACTATAATACTGCCTCCAATGTACAAGAATATAACTACTATAATACTGCCTCCAATGTACAAGAATATAACTACTATAATACTGCCCTCTGTGTCCCTACTACTATACAGTTATTGTAATACCACTACTCTGCGGATGGGAAATGTTAGGAGAATTTGCTGAATCTCTTATAATTCTGATATGCATCTGTAGTGATTTTCTTCTGTTCATCTCCGCACCTCATGGGAAATGTAGTTTGTTTTACGAGATCTCGTCTACGCGGAGTGTGTAGGTGGTTGATCGGCCCCATTGTTAAGGTCATGATCGGCGTGGAGAATGGAGCGGTATGAGTGAAATGTAAGGTTTATGGATGCTATTAGATTTAATGAAGCCATAACACAGAATGTTGTTGGAGAAGGAATGTGTTACTTAGGTCCATTATAGGGTTATTAATATAATATGAAAGGAGCCAGGATTAAATCAAACCTTTCCATTACTGAGATGGGGCTGATCTTTTCCGGACCTGCGCCGCTATTGCTTCTCTTCCAACTAATTTGATTAGCACAAATTTGTTTCTGAGCAAACTCGGAGGATGCTTGTGTCCCCGGCTGCGGTGGGTGGAAGGAGACATGGTTACCTGGTAACTTGTTTCCTTTATAGCCTCCCAGCGGGCGTCACCGGCTTCTCTGCTCGCTTCCCGGGTCTTATCTCTCAGCCTGGGGTGGCTTTATCTTTTTTTTTTTTCTCTTCTTTTTTTAGGTCACAGCAGGAAATTCTGCCGAGCACCAAGCTTGCAGGAAGATGGTGGGAATCGCAATCTTTGGGTCTAATTGTTGTCTGCTAATGGGCAAACAGTTTGACAAGAGGCTGCTTTGTGCATTGACGGTTTGGCTTCGGGCCAGGGTACAATTGGCGAGCCAGCCGGGAGGTGGGCTGTACAGAGGTGGTGGGGGCTCCCGGGGAACAAATTCAGTCAGATTTAATAAATGGGAGACCCAGGGAAGTTCCAGCGGAGCTGAATCCGTGCCAGCAGTCAGCTATACGTCATTTATCTCGCTCAGGCTGACATTTTAATAGCTTGATTAGTTTAAAAAAGAATACTGTTATTGTATCTGCCCTCAATTATGCCCCTATTTCATTAACTCGCTTCTCCCATCAGGGCTTCTGCCTTGATTGGTTATTAACCCATGTGGCGGTGTGCTAACCGGTTTACTAATGGGCGTCTTCTCTTTCTGGAACATGGTCGCCGGTGCGGATAGTGTTTTTGTTAATAGCACATTTAAAAAAAAAATATTATGCACCATTAATAAAGAGGAGCTTCTGCTTCTTTAGACTGTTTGATGTAGAAAGTAGAATAAAATTCTACTTTTGAGATTGGTTAAAATGTAAAAAAAAAAAAATATTGTCACGTGACTGCAGCTAGTCAGTGACTACTGTTAGGAATCGGATCCGTTCATATGCCTCCAAGCCGTCTTCCATTTATTTCCATGGAAAACAGCTTTCTTTCTTTTTTTGTTTTTGAACATGGAAAAAGCAAGGAAAAAAGAATTGTCTTTCCCTTTTTTGAGCGGGATCCATGCTGAATCTACAATTGGAAGCAGCAATAGAACCACAATGTACATGCCCGTGTGGTTATTTTTTTCGCATGGACCGTGCCAAAAACAGTGAGCAGACTTGCCTTGATGTATACAACCCCCAAAATAGTATCGAAACCACGCAAAAAAAAGTGCTTTTTAAATGCGTGGATTCCACGCCGATTTTAAAAGCGTGTTTTCAAACTCCACTGTGGGAACATACCCTTACTGCATTGAGGCCGCACCACTGCTGTCGATATTGATGGTCGGCTATAGTCAAGTGTTGGAACGACATCATTGCTACAACGAGCTTCTTTCTCCCACAAGCTGTGCCACACCAGTGATGGGGTAATGCAACTCTGTCCCATTTACCTCAATGAAGAGTGGCGGTGTGGTGCTGTTTCGGGAACAAATGCTGAAGAGTCTTCTTTTTATTTATTTTTGAGGCAGGATCTCCAATGAAATATCAACAGAATGAAATGTCTAAATTTGATTTTAGTTTTTAGGTTTTTCAGTTTTGTGTTTTATATTCTCCATTAGGGATGAGCTAATCGACTTCGGATGAAACATATGAAGTTGATTCACATAAAGCCTCATTCACACGCAGTGGCGTAACTAGAGTTCTATGGGCCCCAGGGCAAATTTTGAATTGGGCCCCCCATCCCTACTATAGGTTTGAATGAGTTGTTGTACAATATTAAATAGAAGAGGTAGGTGTTTAATTTTTTTATTGTTGCCATATAAAATATACATTTCATTTTGCCCCCACTCACTGTATATTTTCCATTTTGCCTCCTCTTACTGTATATTTTATTTTGCCTCCGCTCACTATATATTTCATTTTTTGCCCTTCTCTGTATATATTAAATTTTGCCCCCTCTCTCAATTTATAGATTTCATTTTTTGCCCCCTCAGTATATAATGAATGATTTGCTGCCAGACTGCTAGTTCCCCTGCCCTCATATGGCTGGCCTGGGCCCCCCCTCTTTCTGAATCCAGAGTAGTTTAGTGCCAGGTGGCCCCCCAGTATGAAGCCGGTGTGCACATACATAAAAAAAAAATATACTTACCCACTCTGTTCCACTCTGTTCCGCTCTGTCCGTCTGTCTGTACTTGCGGGCTGCCGGCTGTGGCTTTCAGTGAGCTGACGGTGGTCTTGTCTCACAGCGCAATCCATCACTCTCTCTATGGCGCCGCGTCATTCTGTCATCCGGTGATCCCGCGACCTCAGCGTCGGGTCTTCTGCTGTCACAGAATGAATTGAATTGTGAGTTTGTGGCCCAGTGCCGGAGAGAGTACGGGTGGGTATGGGTTATTGGGGAAGTGCGCAGGTAGAGCAGCCAGACGCACTGTAAGCAAATTAAGTAGATGCACAGAGAGGCCCCGACTGGCCATTAAAAGCACTTGTGAGGCTGCAGACCCCAACCCCCCCCCCCCCCCCCACTGCGATCGTTACGCCCCTGTTCACACGTCTGTGTCCATGCTCAAATCCATGATCAGTGATGCATCCGTGAAGCTGTCCGTAAAGGATCCTTGTTGGGTCTGTATGTCAGTTTTCTGCTGTCCGTGTTGCATCCGTGTTTCACCGACACTGAACGGATGTTTTTCATGGACCCATAGACTATAATGGGCGTGATGGATCCGGGAACACGGACACAATAGAGCATGCATCCATGCTAAAAAAAAACTGACCCATTGACCGTGCTAAAATACTAATAAATACACACAGTGGTACCTTGGAACCAGAGTTCGGGAAATGTTTTTTTTACAGTGCAAATTAATTTATGACGTTATTACGCGAAGCAATAACTTCAGCTCATCGGAGCCAATACATTCTAATACTGTACGGAGCTCCGAAGTCTATTCGCTCATCCCTAGTTTTCATCTACTTTTTTTTTTTTTTTTTTTTTACTTATTTTATTTTTAAACTTTTTTTTCCTTAAACAATATGTATGTTTTTGGAAACCCTGTCTCGTTGCCTTTCTACCTCTTTCCACCATCATTTTTGATAATTGTCGGTGAAGACTATGCCCTTTATTGTATGTGGTCAGCTTTTCATAAGGACCCAGAAATGGTCTGCAGTGTTTTTTGTTTAGTTTTTTTCCTGTCAGAAGCCGTAGCGCTTGATAAATTGGACGGCCTATATGCGCCTGATGATTTCATAAGAATTTAGCGGATTTTGGGCTACAAAGGGAACGGCTATAATTGGGAGCGTGGAGAATAGAAGAGTCTATTTTTTGTGGGTAACTGGCCCAAAATAGGTCAATGTTGGAGTGAGAAGAGCGGTGGACTTAACAAGATGGCTGACGGCTCCTTCACCTATGGTTGAATATAAAGTGAAGTGAAATCGAACCTATAAAAGTCTCGCTCGCTGAACCGCCTGAAGGGTTTCTGGATGCACAGGGAGTTGATGTTTCGTGCACCTCCCCGCAGCTCGTCTTGTGAGACAAAGTGTCTTTCATAGTCCCTTCTTGTATGATGTAGTGCATGACTCCCGGTGACCTTTGACTCCCTGGAAATATCTTCCATCTTGTTTCTCTGAAGCGCTAATCTCTGGTGCGTTGATGTATATCTCGTGTCCACATATTTCCCTAGCAGTGCGCAGATACAGATTTTATCCACATATTAATCAGTGTGACTGATGAGAGAGCTGCCAGACCACAGACGGTCCGTCATCCAAAGTATGTGAGATATGTCTTTCCGCATCCATTATTTTAATGATTTTTTTTTTTCTTTGTTTTTATTAGTGGTCCTATTTGATCCCTCTGATTTGCCTGTTAGGCGTGGGAATATTTCTCAGAGTTTTCAAAGACTTATGTAATTTTTCTAAACTTTTTTTTTGTCTATTAAAGGGCTCTGTCACCAAGAAATTCTCTGTTAATCCAGGCACAATGTCTGTAGGACTAGCTCTGCTGAATGTACTGATCACTTTCACTTAGCTATTCATTCCCCTTCAATCAGGAGAAAGAGTAGTTTTAATCCATATGCAAATGAGCAGTTAAGTGCACCACTCTGTGCACCCTTCCTCTTCTAGCCCCTCCTACTCCTCCTTCTGAATGGACAGGACCATGCTCGGTGACTGCACAGGAACACTGCCCTGTCATTCAAGAAGGAGAGGGAGGGGCTGGCAGAGAAAACGGGAGGAGCAAGGGTGCACAGAGTGGCTTGGGCCCGCCCTCAGTGCACTTAAATGCTCATTTACATATGTTTTAAAAGTGCT
This sequence comes from Bufo gargarizans, assembly GCF_014858855.1. NCBI lineage: Eukaryota > Metazoa > Chordata > Amphibia > Anura > Bufonidae > Bufo > Bufo gargarizans. The sequence goes on from NC_058084.1 coordinate 36,517,218, forward strand.
TCTTCTCCAGAATGAAGCAACAGATCACTAAAGTGAAAGGTGTCAATACATTACATCTGGTTTAGTAGTGAATTTTCTGGTGGCCAACTCCCTTAAATTTATTGATATTGACTATTCAATATCCAAATAATTTATAAGATCAAATTAATTCAAACTGTATAAAAAAAAATATAACAGCTAATCCATAAATAACCCCCCCCCCCCCCCCAATGCCACGTGTGGTAATGGCAGATTTTGTGTCAATATTTTAGCCTCCCCTGCAAAAACCTGCTTTTATTGCTAAAATTTTTTATTTTTATTCCCCCCCCCCCTCTTATTTGCTATATTGCCAGCACCTAAAAAAGAAATTGTATGTGGCGGGAGGGGGGGGGGGGGGGGAATGTCTTCTCTGTTCATGAAAACAGGACACTTTGTTTCTCGAGAGCAGCGATTCCGGCAGTAGACTTCCATTTTCCATGCCATTTACAAGAGATTTATTTTTGCTGATGGCACAGTATTCAGACATATGTCACTGGCGCACAACATGTTCATTCACAAGCCCTAATGATCTGGGAACGCAGCGTTGCTACGGAAAAACAAAGAGCTTTGTTTAATGCGTTGTGCGCAGTTTGTTTATTTTAGATTTTTTAGATCTACATTTTTTATTTTTTTTATGTGTCATTTTATAAAAACCTTTTGTTAATGCTAGATTTGTCTTTCAAGTCTTATATTAATTTTTAACATTATTTTAGCGGTAGAAATGAATAGATATTTGTTCCAGTACAAGCAAATTATGATCTAACGTGCCCTCATAAAACAAACCGACTCTGGGAGAACATAAGTACCGTATATCATTTAGTGAAAATAAAAGTTGTGTGTGTATTATATGAAGAGAAGATGGATTGGGCATATTTGATTTCAACATGCCTGATGTTCCTTTTTTTCACTGGAATAAATCTAATCTTACCAAAATTTACGTGATTATGGAGGAGTCGGGAGAAATAACTGAGATTTTGGCCAGCAGTTATGAAATGTATATAGCGACCCTTAGTTTTGTCTGAGTGGGGATATTATTATTATTTTTTAATTATTGTGGGCTACCGTACTTCCATTCCATTTTTGTTCTCCACAAAATTTGGAAATTATTAGTAACAAGACAACTTGAGGGTACATGCACATGTTCAGGATTCATGTCCGTGCAGTCAATCCGCATCATTTGGTGCAGATTCAGTGAGTATTTTCCGGGAATGAAGAAAAAATGAAATAAATTGACATGCTGCAGATTTTAAAATCCGCGCAGAAAAAAATCTGCATCGTGTGCACTGAGAATTTCAAATTCTCATAGAATACAATGTACATGACCTACGGTGCGGATTTTCTATCCTGATCGTGTGCATTTAGCCTAAAGGGGTTCTCTTGAGATTTTGATATGGATGGCCTTTTCTCAAGACAGGTCATCAATATCTGATCGGTGGGGGGTCTGACCTCCCAGTATCCCGCCAATCAACTGTTTGAAGAGGTGGCGGCACTTTGTTGTAGTGTGAGGAGGCCGCAGCACTCGCCAAACACAGTGCCATATATGTATGGTGGCGGTGCTTGGTTCTACAGCCTAGGCCCATTGCTTGATTGGGAATGAGTGGTCCCTAGGCCATGTGACCGATGAATGTGACGTCACTCTTCAGACAGCTGATTAGGGAATCTGACCCCCACTGGTCAGATATTGATTACCTAGCCTATTCTACTCTAAACTGATTTTATACTAGTAACCTATGCTCGGGCTAGGCCGTTAGTATCTGATCAGTTGGCCACGTGACTGATGAACGTAACGTCACGCCTAGAGTAAGCTACGAGGAGGCCCTAGCGCTTCACTGCCTCTTTAAACAGCAGATCAGTGGGGGTGCCGGAAGTCGAACCTCCACCAAGTAGATACTGGTGACCTATCGTTCCTAGGCCAGTATTGTCACGTTCATAAGTCACGTGGATAGGTGCTACTCGGTCCCATTCAAATTAAAGGCGCTGAGCTGCAGTACCAAGCGCAGTCGCTATCCAATGGACGGTGCTGTGCTCGGTAAGTTACATGGAGGCTGCCGCACTCATGAGCTGATCGGCAGGTGTCGGACTCCGACCAATCTGATATTGATGACCTATCATGTGGATAGGTCATCAATATCAGAATTTAGGAAAAGCCCTATAACAGAGGTGGGCATGAATAAGTGATCAAAAAGCTAAATTACTGTGGTGAGGACCTTCAGGTTTTTAGGCAATGGTTAAACCCCATCAATATTATGACTAGAGCAAGAATGGTGGCACTTCATGAACAATGAGAAGGGGGTTGAAGGCTATGTAGATGGATGAAAGCCATGGTAAAGTCTTGGATGTCGAAGTTACATCTGGGATTTTCACCTTGGATGTCATTTTACATTTCTGTTCAGGTAGAACTGCTATTTCTTGCCATCTCGGTGCACTAAATTGTATTTTCTTTCTTCCTAAACTCAATAGATATACTTGGAACAATCGTACAACATCATAAACTCCATGGAGGTACCCCACCCCTGCGGCTGAGTTATGTTTTCAGGCTAGGGTGATAAAACGAGCGAGGGTGATATACTGTCCCCTGGCCAGCTAGAATATATGGTGTATGATTTTTAGTACTTGGATTTAAATTTTACAGTGAAGACAATTTCTTGGAAGCAGTGATTCAAGGTCAGCTCAGGTGATTTTCAAACAGGGGAGATGTTTGTGAGGACGGCTTCTGCTTGATATACGGCTTCTAGCTTGCCGAAGACACGGTGGCCCAATCCTAGGGTTAAAACATCATATGGAAGAGAGAATCTGCTTAAAAAGTCAAACATTTTCTGTATGGTAATGCAAATCCATATGCATTTTAGAGGGTTTATTTGGGTGTGGAGTCTTAGGACATTTCAGGAGTCTTAGGACATTTAAAGGGGTTGTCCAAGTGTTTAATACTAATGTTTTGTATCAGATCGTGGGGTTCCGATTCCCAGCACCCCTGCCAATCAGCTGTTTGAAGAGACCGTGGCGCTTTGGTGCGGATCCCTGCAGCCTTTTCTTAGACCAATGGCATCACGTTCTAGAGTCACATGACCTAGGCGCAGCTCAGTCTCATTCAACTGAATGGGGCTAGGCTGCAATACCAAACATAGTACCTATACAATGGAGGGACAGTGTGCTTGGTAAGTTTTACCAGAATGCCACAGCCTCCTCAGACAGCTCATCTGTGAGGGTGTCAGGAGTCAGACCCCCACTGATCAGATACTGATGACCTATCCTGAGGATAAATCATCGGTTTTAAACACTTGGAAAACCTCTTTAACCCTACACAAGAGGGGGAATCACGTTAAAGAAGGGAGGACAATGATTTCTGTGCTTGGTACATCCATGTTGCTTTACATGTTGCTAAATGACCACACTTAGGTATTCGGATGTCAGTTGACCATCCCTTCTGTTGCGCTATGGTTGCGGTCAGAGAATCTTGAGGCAAGTGATCTTGCAGAATAGAGAGTGGCAGAATCGGCTGAGATGTTTTTGGGCTGATTATCTGGATTTCCCTTTCTTTTCAATCAATTTGACTTAGACATTCTTAATTCACTTATAATGCAAGTTTCTTGAAAGCTTGGAGTGCACTTGGACCTTCTTGAAACCCTAGTGCCTGATTTGCCTAATTGAACCTATGGTGACAAACACTGGTCTTCACAGCAGTTGTAGAGAAGGGGAACCTGATAACTCACCATGCCGCTTTAAGCTCCTACTATCACTTGTCCTGCCATTCCTTTCTGAATTGTGTTTTCTATTTAGCCCACAAGTGAACTAGAATGAATCCTAGCCTTCCCCCAGGCTGAACATAGGAACATCCCTGTTTTCATTGCATTTCAAGGCTTGTGAGTTCATTCTGCTAGACATTGGGCTCAGTGTGCTTGTGGCGAGACGTGAGTCACCAGATAGGTGTTCAACCATGAGTGACCGTTGACTCTCACCAGCATGTGAAAGTAAAGAGCAAAGTGCAACTTTTCGTTAGGCGATGGAACTTCGGAAGATCTTAAAGTTCCTTTTGGCCTTGTATTCGCCTAGAGGGGGAAGTTGACTCTTAGTATGCTCATTTCTCATCCGTTCTCCTTCACTGATATTTATATGCCTTATATGCCTGGACTCTTATTCCGTTCCTTTTTATTTATATATATATATATATATAACTGTTGACTATGAGAAGGATAGAAATATGTTGGAAACATTCTTGTCATACTGTTCTGTTCATTTCCCGGGGAACAAATATTGAGCTCTGTGGGTGGTTGGAAGACTTGTCTTGTGTATATATACTGGAAGATCTTCATTGAAGATAGAACGATAGATTATTAAGTCTCCATACTGCCATATTAGTCATGGTGGGTCATAGTATCTGCAAATCTGAAGGAGTGCCCATCTAGTGCTTGTCTAGAGAGCCCCTGCTTCTTAGGTGTCCTAATGGACAACCGTTTTCATTTTAGAAGCTGTTTGAAAGCGTTGGTCTATATACCAAGATGTTCCACTACCCCTGCTCTGCAGATCAGCCAGTCCTCATTTAGAAAAGGGGATGTTTTTAGGGATCATCCTTCTAACCGGAAGTCATCTTGATCTTTTTTTGGAGCTACTTTTGTCCAAAAACAGTGCTACACCCGTCCATAGGTTGTTTGTGAACCCGCTATTCCACACACCTCCTGTGAACAGGGGTGGCATGGTTTTTGGAAGAAAGTAGCCATTTTAACAAAAAGAAAAACGTTGTAGAACAGCTTTGTCTGTAGTTGCAGTGGTGGAAAGTCACGTTTGAATTGTTCGAGAAACATTTCGATCCATTCTGCAGTGTTTGGCAAGCGTAGACTGTGAACAGGAGACGGCCAGTTGAAGTAAACCTGCGTTCACAGGGTGGGTGATGCTGCAATGAATTGCTCGGTGATTGCATGCTCTCGGATAGATACTGTTTTCTGTAAGCTTGTTTGGGCCCGTAATAATTTTTTTTCTTTCTTTCCTTCCAATGTGCATTTAATCGAACAGGGCCAGTGGGAGGTCAGGCTTCGCACTATACCACAGTAATTACCACCAAGTGAGCCGAGGGTTTGAAAGTCCATTTTCTGCGACAGGCAAATGTGCCTCCTTCCTTTTTAGCAGTATCAGAGGAGAGTCGCACATGGTTAACACCATACAACAGGTTGTCCTAATAAATATTTATTGGGCGATAGTTTTTTTTTTGTCCCCCTCCCCTCGGAAACTCAGCTTTTTATATACAAGTGTAGACATCTGCTGGAAATTTAAAGTGATGGTTACATTTTTTTTTTTTTTTGGGTTTCTTAAAGGGTTTTTCCTAGATTTTACTTTACAGTGCTTGGTATCGCAGCACATCCCCAGTCACTTCAAAGAGGCTGAGCTGCACCTAGGCCATGAAACGGATGAACATGACTTCACATGGCCTAGACAAAGCTGGAGAAGGCTGCAGCTCCACTGCAAGTGCCAGTGCCTTCTCAAACAGCTGATCGGTGGACTCCCAGGTGTTTAACTGGCACCGATCAGATATTGATGACTTATCCAGAGGATAGGTCATCAGTAAAAAAAAATAACTCCTTGGAGCTGAACCCGGACATATCCCCTTCACCCAGGCAACCCCTCTGAGATGAGTATTGGAGCATTTTATGCTCCGATGCTCTCCCTTGCCCTGCACTGTATCTCAAAGGGCTTTTTTGTTTACAAACTTACACTGCTAGGCGGAGTCTTCCTCCTAGCAGTGTTCCTGATGACGTCACTAGCACTAATGGGCGGGCTGTAACGCTGCCCTGGCCTATTTTACATTGGGAACCCTGCTAGGTGGAAACCTACACATTGCAGAGACCTGGTACGTCACCGGATCTGCAGAAAAAGCCCTTCCAGAGCTTCAGAGCATGAAATGCTCATCTTAGAGGGGCTGAATGGGGGAAGAAGGGGTTATGTCCGGTTTCATCTCTGAACTTGTACGACCCATTTACGGTTGTAGCACATATTTTGCGATACTATTGATGCCACAAATTCCAATTGACCCGGGTTTAAAGGAAGCTAAAGAGAAAATCCTATGTGATGACCCACCTTCTTCAGGCCCTGTACTTTGATATACTTCATATACTTATGCCTTGATATAATTTACTTCTGATTGTAGTTCATTCCCATCAAAGTGACTGAATAAACAGAGGCATGTCGGTCCACGGACCTGTATTACAATTCAGACCCAAAGGTCTTTCAGCCTGTGAAAAATGACTGTATCCCGTGAGAGTACATACTGTGTATGTAAGCCTTTGTGCTTCTTAGTACTTGATCAGAAGTGGTAACTCAGTTGAGATTCTCAAAACATCTGCTCCAAAATTGAAAATTTCTATAATTTTTTTATATTTTTTTTTTATTGACTGTGAATCTGTTTACTGTGGATATAACCATACGACGCATGCTGGTGCTTATCTCGGGAGACCCGAGAGCATTACTGACCCTCTTAGAACCCATTTAATTCTGTTTTAATTAGTCCCGGAAAACAACTGGAATGTCCCCCTGCAGGATAGGCTCCTACCCATCAATTCACAGGAATGTTCCAGGAGTTGTGCTCCAGCTCAGAAGCAGAGAATACTAATTGTGGTTAATTATGCTTTTGTAATCCGAACAATACCACTATTTTTAGAAAAACAGGTTTCCTCGCTGTATGGAACTGTCTGGGTCTTACACCGATAAAGAAGAAGCTCCATGCTGTAGAATTCACTGGTTTCCATTAGAGATACGAGATGGCTTTAGACCTTTTTTGAAATGTTGTCTCCCCAATATTGTCCATGGCCAATATAAACTCGGCATGAAGACAGCACACCCATTCTAGTTCTGAACACCCCGGACTAGGGAATGTATCACCTATAATAATTTTCTTTGCTGCTAAAAATTATAGTGGAACGTATTCCTTAGATCTGAACTGCTTTCATTTTTCGATTGTAGACTGGGGGCCATTATCTTGCCTGAGCTTCAGTTCAGTGTTAAGGAAAGGTGATTTACAATAGCCACATGGGTCATAGGCCCTGTTTTGTGGGCACGCTCTGTGATCTATGTATGAGGTCATTCTACAGGGAGGGGGAGTAGATGAGCTGTCTCAATCTATTTTAATTGGTGGGTCCTGAGGGAGATTTAGATATAATATATAAATTCCATTAAGCCCCAGCTGCCGGTTTGGTAGACATTTTAAATAATTTAGGTGTACTTATATGGCTACGTAAGGGTGATCTCAGTGGGGTTAAGCAGAATCACTGTGTTCCAAGAATATTTTATGTTCTGGTCTTTCTAGGTAGCACTGTTGATGGAGAGTCATAGTCGAATGTCTAGATCAGGGTTTCCCTGCCAAGATCCTGGGGAACCTAGGTCAACCAGAGCGATAGATGTCACTTTTACCCTCAAGGAGTCAGGGGTCAATGATTCTTTTAGAAGTAGACTTTAGATGGTGGAATATCATATGCACATGTTTCTTCCATTCTAACTTCCCAGGATTGTGTTGTCAATTCTCCCATTGCATTTGCATATCAAGGGAAAAAATTAAATATTAATTGACTCTCCTGCCCTTGTCAGTGGAGTATGTAAATTCTTGTTACCGTCTTGTCACTTGTCACTTCTTCTTTGTCTGGCCAGTTTACCACAAGCGGCATTTAATTCCAAATTAGATCTTTGTCATGTTTTATAATTCCATCAATCAAGGCGCGTTTTCAGCTCGGAGACGTCTGTTTTCCTGCTGACGTCAGGCTGTGTCTGTCTCGCTTGGGATAAGTATTTATGGTATGTCTAATGTCAGAGTTAATTTTTAGAGGACATGGACAAGTCCCTTATCATCATGACAGCGTTCTAAACAAAGAAGAATTACTGCCCGGGACTTGGACAAACCTTATTAATCTCTGACGTGATGACCAAATTTGTTTTTGTATCCAGTACAGTAGTCTCACGTTCTTTAGATACCACCTTATATGCCACCTACATTATATTTTTATATGTATACCATATATGACCACGTCAGGGATCAGCAACCATCAGCACCCCAGCTGTTATGAAGCTACAACTCCCAGCGTGCACACTTGCTCAACTATTCTTGGCGCTCCCATAGAAGTGAATAGAGCATGGGAGTTGTAGTTTCGCAACAGCTGAAGTGCCGGAGGTTGCTGACCCCTGCAAAAAAGTGTTCATCTTCAGCACATCCAGAGTGTTTAACAATTGTCTTTTATACAAGTCTTAGAATGTAGCCCTTGCTAGTCTTTTTATAGAAATTTCTGCTTGTGAAGCCAATAGCAATTAAAGGGGTTTTCAGCGATTTTGATACTGATGACCTATCCTCTATATAGGTCATCAGTATCTGATCGGTGGAGGTCCGACACCAGGGACCCCCGCTGATCTTCTGTTTTGAGAAGGTACTGGAGCTACAGTGCGCTTCGCTGCCTTCTCCGTGCGCGCCAAGCACAGTGCTGCATATTGCGGTTGTGCTTGGTTTTCTACTGGGCTAAGTGCGATGCCAAGAACAGCCGCTATACAATGTACGGCGCTGTGCTTGGTAAGCACGGAGAAGGCTGCAGCGCTCACTGGAGCACCGGTGTCTTCTCAAAACAGCTGAAAAGCGGGGTCCCTGGTGTCGGACCCCCACGATCAAATACTGATAATAGGTCATTGATATCAAAATCTCGGAAAACCCCTTTAATAAGGAAATATCACTCACCAAGTGTATAAATGGGCTGGCTCATAAATACAACCCCTATTTCTTTCTAAATCAGTCAGGTGATCACCTGATCGTGCAGATCTTCCACAAGCAATGTCTTTGGTGTATGTTTTTATCTGCAGTGGCCACTAGAGGAGAAATGTAGTATGACATGCTGGCCATTAAAATGACTTTTTTGTAGCCAGGGTCCACTGTCAAGACTAAGTTCTTAAAGGGAACCTGTCACCTGGATTTTGGGTATAGAGCTGAGGACATGGGTTGCTAGATGGCCGCTAGCACATCTGCAATACCCAGTTCCCATAGCTCTGTGTGCTTTTATTGTGTAAAAAAACCGATTCGATACATATGCAAATTAACCTGAGATGAGTCCTGTCCCTAACTCCTCTCACGTACAGGACTCATCTTGGATTAATTTACATACCGTATTTTTTGCCCTATAAGACGCACCTAGGTTTTTGAGGAGGAAAATAAGAAAAAAAATATATTTTGAACCAAAAGGTGTGCTTTTGGTGGGTTTTGACCTAATGGTGGTCTGTGGATGACACTATTATGGGGGATCTGTGGGTGACACTGGTATGGGGGGGGGATCTGTGGGTGACACTGGTATGGGGGGGGGATCTGTGGGTGACACTGGTATGGGGGGGATCTGTGGGTGACACTGGTATGGGGGGGATCTGTGGGTGACACTGGTATGGGGGGGGGATCTGTGGGTGACACTGGTATGGGGGGATCTGTGGGTGACACTGGTATGGGGGGGATCTGTGGGTGGCTCTTATTGGGGTCTCTGGATGACACATAGCATCTTATGCTATGTGTCATCCACAGGTCCCCTCTATAAGTGTCCCTGTAGTGTGAATAACCCCCAATACAGGGGGTGGGGGTCGCATCTGGTTTTATAATGACAGCGGGGCCCGTGCAGTCAGGCGCGTGATGTAGTGACTCACGCTGCCAGCGCTCATCCTCCCGGCCTGCCTCCTCCCTCCTCTTTGCTACCGAGCGCTTGTAAGTACCGTAATACAGCCACTGATTACCCAGAATTTTCATACATTAACAATGCCTACGATTAAATACAGTGAGCGGGCCCATGTAGTAGAATACATTCACTGCACGGGCCCCACTGTCATTCTAAAACCAGATGCCGGCCCCCAGCCCCTCCTCCCTCTCAGCTGATACACACGCTGCGAGGCACCGCGGTGTGGCGTATCATTGAAAATTCTGCAAAATACAGCATTCGCCCTATAAGACGCACTGCTATTCCCCCCCCCCCCCACACACACACTTTTCGTCTTATAGGGCGAAAAATACGGTATGTATCAAATCGTGTTTTTTTTTTTTTTTTTATAAAAGCACACAGAGCTATGGGGACTGGGTATTGCAGATGTGATAGCGGCCATCTAGCAGCCCATGTCCTCAGCTCTATACCCAAAATCCCGGTGACAGTTTCCTTTAATGGAGGAGTTGGAGAACCTCATCTTGAGTCCCCTGATGTCCCAACAGTTCATATAAATAGGGTTTGTCTTGAGGAGGTAACCCTTTTAATTTGTGGCGAATGTTACAAATCGGACAATATGCGAGTTCAAAAGCGGTTACACCTCAAAATTTCAGTATCTTAAACCTGTTCTAGTTTCATGTTGGTTTTGTATGAATTCGTTTGACGCGTTTCTCTCTGAGACATGTTTGCGAAAGTATTAGCAACCCAGAGGATTTGAATGAGCGTGCGTGTCTCAGCACTGCGAGCCAGGTCTCCGCAGACTGCCGTCTCAATTACGGTGACCTGTAAATGCCCTCGTCTCTTTAAAACACCTTTTAAAAAGGCAAAAAAAAGGAAACATTTGCAATGATGGAATTATCGGTCCTTTTTAATGCGGAGGTGTCAAGGAATATAAAGCTTTTCCATTAAAGGAGCTCAGTAAATCACACGTTGGGGTGACAGCCTCGTTAGCATGGGCAAAGGTAGGATAATTTATGGGCAACTAGTTTCGGCTCGTCAGGACTTGGTATAGTTTTTAGCCAGTCAGAATTGGCACGAGTGTCTGGTCTGTAAATTGTACAGTCGCTCGTGTTCCTAGACTGAAGGGAGGAATAAAAACACCAAATCTTGGCCTGTGCTCTAGTGGTGATACTCATTTATGTACATGTCCTTGGCAGCGAAACAGTTAAAGAACTTAGGCCTTTTGCACACGACCGTATGTCTTTTGCTGTGTTTTTCACGGATCCGTTCCGTTTTTTGTTTCCGTCCCTTTTTACGCAAAAAATCTCTGCATGGTTTCCGTATGCAATTCTTTTTTTGGGGGGGGGGGATCGCAAATGGAAACGTAAAATTTGTAATCATTACTGTAATGTTTGTAAACAGTAATCACATTGGCAAAGTGGGCATGGATCCTCAAAATACGGATGACATACGGGTGTGTCCCATATGCATTCTGTATTTTTTGCAGACCCATTGACTTAAATGGAGCCACGGAATGTTATTTGCGGACAATAATAGGACCAGTTCTATCTTTTAGCGGAACGGAAATACGAAAAGGGAATGCATACGGAGTACATTCTTATTTTTTTTGGGCGGAACCATTGAAATGAATGGTTCCGCATATGGACCACAAACAGAAACCGCAGGAACGGAAACGGGGAAAAAAAATGTTAGTGTGCACGAGGCCTCAGGAATGTCTCCCCCCCCCCCCCCTTTTTTTTTTTTAAATTATTTTATGAGTTACTTTGTACACTTAGCCACTTTTAGAATTTTTGTTTGTTTTTATTCTGTCTTGTTTTGTTCTTTTACCAATATTTTAACAGAAATTACCGAAAAGCTTAAAGCTGGGGTCACACCTGAGTGTTTTACAGCGCTGTAAAACGACCTACGCCCCAAGAAGTACAGGAGCTTCTCTGGGGCGTATTGTCGCGCGTTCCCGCCCATAGACTTCAGCGGGGATGCGCCCAAATGGGCGTTTGCTTGTTTCCGCCCATTACAAACGCCTGATAAACGCCTGTAAAAAGCGCTTATTGAATACGCTCAGGTGTGAGCCCAGCCTGAATCGGTGACACTTGATGCAACTGAAGGCCACGCCCCTCTTAAAGGAACACACCATGTCATATGTCAGTTATTTGTGTCGCTGGAGCTACAATAACGACTTGCACTATTTTTGGCTCTCATCCACTTGTGTGCTGTCTGTCTTTTCAAATTCTCTGGTCCTTTCGATACGGATACCCTGATTCACGTTTGGTTCACAGCCAGGGGCCGGTGCCTGACTCCGGGATTCTCTGTCTGGTGTTCTTTAAATTCCTGTATTATCCTTGGCCCCCCCCCCCCCCCTTCCCTCTGGACCTGCTCTAGTCAGAACTGTGTATCAATCTTGCCTCGAACAGTGGTCCCATATCCTAGATTGAATCTGGCGGCAGTCACATGGTCCACCTTCCTACCTTTCACCCTTAGGGCTCCAGCACACGATTAATATTTTTCTTCCATTTCCGTTCAGCTTTTTTTACAGGTCCATATGTGGAACCATTCAATTCAATGGGGCTTAAAAAAGATACGGAAATTTCTCCGTGTGCATTCAGTGTCCGCATGTTCGTTCCGCTTAAAAAAAAAAATATATATATAGAACGTGTCCTATTCTTGTCCATTTTGTCGACAAGGACAGGCATTGTTACAATGGGTCCACAGAAAAAACAGATGCAACACGGACATTACATGGATGTCATCCGTTTTTTTTTTGTTTGTTTTTTATGGAATGCAAAAGACATATGATCGTGTGCATGAGCCCTTACACTGATGATGATAGCCGATCAGCATGCTCCTCTTTCTTATTCCTCATGAGGCACGGAACCACTGCGGAGTGCTTCCGTGGGGTTTCACTCTCTGTACCCATTCAAGTTGAATGGGTCTGGATCCATCGTGGCAGCCGCACGGATGTTGCCTGTGCATTGGGGACCGTATACAGAACGGGGGGGGGGGGGGGGGAGGGATATACTTTAGGATTATTACATATTTGTGCCTATATACACTTCCACCACTGACTTTTCAGTCATAAGATACTCGGACGCTCACCAATCTTTCTGTTTTACGGTCCATTCGCTAAAAAGGTATAACGGTCCCAAAAATTTCCTCAGGTCTTTGTGGTTTTCTTTCTTCTGCCGATTGTAGCGCTGCCTTTCTCATGGCTGTGCTGAACGGTATTGTGTTCCCCGTTCCGCACCGTGACTGTCCGCCATATCCTTGCCCTGTTTACGCCTGTCTCCAGCATGAGCGAGCAGGGACTTGGCAGCCGGGCGGCTGCCGCGCTTTTGTTGTTTAGCATCTGTCAGAGCACAATATTTTAACAGGTAGATGAATAAGTCTTCAGTGATCGAATTCAAGTGCTAGCTGGCAGAGGGTGCGTTCTGGAAGCCGGCGCTGATCCGGCGAGTGCCAAGTTCAACAGAGTACCATTTTATTACTGTATTTATGACGGAGTAGTGTTCTGTAGCTCATCACTCCCGGGAAAGAGACCATTGAATTAAAAAAAAAAGGGGAAAAAAATAAAATCTGATGCCAATCACTTCATTATGAAGGATCTGTGCGGAATAATTGCCCGGACGCTGTATTCTCGCCTATAATGGACTATTCTGATTCAAAAATATGCAATGTGGGCAAAGCTTGCGCCCTATTTTCTTCTATAAGGGAACGGTTAGGGCTGGTGGCGCCCTTATTGTCTGTTGGGATGCCCTGTTTAATCGTAGGCTTCTGCTCTATGCCTCCTCCATGCTTTTCACTGCAGCGCTGCTTGTTCTGATAAATGTTGTACGTGTAAGATGCCTGTCGAGAGGATGATGATCAGGATGATTGCGGTGATCTTCATCATGGAAAGAACATCGCACACTGTAGGAGATTGCGCACCAGGTAAAGGTGATGTACTGGGATTTGTAGTTCTACAACCAGTCACAATGTACCCGATGTGGAAGAGCTCGCGGGCTTTTTTTTTTCTTTTCTTTTTTGCTTCTGGTAATCTGTCGTTATCAGACGCTCCCCTAAAGCATCCGTGATTACAAGCAGTTTGATTGACAAGCTAGTCGCGCTCGGGGGCTGTTCACATTGCAGTTTTACTCTACGTCGAACATGAACGCTCAAATGCAGTAAAGAGGTTGAAACTTAAAGGGGTTGTCTTATCGGGATTCATAGGATATGACCTAGAGGTCCAGTAGGAAGGGGTCCTACCGCTGAAAATCACTTCAGTCACAAGAATGGGCTGTGACGTGGATGAAGCGCACACCGCGCATGCGTCCAGTCTATTTACTGCTATGGGACTTGACAAAAAAAATGGCCATGTGAGCACACTTCGCTGTTTTTGGAAGTGAATGGAGAGGCAAGCACCTGCGCAGCCACCCATCCATTTAACCGAGCCTGTGCTCAGCTGTTTTCGGAAGTCCCATAACAGTGAATGGAGAAACCGTGCATGCGCAGCTGGCTCTTCTTTCACATGCGGAGCCCTGTTCTTGAGGGTGGAGCGTGTCCCAAAGGTGGGACCAGAACCTATCAGAAAGATATGCCATCATTTTCCATATAATGATGGCGCTCAGTAGGCAGCTCTGTCATTGGCCGCTCAGTAAAATTTGCGCGTGCATGGATTTTTTTCAGCGTAGTGCGTCGTTCGCATTGTGACAATGGCTCGATTACATGGAAGTGTCTGGCTGTAAAACACACGGTAACGTATAGCTCTGCATACTGCCAGATGGTGAACTCAGATTGAGGACACCCCCGTTTAGATAAAACGCTCTCGCAGCGGAGGCCTGTCCTCAAAGCTTTTATTTCCCCCTCTGCATTTCATGTTGTTACAGAAAAGATGGATATTACCTCATTACTGCTTCTTTGTCTGAGCCCCCCGTCCCTGACTCGTTCATTCATTCACTGTATATTTCGGAATAGCAGTTTGTTTCATGACTTCGTCTGTGTCTCCTGCTGGAGAAAATTTTAGCTGTGCCCTAGAACAGTGATGTCACAGTAGAGGGATAAGGCACCCAGTGATGTCACAGTACAGGGATAAGGCACCCAGTGATGTCACAGTACAGGGATAATGCACCCAGTGATGTCACAGTACAGGGATAATGCACCCAGTGATGTCACAGTACAGGGATAATACACCCAGTGATGTCACGGTACAGGGATAAGGCACACAGTGATGTCACAGTAGAGGGATAAGGCACCCAGTGATGTCACAGTACAGGGATAAGGCACCCAGTGATGTCACAGTACAGGGATAATGCACCCAGTGATGTCACAGTACAGGGATAATGCACCCAGTGATGTCACAGTACAGGGATAATACACCCAGTGATGTCACGGTACAGGGATAATACACCCAGTGATGTCACGGTACAGGGATAAGGCACACAGTGATGTCACAGTAGAGGGATAAGGCACCCAGTGATGTCACAGTACAGGGATAATGCACCCAGTGATGTCACAGTACAGGGATAATGCACCCAGTGATGTCACAGTACAGGGATAATGCACCCAGTGATGTCACAGTACAGGGATAATGCACCCAGTGATGTCCCGGTACAGGGATAATGCACCCAGTGATGTCCCGGTACAGGGATAATGCACCCAGTGATGTCCAAGTACAGGGATAATGCACCCAGTGATGTCCAAGTACAGGGATAATGCACCCAGTGATGTCACAGTACAGGGATAAAGCACCCAGTGATGTCACAGTACAGGGATAATGCACCCAGTGATGTCCAAGTACAGGGATAAGGCACCCAGTGATGTTGCGGTGCTGGGATAAGGCACCCAGTGATGTTGCGGTACAGGGATAATGCACCCAGTGATGTCACAGTACAGGGATAAGGCACCCAGTGATGTTGCGGTGCTGGGATAAGGCACCCAGTGATGTAGCGGTACAGGGATAATGCACCCAGTGATGTCACAGTACAGGGATAAGGCACCCAGTGATGTCGCGGTGCTGGGATAAGGCACCCAGTGATGTCGCGGTGCTGGGATAAGGCACCCAGTGATGTCGCGGTGCTGGGATAAGGCACCCAGTGATGTCGCGGTGCTGGGATAAGGCACCCAGTGATGTCGCGGTGCTGGGATAAGGCACCCAGTGATGTCGCGGTGCTGGGATAAGGCACCCAGTGATGTCGCGGTGCTGGGATAAGGCACCCAGTGATGTCGCGGTGCTGGGATAAGGCACCCAGTGATGTCGCGGTGCTGGGATAAGGCACCCAGTGATGTCGCGGTGCTGGGATAAGGCACCCAGTGATGTCGCGGTGCTGGGATAAGGCACCCAGTGATGTCGCGGTGCTGGGATAATGCAGCACAGGAATGATGCAAACAGTAACGCCCCCTTCCATCATCCATAGTCATCACTAACCAGACCTTAGGTCTGAGACGCCCCTCTGATGTTGCGGCCCATAGATGGCGCTATGCCTGCTGCCCCGGTGTTTACGCCCATGTTCTGCAGATCACCGTATATACATTTACCGTATACCTAGTTCTCCATTCACCCAACAGAGGCCAAAAGACTGACAGTGGCACTGTATAGCCTTCGCACGTACATCAGTATAGCCCCCATTACAGATTCCATGGGGTCGTCGCCCTGCTGTCCCCCTCTGCCTGGTTGTGTAGTGACACGGAGGTGGTGGGTGTATCACTCCATAGTAAGGCAAACTCTGCCATTCAGTGCCCCGGGGCAGCTGTGCGGGGACGTCTCGGTAATGGCAGTCTTCACGTATCTTTCCCCGGCGTCTGGATATTCATTTATTTTTATTTTTATTTTATTTTTTAAATTGACAGGAGGACGACTCAAGGATTTATATTTACCTGAGATTTTTTTTCTTTTTCATCAAAATGTTGAGCGCCGGCAGCGGTAGTTTATAACACCGCACCGCGCGTCTGTGTTTATTCTGCGGAGGTGGCTGTACATCTTGTCACATGCTGCAAGCATTAATATCTGACTCAAGGTAGAAAATTTTCAGATTTCCCTGTTGAATTTTCCGCTTCCTAAATTATGTCTGTTTTGCAGCGCCAGTCTCTTGTAAACCAGCATTTTTAATCTGCCGGATTGCTTATTGTCGTATGCACTAAAACCTCAGACAGAATGTTAAAAAATAAAAATATAGTGTGCGCCGTATCGGAAGACTGGACCTCAAGGCATTCTGGGTACATTCTGCTCCCATTGCAGGACGCGCAGCGTTTGCCCTGTAGTATGTACTAACTTATCCTATTAGAGCATTGCTGCAAAATACACCACCTTCTTTCCTACCTTGAACTTCACCCGAGAGCCTGGCATGCTGGCATGGTTACTGGCATCACCGCCTTAAAGTAAACCTGTCACCAGGTTTGGAGCCTCTAAACCCTAGCTGTGAAATGGCATTATCTGACCTTTCGCAAAAAAAGAAAATAAATTCAGACTTACTAGGGGACGAGTAAGAGTCCAGGACTCGGGTGGTATTGGGTGCATGTGGGATGAAGCTGTGGACGGTACAACTGGCTTGGCTGTGCATGCACTGCCCATTGAGCGCATGCACAGTGAAGTCCGGGACTCTTCTCCCAGTGAGTTTGAATTTCATTTACTTTCTCCCCCTTTGTGAGGACGGATAGGTTTCTCATTGACAAATTCAGATCCTATACCCCAGCTCCAGGTTCGCTATAAACGTCTCGTTACCAGCAGTCACCACTAGAGGGAGCTTAATTCTTTGGGTTCAGTCGGTGTATGACCAGTGTGCAGTGAGCTCCCTCTAGTGGTGGTTTCAGGCGGCCAATATGTAATCATTCCAGTCTCTCTGTGCAGGAGATTTGTGCTTCTATCTCTTGGATACAGAAAAAATGTAGTCCGCACAGACTGTTAAAACAATTTTAAATGAAATGTTTGTTCTTGCTTATTTATATTTTTTAACAATTGCCCCTTTCCAGCTTTAGAAACGTAACCTGGAAATGCAATCGCAGCACTTCTTACCGAAGTAATAGTCCTGTAGGACTATATTTACTGCCATCCTGCGTGAAACCACAGATTATTGAAGTTAGGATAGACGGCATACTCGGTCGGCTCTGCTACATCTGGAGCTAACATCTGCTGACGACTTGAGCTTTACATTGCTTCCGCACTAAGATTTTGAAGCAGTGACCTCAGCGTAACTATCTGCACATGGAATCCCTCATGCACGGCGCCTGCCAGATGTGCTGGCCTCCCCTTGCTTGTAGCTGCGGGATGCAGATCACCACTTCTGATAAATCTGAGGACAGAATGAAGGAAAGCCAATAGTGATAAGCACAGAAGAAACTCTTGAGCCCTTGTGTCGCACACCCCCGATGAGATGTTGTGTAGTTGGCCTGTGCAGTGCCTTCCAGCTACGGATATCGGATACATTCTCAATCGCCAGCACTGCGCCTCCTCCCTGCTGTTCCCATATGACCCGTGCCTTAACCGTTTTTTGCATCCGAATCTGAGTTTTGGAAAAGTCGGCCATAAGCATCTGGAGTGCTGCGAATAAATTCTAGTAACTTTTATTACTCTTGGAGCTGAAAAGTCAATGTAACATGGCTATTGTAAATGACCAAATTCCATGTTATGGGGTTGGCCCGGCTGTCGAGGTTCTGGTCTCCAAACAATGTCTCTGCTTTATAAATTGTCACGAAAAATGGAAAGCATAAAATACTTTTTTTTATTTTCTTGCCCAACTGTGGGACAACACCATTGCATGCATTCTCTTGGGAGGGGAGGGGAGGGGGGGGGGGGGTAGAGGTAATAAGAGAGCCACCAGGCTCCTCCCAGTTGGACCGATGTCGGTCAGCCAGGGTCTATGCATTACTGTAGTCCACTCAACGTTACTTGACTTGGAGTACAGTGAGACCAACTTAATGAATAAAGTGGGCAAGATATTAAAGGGGCAATTCCTATCTCAGAATGGCCCCCCCATAGGTTGTCACAGCAACGGGGAGTTATTGATAGAGGACACCTCTGATCCACGGATTCAAACGGCATGGGGTGGGCCTTTGCTAGAGGTAGGTGTGGCCCGCAGATATGCTATAAATGTTTGAGATTAGGATAACCCTTTAAAGAGCCTTTGTCAGCATGATCAACCCTATTAAACTAGGCATACTGCCTGGTAGGGTTGATCATGCTGACGAAAATTATACCTTTCTTTTGTCCGTATGTTAAACAGCTGCAGATATATCTGCATTTTTATTCATATGCAAGTGATCACGTTGGAGCACCAAGAGGTGCGGCTGAATCTTTTGAGCACTGCGTTATAGCACCGCCTGTGCTATCCACACTCCCCTTCCCCTTGATTAACAGGACTAGACTAGGGCTGAAACGATTACTCAAATTAATCGATTAATTCGACACAAAAAATCCTCTGCAAATTTTTTGCATCGATGATTCTTTTGTGCCATGTGACCACAGACTAGACATCAGTATACTGAGGGCAGAGCTGTGTACTAGCATGTACTTATCATATACACCACCTACTATAGCCTTACCAGGTTGAGAATAGAAGTTTTCTATGCTTAGAAAGCTAATACATATTACTGGTTTATTCATCGGCACTATATATGATTTATAAAGACACTAGTAAACCACTCTTCTCAACATAAGGGCTCGTTCACACGACCTTGTGAAGCCTATGCTGTGGACCGCAATGGACGGGCACCGACCGTGGCCCAGCCGCATAAGGATCCTGGACCCATTCACTTGAATGGTTCCCCGATCCCTCTGTTCCGCAAAAAGATAGAGCATGTTCTATCTTTTTGCGGTGCAGAAGACCGGAACCCCATAAAGCACTCCGTAGTGTTCCGTTCCGCATCTCCGTATTTGCGGACCCATTGAAGTGAATGGGTCTCCGCATCCGTGATGCGGATTGCAAACCGAACTGTGCCCGTGTATTGCGGATCCGCAATACGGCAACAGGCAGCACACGTTCATGTGAACGAGCCCTAAGGCTGTAGCCTGGAGTTACAGTAAGTGGTCAGCCTTGCCTATAGATGTCCTAGGAGAGACGTCTAGATATTTTTATTTTATTTTTTTCTCCCTCATTTTTACCTAAAACTGAGCAGTAGCTAGCGTAGTTCACTGCACATTGGATGGAGCTGTGTAGTTCCTGTGCCAGAGCTACTGAATAACAGCTGATTGGTGTGGTTTTGGACCTCTGCTGACCCCATACTTATAGCCTATCCTGAGGCTAGGTCCTCACTTTTAAAGGGTTGGACAATTTATTTAAAGGTGATGTCTAAAGTAAAAAAATATATGTATATGGCCGCATCCTTTTAGAAACAGCTCCACCGTCCGTGAGTTGCGTCTGCGTTGAGCTCAGCTCGACTGAAGTAATTGCTAATCTGTCATACGTTTTTAGGGAGAATAACAGAGGGGCAACACTATAAAAGGACGCTCTGGAATTGGTATTTCATGGAGACCACAACTGATTACTAAAACAGTGGCGCTGAGGGGTCCTCTGGATTGGGAGCTTTGTTCTCCCCGCTAACATTATTGTGAGACCTGACCAGGAGCTCCTTATGGCTCCTGATTCGGGGCTGGTTTTCTAGCCTCGAGCATAGCCAGTGATGGGTTTGTTCAGTACAGGGTATCTTTAGGACATACTTTCACACTAGCATTTTGGCTTTCTGTTTGTTAGGTCCGTTCTGGGCTCTCACAAGCGGTCCAAAACGGATCAGTTTTGCCCCAATCCATTCTGAATGGAAAAGGATCCGCTCAGAAAGCACCAGTTTGCCTCCATTCCGCTTTGGTGTCCGTCTGACGAAACTGAGCCAAACTGATCCGTTCTGACTTCTGACACACAATTATTATTATGACACAATAGAAAACGGATCCGTCCTCCATTGACTTTCAATGGCGTTCATGACGGATCTGTCTTGGTTATGTTAAAGATAATACAAACTGATCCGTCTGTGCAGATCTATGATGGATCCGCAGCAAATGCGAGTTTCCGCGGCCGGAGATCTGGACTATAATTAATCACCCTGACCCCCTTATATGTCGGCCGGCGGGGCTCTTGGTGCAGAAATGCTAAACCTTCTTTTTTTGACGTGCGGCAGTTCATTCCTGGCTGTAATCATCGTGCCACGCTCCCTTAGCCTTCCTCCTGGGACCTTGAAAACCTCCGCCTTGTGCAGCGCTGATCCCTCGCTGCCATATGGCTCTATCTGTTTATCTAACCCTGCGGTTTAGAAGTGGAGGATTTGACTGTTAATGGAGACTCGTCGCTTCTATCTAAATGGACCACTCTCCCTCTCGGATGGATTTAACCTTAGCAGCAGCGAAGTCATTTGGCAGATTAGGATCCTGAAGGAGAAAACAGTTTTCGGGATGTCTGCAATGTTTGTCATGTCAGTGTGGCTCATTAGTTTCTGGAGTTTAATCATTTTTGCTGCATAAAATTGGGCCAGCGCGTTTCAAGCAGCAGGTAAGGGTTTGCCCAGCAGACTGTGAGTTAATCGTGGCCTCCTCACATTAGTGCACGGGCTTAGATCTCAATTTTCCTTCGAAGACGGTAAGAAAAACATGGCTGTGCCTCTCGCCCACAGGTGATGTGTGGTACTGCAGCTTAGCCCCATTCACTTCTGTGTAGTGGAGATGCAGTACCAGATACCACCCATGGACGGGTGTGGCGCTGTTTTTGGAAGAAAGCAACTAGGTCTCTCTAATCCTGCCCAGCCTTGTACCCCCTCCACAACATGTGGCTTTTACTTGGTTTTCTTTCATAGAATTAAAGGGGCTTTGCAGGCAGTATATATTGATGACCTATCCTAAGAATACGTCGTCAATATCTGATTGGCGGGATCCCCCACCCGGCACCCCCGCCGATCAGCTCTATCCAAGCGCTACTTCATATTACACCGCCTGTCGTCTCGGAGTGACAAGTACTCGCTCGGTTCACTTGTACAGAGCTAGTACTTGTAATTACACTACGCCGCCTCTGCAAGGAAGACGACGAGCAGTGCAATGAAGAGGAAGGAACTGGTGCATGGAGCATCTGCTCTTTAAACAGCTGATGGGTGTCAGACCCCAGCTGATCTGCTATTGATGACTTGGGGCTCTTGCATGGGGCTCGGGCACCAGCCATGTGCATCCCACATCACGGATCCCGGACCCATTCACTTCAATGGGTCCACAATCCGGGAGATGCAGAACGGACGCACGGAACGGAAGCACTACAGAGTGCTTCTGTGGGTTTTCTGTCCGTGCCTCCGCACCGCAAAAAAGTAGGATGTTGCCGTGCATTGGGGACCGCAAATTGCAGTCCCCAATGCACGGAATGGTCAGCACACGTGTGCATGAGCCCTTCTCCTGAGGATAGTATAATGGTGTGTGGCAGCACTCCTGTACCTTCCAGACCCCTCTGGTCGTGCAGCAGCCTGTCCAAGACACCGGATCCACTGTAGTCCACAGACATTCAAATAGGAGTTGACGGCAGCATATTCATCCAGAGATTCTTTATCGATCGTTAGTCCATGGAAATATGTACAAAATGGCTCATAAAGAGCAGCAACGTTACCACTACTATCGCTTGATAAAGACTACATAGTAGTCGAAACGCTGCTTTTTATGAGCCTTTTTGTACATATTTTCATGTGCGATGTGAGCAGAGAATGCGCAGTTGCTCTGGTACCAGCAGCAGAGCCTCTGCTGTTGCTCTGCTACTTGTAGCAACAGCGCAGGCGCAAGCTTGACAGAGCCAGGTGAGATTTCTGCTTTTGTAAAACAAGAGGGAGTCTCTTGCGCAGCGGAGCCAGCCCCTTGCAACTCAAGGAGGCTGATTTATTTTGAATTTTTTCTTATGAATTCACTTGGGTGCGGGTAGACTCGCAGAAATTCTGCTCTAATTTCCGTGCGGATTGATGTGCATTTCTGCATCAAAATCCAGGTTATGTAGCAGATTTTACAAACTTACTCTGTGTTTTATTCCGCAAGAGAAGCTGCACAAAAAAACAAAACAAAAAAAAAAAACATTCGTAATCCGCAGGCAGCCTTACGCAACACGTGTAAGAATTGTTTTAAATCTTATCCACGTTGTAAAAAGCTGCGGGTCTTCCCGGCCTATCCGCCCTGGTTGGACCTGCCCTTGCGATAGCGTTGTTCTTGTGAGCGCTCGGTCTTGATGCCAACTCCAGTAATTGTATTATAAAGCAATGGGCTGCGACGCTTCTTGTTTTTCACGAGTCGCGTCAGTGTATGATTCTCCACTTGACCTTGGCATGTTTCGCTGCTATATATAATTTCGTCCCTCCATGTAAATTCCAAGTTTACACCGTAGGCTTTGTGCGCGCTGTAATTCGCCCCGGCATGGAGACTAGCGGCATTTAAATACTTTCAATCAAGGGAGATGATTATAATCAAGCCCACTTTGTGTCTGCTCCTCCAAGTGTTTTCTTCTCAAGGGCATTTTAAAACAAAGGAGTGCGAGATTTTTAGTTTTGTAAGCAGCATTTTTATTATCCTATTAGTCAATTATGGCTTTTCAGA